>NC_071512.1:91687644-91995144 GCF_027887155.1 Malaclemys terrapin pileata
GTCCGTCGCCCCCACCGTTTCCCTCGGAAGGCCGTTCCAATATTTCACCCCTCTGACGGTCAGAAACCTTCATCTAATTTCAAGCCTGAACTTCCCCACGGCCAGTTTATATCCATTCGTTCTCGTGTCCACTTTAGTACTAAGCTGGAATAATTCCTCTCTCTCCCTTGTATTTATCCCTCTGATATATTTAAAGATAGCAATCATATCCCCCCTCAGCCTTCGCTTTGTCAGACTAAACAACCCAAGCTCCTCTAGTCTCTTTTCATATGACAGGTTTTCCATTCCTCTGATCATCCTAGTGGCCCTTCTCTGTACCCGTTCCAGTTTGAGTTCATCTTTTTTAAACATGGGAGACCAGAACTGCACACAGTACTCCAAATGAGGTCTCACCAGCGCCTTATACAACGGAAGCAGGACCTCCTTATCCCTATTAGATATACCTCGCCTAATGCATCCCAAGACCGCATTGGCTTTTTTCACCGCCACGTCACATTGTCGACTCATAGTCATCCTGCGGTCTACAAGGACCCCTAGGTCCTTCTCCTCTTCCGTTACTTCTAACCATTCCCTCCATAAACTTATCTATTGTGAATGCACAAAACCTGTCCTCCACTCTGCATTGGCTTCCCATAGAACAAAGTCGAAATCAAGGTCTTTGTTCTAGTCCTTAAAGTGCTCAATGGCACACGTCTAGCCTACCTAAAAGATTGCCTAAAGCTCCGATATGAGGATTGTGCTTTACAACTCTGCTCCTAAGGCACAATTGAGTCATTCACCGCACAGGCAAAGCTAATCTTGTGCAGGAGACAGATCTTTCAGAGGCCAGCTCAAGGATCTGGAACAAACTCCCATAGGATCTGAGAACCACCTCAAAACTCTCCACTTTCTGTTCTAATTTGAAAGGTGAACCCCTCCACGGGGACCCAGGACAGAGGGAGTTACTGCTGATGTATTAAGAAGATTTCTACTTCTGTGTAACTAACATATTTAACAGGAGAGCATGCCTTGGAAAGTAGCTGCTGCCCTTGCTTTAACCCACAAAACCATTAACAAAGTGGTGAGACATTTGCCATCTGTGGATGCAAATTTTGAAGTCTGTCTGTCTGCAAATAATAGAGGAGGGTACCATGTGCCCTGCCATGTTTAATGGAAAACATTTGTGAAGGAGTCTTTTCCTATCTAACTCATCTCCTCCTCATCATCCTCCATGCTCAGAGGTCAGAATCCCTCTGTCCATGACTGCCCAATATGTTCCCAGGGAATAGCTAGAAGAGTATAGGCAGAAGATTATGTTCCTTTTTAAAGGTGTGTCTGATATGAGTGCACTCCAACCAATGTAGAGGAGAACTGAATGAGTCTATGCATGCACATATATCTGAGTGCACATGCTAGTGCAGAAGTAAGTCTTCTTCATTTACATTTTACACTGTTCAACAGATTCCACAATTCAAAACAAATTGTCTACTTCTCTATTTCAGCTAGGCAAATGAAAACATTTTAAAATTGAAAAAAGTATAAGATTTATCTCATAGATTATACCATAGAATATTGTACATAGCCTAATTTTTAAAATCGTGAAAATATTGTGTGGATCTGTACCAATTTCAGAAGACTGTCCCCAAGACATATTGGTGTGAGATCTTCACAAACTAAAACATTGCTGAAAATCTTCTAGAAAACTACCTCCTGCTAAACAAATTGATATAACCCAGATAATTTTTTTAAAGCCACAAATTTCCCCTCAAATATTTGCTCTGAATAAAAAAATTAATTATCTTTAATCCCATTTTTGTATTTGCTTACCACATATACTCCAGATAAGTTTGCTGTTGGGAATGAGTGCAGAAACAACCAGTTTTAAGCAAATGTTTAAAAATATTCCTGAAAATTGATTTTAGAACTTGTAACATGAGCATTCACATTGGAAACCAGATTTAAGGGTTACTCTCATACCACCACTGAACAGAAATAGTATCAGCTGACTTTTGTGTCCACCCAAAGCTAACCAGCACAAATCAGATGTTGACAATTTTGGTATGTAATATGTTGCAACACTACAGTGTTTTCACCACAGAATTCTATGAATGCTGCCATTCCTTTATCTCAAAAATATGCACCAGACTAGAAAGGTAGAAACCACAACCACCACTCTTACTTTGGGAAACACTGGACTGAACTATTGAAGCATGAAAGCATTAAATGGCTGGGTAACACAAAGTGATATTAAGTAATGTCCCAAGGTTAGGAGCAGATTTAAAACTCTCAGAATCTGAATAATGTACTCCAAAAATGGGAGTATCATGTAAAACATGTCCTCTGTTAGGATGAAATCCAGTACATACTGCCCTAGGTATGCTTTCTTCTCACAGCAAAAGGCTGGCACGAGCATGACCTATGTCATGGCAGGAGCCTAGAGCTACAAGGAGAAAAGCTGGAAGGTTATCATGAGGAAAAGGTTGAGCTTTTTTTATAATTCTTTGTTTACTTAGATTGTCTCCTGCACAGAATGTCTTTTGCTGCTATAAATCAAAAGACAAGAGGGAAGGACAAGTAGAACCACTACCTAGATACCCAATGCCACATATAGCGACCTGCAATTTCCTTACAAGTAATAAATATATTCAGCAAGGCCTAGTCTTCACTTACCGGCTGGTCCGGAGGCACGCCATCGATGTTCTGGGATCGATCCCAGAAGTGCTCACAATCGACGCCGGTACTCCAGCTCGCCGAGAGGAGTACGCGGCGTCGACGGGGGGAGACTTCCGGCCGCGTCTGGACCGCGGTAAGTCCGGAGTAAGGTACTTCGAATTCAGCTACGTTATTAACGCAGCTGAATTTGCGTACCTTAGTCCGAAGTCCGGACTAAGTGTAGACCAGCCCCAAGAAAAACTGTTAGCCTAACCTCAAAAGACCCAACCTCAATAACCTAGAGATTACTTCCTTCTGCATATAAAGTAAATCCTAGTATAGCAGCAGGAGGTCCAAACATGCCAAACCAATCATTACAGCTCAACCCCAGCAGTTCAAAAAAGGATCTTCTCAAAAGAATAAGAAAATGTTTTTTAAAAAAACCCTGAACAAGTCAGCCAGCAAGGCAAAGACTATCCGAGGAGATGCCCAAAAATATTCTAGAAGGAACAACCATCAAAAAAAGCAATAAACACAAAAGGAGAACTATGAAGTCAATGATTTGCCTGAGTAGGACTGTGATACTGAGACCCAGACATATGGCCAAGTCACTTGAACAATTTCAACTAAGCTTTAAAATTGGTAAAAGCAGGAATGAAAAACAGATGCTGCATCTGATTAAAGCTTTAAGTAAATGAATTGTCTACAGGAAAAAGAATTAAACGCTCAAAGATGCAAGAACAGTAGGATATTCATCCAAAATTAGATTCTTTGAGACCATGTGTTTACAGCATTAGAAACTCCCCTATTTATCAATAAAAATTAGTATGCTACAGACATTCCAGATCTAGAAAGACAAAGTGAGTTCTGATACATTGACAGTTATGTACTGTACACAAACTGAAGGGACTTCAAAGGAAATCAACAGCAATGATTACAGGCCCAGAGGGATTAATTTATCAAGAAAGATTAAAATAATGAGATAGCTATAACATGGTTCAAGGATGACTAACACAGATATAACTGTCAACAGTTATTTCAATGTGTAAACACCAGGGAAGAAAATCCATTTTAGGATGGTATTGGAGGAAAGACTGCATAACTAGGAATAATTGGATGAAATTGAAGGGGGGGGGGGGAATCCTGGGCTAAATATTACGAAAAGCTTCCCAACAGTGAAATCTTCTACTAGACTGGTATAATCCCTCAAGTGGTGCAAGCTCCATCAGTTACGACATTTAAAACCAGATAGGACACAGCACTAACAATTATACTTCAGGGAACAATCTTGCATTGGCAGGATAGTGAACTAGGTGAGCGAATAGGGTTCTTCCGTATCTAACATCTGTGATCTTGTGAGGAAGTTCTCTTGTAAATACTGTGTACCTACTGCATCCCTCCAAAACACTGTGAAAGTTACCGAGTGTGCAACAAACGGGCCCAACGCACACACACAAAATACAGTTACTATCTCAGATGCAAAGAGGTGATTGTGTGCAAATACTCTACTAGTAAACCAAATCCTACCATCTTTTATCAGCCAAAACACCTAGTGAAGTCAAAGAAACTTTGCTTGAGTAAGGATTTATAGACTCACATATAGTGGTATTTAGTGGTATAGGCTAAACAAGCAACTTTTTGCTTAATATTTAATTAGATCATATGTAATCATTTATTCTCTACTTGTACAGAAGGTCAGTGGGTTAACCTAAAAATTCTTTGTTTTTCAATGACTCTAAAGGGACTTCAGGCATAAAAATGCTACAAAATAAACAACCATAACTTTATCAACCTTAATGATAACTGAATCTAAAAATTAAATCTTGTTGCTGTGAGACCTGCCAATGCATTAATAAATGTTAGCAATTTTGCAACAAAGTCTCTGTTTCATACTACATAACATTGTGCAATAATCTTTGTGTAGGAAAGGTTGTTATGGAATGTTGGGTAGATTCCTTTATAAATTGATATACTAATGGCTTCTTTTTTATCCTCATTAGCTTTCTCTCTTTTAGATGAAGTATTGCCAAGATGAATTTCATCCCATACTGCACTGGTAAAATTATAAA
The DNA here is from genome assembly GCF_027887155.1 of Malaclemys terrapin pileata. Classification (NCBI taxonomy): domain Eukaryota; kingdom Metazoa; phylum Chordata; order Testudines; family Emydidae; genus Malaclemys; species Malaclemys terrapin. The sequence continues at coordinate 91,692,345 of NC_071512.1, forward strand.
TATAGCTGATGACAGTCTATTAAGGTCAAAAATTTCACAAATGGTTACTGATTTGGAGTGCCGATCTTGAGATGGCCTGACTCTCAGAAATCTGGAGCACCAGTAACTCAAACTGAAGTCAAGGGGAGCTGCACATGCAAAGCACTTCTCCAAATCAGATGCAACATGTCTCAAACCAGACAAAGTTTGAGGTACCCCAAAGTCATCATTAATTTTGACATTTTGGCTATAAGCAAACACTAAAAAACAAACAATATCCCACAACAGGTTTAGCAGAACAGTAAATGCAGTCTAACTTCTTGAGAACATAAATTATAACTGAAAAAAATAGCTTAAAAACCCAAACATTCTCTTAGCCAAGTCTTTCATTTTAATTGTGCAGCACAAGCTTCCCTTCAATGTGCTCTCTGTTATCTGATGACTATACTCATTAAGCACTAATAAGCTCTTAACCTTGGTTATTCTTTTCAGCTGAGCCATTACTAGCATATCTTATTGTCTTCTTGAAATGATTAACAGTAGTAACCTTTATGGAATTTGGAAGGGTCTCCTGTGTATGCAAAGTAATGTAACAATGGCTTGACTTAAATGATGGTACAATCTTGATGTAACTGTATAATCACTGTCAGCAATTAATTCAACATTAACAAAATGTAATAATGTATAGTCAGTAGCATTTTTATTTTTAGTTTATTTGCCCTTTCTGGTAAATTCTTCTATACAGGAAATACTGGAACAAAGGATATCACAACAATTTCCTTTTCATTAGAGGAATATACACTAGATCAAATTCATCCCAACTGAGCCAGACCACAAAGGTCAATGTTTCTAACTTATCCTCAGAATTACAGTTTTCAAGTTTCTAGACCCTAACAAATTCAACAGACAATATGAAAGACTAGATTATCACAAAATATGTATCTATACCATCACAGAAACACATATGATAGAAGAGAATTGTACCACAAAAACACAGTTGTACTACCACACAACTGCATAAAATTATTTGAAACAGATGTCTGAAAAAAAAGTTGTCTGCAAAGCAGTCAACCTCAAGCTATCAGAGTTTGTTGGACATTCCTAGTTCCATTGACCAAGCTAAAATGGAGCCATTGTTCTGCTCCATTCTCCCTTCCAGTAGACAGGTCTATTGACATGTTGGAATCTGCAGAATTTCCCATCATAGTGCCATGATGCCATATGTAGAGTATCAGTTTATACATTATCAGCGCGTGTGTGTGTGTGTGTGTGTGTGTTTTAAAATAATTGTTTATGGTTTATGTTGAAAGGAGGACAAAAAGTTTGTGTTTATTTACTCTCATTTGGAATATGTTCATTATTTTAACTTAGAGCCCGTTGCTTTAAACCAAAAGTTAATTTGGAAAATTTCCACTGGGAAAGACTAAGAATAATATACTATTTTGACCTACTGGATAAATCTTTGTAAAATGAATATTTGATTCTTAAACATGGCATAGATCATTTCTGAAAAAGTTGAACAGCAGACCCAGCATAAAGATATGCCACATCTAATATTAGAAAGGCATTTATTTTAATATGTTTACATTAAAATACACCAGCACAGAAATACTGTATGTTTTCAATCTGTGCACTGCCAAGTCAGTCAAGCTCTGATAAGAACACTATGATCCAACACTTCAAAAGCATTTGTCAGCTAAACAAAAGTTGACTAGTGGATAATATTTTTATCTCATGCTAAAAAAAGTTCATTGCTCAACTTAACTAATGTTTGATGTGGCCTTAACATTAACTGGAAAAGTGAAATCTCTATCCCACCCCCGCCACTTTCATAGTAATACCAATAATTTTCCCCAAAAGAGTTAAGGTTTAACCACTACATCTTAAGAAAGCTTTTAATTACTTATGTTTCAAAAACCCTAGTACCTGCATTCTGTAGAGGTATAACAAGACTAAAAGCCCTCAGAAGACTTAGGAAAAAGTACCACTACATTTATCTGCCCTAGAAAATATTGTGTCCTAAATTAAGGATTATATTTTGGAGTTGGTGGGAGTTGAGAGTGCTAAACATCTCCTAAAAATTGCTCAGCATCTTACAAGATCAAGCCCTTATGTGAGGAGTAGGCAAAGCAAGCAGATTAATTGCTAGGCAATATTTTCATAATTGTAGTTATCTTATCTGGAACTCCATATGAGTTTACTACATTCTATTATGCTTTCCCTCCAAACTGAATCAAATAAACATCTTTAATCACCATTCTTGTTTTTTTCCCCCGTCAGCTATTGAAGCGTGAATATATGTTCAATGAATCTTCAGCCTGGTCTGAAGCCAGACTGTTTTTCATCTACTATTTCCTCTAAAACTGGCTTTAATCTGCTGACAAATATTTTCATCATGATTTTCCCCCAGTACAGATAATAAGCTTATATCTTATAATTATTTGGATCGGAAGAATCTCCTTTCTTCAGATCTGGTACAACAATCATCCAGTACCTCTTCTTGCTCCCATACCTTCTTATATATTTTTCCTAATGCTTTGATGGCAATTTTAGCAGCTCATCTGTTATACTGTCTGTTCCTGAAGTATTAAAGTTAGGTACAAAGACTCTTGTATGGCCATAAGAATTGGTGGGAAAATAGGCAATTGGTTCAAGTCAAAGTCTGCTATAAGACAAGAGGGCATGTAATCACCCTTGCTTTTCATCATGTTCTTAAATAGGATGCTAGTAGATGAGTTGGAGGGTGCGACACTGATGATCTACAGTTAAGCTCTTTAACTTTATGCAGATGACAATGTGGTAGACACATCTGAATTATTTACGATACTCTTCGCTACCTGGGAAATTGGTGTAATCAACTTGACAGTAGATGCTAAGACGATAAAGTGGTTGCATCTTGGAAAAGCAACAATAGATAAAATTTTGAAATGCCACAGGGATGAAGTTGTAGAACAATTAAAATCTTACGTGTATGTAGGAAAACTGATCCGTGCTGATTGTTCCATCAAGGATGAAGTTAAAAATAGATATGGACTGATAAAAATATTACGTGTGGTACCAAAGTGAAAGTATTGCTCTATGGCCTGGAAGCCAATGCACTAAATGAAACAGATATCAAAGGCTGGAGGAAGTATAGATGAGAGTTTTTCAGAAGATGGTAGATGAAAAGTGGAATGCTTTTAAGACAAATGAAAAAGGAGAGTAGGATGAGAAATTAGGATATGCGTTTGGCTGCAATTAAAAAGATTATGATGGAGTGATACTGTAGATTAGAAGACAAAAAGATAATAGGATACCAAAGAAAATAATGCAAACACAACCAAGGTCAGTCAGACCTAGAGGCTAACCACCAACTAGATGGAGGATCATCGTACACAGGGACATGACCAGGCTGGGCTTAATGGAGGAACAAGTCGTGGATAGGAACGAATGGGGATGCCATACTGCTCCACTGTCTGTAAAGATGCTCAGCGATATGAGAAGATTTTCACATGAGCAGAAATTATAAGAGATCCTTAAACACCCATTTATCTCAATCAGCTTCCAACATCTGACCTCTGCTCTACTGCAGTCTATTTCATCTCACCTAACTCACAAATGTAAAAATCTGTTCTTTCAAGGTTCAGACACATTTGTTTCCCCACCTTATTCATTGGTAACCTTCGCCCTCCCATCTCTTTCTCTTCATTATCTGTGGTCATCATTTTTATTGGTTCTGTAAATTTAGGTTGTAAGATTATCAGGGAAAGAAAGGTTCCCCCCCTCCCATTTCTGTGAAGTGGCATGCAAACATATAACATTGTAAATATATCAGATAAGTGCAGCAAAGCTAGTTCACAGAATTATAGAATCTAGAAATGAAGATCTCATTGTCCATCTCATTGTTGGGGCAACAGGGTTTTCTTGTGTACACTTACTAGCGTTTTGTACACTCTAATTATGAATGTGTCAGGCAAAGAGGCTTCTCCCTCTTCTGTTGGGATGTCAGTCAGATCATGCTAAATTATTCCCTTTTCCAAGTGGGAGCTGACACTCTCAGAATATATTTATAGACTCTTTCCTAGGGTAGCCCCCTCTGGAGTTGGTTGTTCCTGACATACTACTCTAAGCCTCTAGGGGACTCAACCTTGCCCTACAGCAGAAACAGCTACAGAGGCTCAGGACTAAGGTTCCCAGATTGCCTAGAGTCCAGAGCAGAGATAGAAAGAGCTACTACAGCACCAAACGTAAGCTAGAACTCAGAGAAAAGGATTTTGTTTTACTTTTGGTTTTGGCTGTTGTAGGAAGGAAGAAGAGAGATTTGTATCATAGCCAGAGAAATCCCATGTCTGTTGATTATACTTGTGAGTTTTACAACAGCCAATGATTACAGTGCCGCATCACACAGTGAAAAACTGAGTTTCAACTCACTATCTGCCTAGGCACATGCTGGGAGGAAGCTGTGTGGCTTGGGCCTCTTGTAAATGCTGGGAGGCAGAGGGCTTAAGGCAGAGGTGAAAGTAAGCCGGTACGGTCTGGTACGCCATGCCGGCAAGAGCTGGTATGCTGTGCCAGATTGGATTGGCTTCTCCGGCAGTGGGGAGCTCCAGCTGCTGTGGGGAGCCTCAGGCCCTTTAAATCACCACTGGAGCTCCAGCAGCCGGGCTCGGGTAGAAATTTAAAGGTCCCAGAGCTCCGGCCCCTACAGGGAGCCCCGAGCCCTTTAAATCGCCTCCGGAGCCCTGCTGCTGCTATCCCAGCCCTATCCCTGTCGCCCCAGGGTTTGTGACAGCAGGGCTCCCACGGTAATTTAAAGGGCCTGGAGCTCTGCAGCGGCCGGAGCCCCGGGCTCTTTAATTCGCCCCTGAGCCTGGGGCTTCCAGCCACCTCTGCAGCTGGTAGCTCCGGGGTGATTTAAAGGCCCTGGGGCTCCCAGCCACAGCCAGAGCCCTAGAGCCTTTAAATCTTGAAAGGCCCCGCCTCTTCCCGTTGAGGCCATGCCCCGCTCAGGACTCCGGCGTACCAGTAAGTCCTTTAAATTACTTTCACCCCTGGTTTAAGGTATTGTTGCTATTTTATTATCCTTTGTTACCTGTATCTAATAAAGTTCCCCCTGTTGTATTGCTACTTTTGGGGACTATAATAATTATTGTATTTCTTGTGTATTGGACTACACTCCTAGTATATTATTTGGTAGTGAACATTTTTCCAAGGAGTACTTGTGGCACCTTAGAGACTAACAAATTTATTAGTCTCTAAGGTGCCACAAGTACTCCTGTTCTTTTTGCAGGTACAGACTAACACGGCTGCTACTCTGAAACCTGTCATTTTTCCAAGAGACAGTACCCCGGGTGTTCCAGGGTCTAAGATGAACCCCTTGGGTGGAGGTGCCAAGATACATAATTCAGGACTTATACCCCCGATGTGAGAGGGGATAAGCTTCTCCAGCCAGCAGTTAACAGGGAGACGGGTTATGCCATGCCTCAGGACTGGGTTACCTTAGATTCACAGATACCAAGGCCAGAAGGGACCAATGGTGGCTCGGCTCCCTTCCTTGGTGTTGGTCTACCTCCTCACTCTGCGAAATAGACTTTGGGTTCTACTTTGACCTCCTGCACAACACAGGACAGTGAACTTTTCCAAAATAGTTCCTAAAAAAACCCAGCCAACCTTGATTTAAAATTGCCAAAGATGGAGAATCCCCCATGACCTTTGGTAAACTGTCCCAATGGTTAATTATCTTCGTTGTTAAACATTTGTCTGTCTTCAACTTCCAGCCATTGGATAGAGTTATACCTTTCTCTGCTAGATTAAAGATCCCATTATCAAATATTTGTTCCCCATGAAGGTACTTATAGACTGTAATCATAGAATCATAGAATCATAGAATATCAGGGTTGGAAGGGACCTCAAGAGGTCATCTAATCCAACCCCCTGCTCAAAGCAGGACCAGTTCCCAACTAAATCATCCCAGCCAGGGCTTTGTCAAGCCGGGCCTTAAAAACCTCCAAGGAAAGAGACTCCACCACCTGCCTAGGTAACGCATTCCAGTGCTTCACCACCCTCCTAGTGAAATAGTGTTTCCTAATATCCAACCTGGACCTCCCCCACTGCAACTTGAGACCACTGCTCCTTGTTCTGTCATCTGCCACCACTGAGAACAGCCGAGCTCCATCCTCTTTGGAACCCCCTTTCAGGTAGTTGAAGGATGCTATCAAATCCCACCTCATTCTTCTCTTCTGGAGACTACACAATCCCAGTTCCCTCAGCTCTCCTCATAAGTCATGTGCTCCAGACCCCTAATCATTTTTGTTGCCCTCCACTGGACTCTTTCCAATTTTTCCACATCCTTCTTGTAGTGTGGGGCCCAAAACTGGACACACTATTCCAGATGAGGCCTCACCAATGTCGAATAAAGGGGAACGATCACGTTCCTCGATCTGCTGGCAATGCCCCTACTTATACAGCCCAAAATGCCGTTAGCCTTCTTGGCAACAAGAGCACATTGTTGACTCATATCCAGCTTCTCGTCCACTGTGACCCCTAGGTCCTTTTCTGCAGAACTGCTACCTAGCCATTCGGTCCCTAGTCTGTAGCAGTGCATGGGATTCTTCCATCCTAAGTGCAGGACACCCCTTCACCTTCTCTTAGTTATGCTACATAGATTGAGCTCCTCGAGTCTGTCACTGTAAAGCATGATTTCTAATCCCTTATTCATTCTCATGGCTGTCCTCTGAACCCCATCCAATTTATAAACATCTTTCTCAAATTTACTCTTATCATAGCCCCTCCCACTTTAGTTGTTGCATAGCTAACCTATGTGTGATTAGCCTTTGCTGTTTATCGTATCTCTTTAAGGTCCTTCAGCCCACTTTCAGTCTATGCCACAGTGCTCATGAATTAGCCAATCTGAATTATGCATTAGAAACTGAATCAAATGCTGAAATTAGCTACTGAACCAAAAATCCACAACATTTGTAAATCTAACAAAAATATTAAATTTTAGGAATATTAAAATATAAATTAAAAGTAAATATAATGTTTTTCAAGGTTTTCCATACGGTTCCTGCAGGTCATTACAAAACGTTGACTTGAAGCACATAGGTTTAATAACTTGGGTTTCTGTTTCTTATCTTCTGGTTTCTTAAACTGATAACATTACTGAAACCAATAGTATGATGCAACTTGTTATCTTTTCAAAATCAAAATAAATTATACAGTATATTATTTGCCTCAGGCAATGCCATTTCAAGTTTGTATCACTACTAGCCAAAACCATCCAGCTTACAAAAGGACACATTTGGATTTGACAATTACTTCTGCCACTCATTTATGATGCACAATTATTCATTCACCAGGAAATCAGTTTCCTTCATAGTACATCAGAATGAACAAAACTGTGGTATTTATTCTATAGAAAATGCCTTTCTTGCACTGAAAGAATTGATATATACTTTTCTTTTGCCTTCACGAGGTACTTGTTCTATACATTTACTTATCAAGATAAATTTGGAATTAACCATTATTTTTCTTATAGGAACATGTTTAATTTAAAACTTTTAAATATTCTTCTTCAACTATTAAATATACTATTCCAGCAATTTCTTATGGTTGCCACAAGTGCTATAGAAAAAAAGTGCTAAGTGCCCTAATTCCTATTTACTTCAATGGGAGCTGTAGAGTAGTTAATATTTTTGAAAGTCGTCAGTCTTTAAATCCTAAATATGGATTTAGGAGCCTAGCACTAGGTTCCCGCTTTTCAAAATCTTGGCCCACATCATTTGTATACTACATCATTTAACCTATTGAAGTTTAAATGCGTTATGATATATTTTGTAAAAATGTATCTAGGTTTTACTTAAGCTCCCTATGTTGTCATGCATAAAACATGAAATAAGCTTAAAAAACATTGTTATTTAAAAAAAAAAAGAATGAAGAGTACTTGTGGCACCCTAGAGACTAACACATTTATTTGGGCATAAGCTTTCGTGGGCTAAAACCCACTTCATCGGATGCATGCAGTGGAAAATACAGTAGGAAGACATATATATACACACACAGAGAACATGAAAAAATGGGTGTTGCCATACCAACTCTAACGAGACTAATCAATTAAGGTGAGCTATTATCAGCAGGAGAAAAAAAACCTTTGTAGTGATAATCAGGATGGCCCATTTAAATAGATTAGTCTGTGAAATGAGAGTACTATTGTGAGAGCCTGGGAGAGGAGCTAGGTCTTACATTTGACTCTGAATACTGCAAGGTTAGTAGTAATTCTCATTTCTTCTGGCAGAGTGTCCCACATTCTTGGGCTGCCTCCTGGGAGATTCTCTTTCCGAAGGCCACAACCTTCCCACTACTGGTTGAAAGTAACATTCTAGTGGATTGCAGCTGTCATGGGAGACCCTGGTCACAAAGGGAGAGAGGGTTTCTCAGGTACCCAGCCCCAATTCCATCTGAACAGTAGCCTTGAACTGGAAACTCTCTTCAATGGAGAGCCAGTCCAGAGTATGGTGTATTGGAGTGATAAGTTTCCAGTGATCTGTATCGGTGAGCAGCCAATCCATTGTATTCTAAACAAGCAGAGGCTTTCTGTAGGGACATGGGGTTTCCTTTCTAGATGCAAAGAATTGCAATAATCTATCCTAGATGTTACAAATGTGTGGATCATAGATTTATGGCCTGAAGGGAGGGACTACTGTAATCATCTAGTCTGACCTCCTGTACAACACAGGTGAGGGCTTATCTGAATTAATTACTGTTTGAACTAGAGCATATCTTTGAGAAAAAAAAATCTAATGTTGATTAACAATTGCCAGTGACTGAGAATCCACCACAACCCGTAGTAAATTGTTCCCGTGCAGTAATTTCCTTAACTGCTGAAAATGTACACCTTATTTGCAGTCTGAATTTGTCTAGTTTCAACTTCTTGTTATACTTTTGTCTGCTAGACTGAAGAACCCATTATCAAACTTAATTACCCATGTAGATACTTATAGACTGTGATCAAGTCACCTTTTTGTTATGCTACATACACTGAGCTCCTTGAGCCTATGACTATATGGCACGTTTTCTAATCCTTTAATCACTCTCGTGGCTCCTCTCTGAACCCTCTCCAATTTAATCAGCCTCTTTCTTGAATTAAGGACAACAGAACTGGACACAATATAGTGGTCACAACAGTAGTGGTCAGAACAGTGCCAAGTACAAAGGTAATATAACTTATTTACTTCTATTTGATATTCTCCTGGTTATGCATACAAGGATCACATCAGCCCTTGGCCATAGCGTCACACTAGGAGCTCGTGGTCAGCTAATTATCCACCATGACCAAAGTCTTTCAGAATCACTGTTTCCCAGAAAAGAGTTCCCCCTCCTGTCCACAACATTTTGATTTGATTTAGCTTTGGCCATATTAAAATACATTGTTTACTTTCAACCAGGTTACCCAGAGATGCAGATCGCTCTGTCTCACCTGCAAACTATCAGTGATGATTTTAAATAGCCATGTAGGCCCAAGAACTGACCCCTGCAGGAGCCCCACTACTAACCCATTCACTCGCTGATGATTCTGTTTACAAATACATTTTCAGACCAGTCAGTTGACCAGTTTATAATCCATTTAATGTGCGTCTTGTAATGTTCTAGTTTCTTCAGAATGTGCTGTGGTATCAAGTCAAATCCTCTAATGAAGTGAAAATATACTACATTAACACTATTATCTTTGTCAACCTAACTTTATCAACCAAACCAAATCTCATCAAAAACTTACATCAAGTTAGTCTGCCAGAAACGGTTTTAAAAAACCCCATGGTGATTGGCATTCTTTATATTATCCTTTTTTAATTCTTCATTGAGTTCTGCACTACTATGACAAGGTCTGCATTCAACAGGAATGAATGGTTGCAATCTTCTGGCCAATTGCAGATTTTTTGTTGTAGCTGTAGCTACTTGTGCATCCAAATACAGTACAGAGACCAAGAGGCCCTATTTGACAAAATGAAGACTTTGACAAAAGCGACTGATACCAAGGAAAAGAGTTCATCAAGGTATTTCCCACTTCGCATTAGCAATACTTTGGTCTTATGTGAATACAGCCATAGGTGCCGACTCCGTGGGCTCCGGGGCTGGAGCATCCACAAGGAAAAAATTGTGGATGCTGAACACCCACTGGCAGCCCCCCTATCAGTGCCTCCCCCTCCCTCCCCGCGCTTCCCACCTGCCACAATCAGTTGTTTTGTGGCATGCAGGAGGCTCTGGGGGAGAGGGGGAGGAGTGAGGGTGCAGCATGCTCGGGAGAGGGGGCGGAACTGGGCGGAAAGAGGTGGGGAGGAGGTGAAGCGGGGGCAGGGGACTTGGGAGGAAGGAGTGGAGTGGGGGCAGGGCTTGGGGCAGAGCCAGGGGTCGAGCACCCCCCCAGCACTTTAGAAAGTCGGCGCCTGTGAATACAGCTTCAGCCAGCTGCCGTTCTCAGAAAGGCAGTCAGGCAGCTTGGATACAGTGCTGCTCTCAGTCGAAGAAAAGGAGGTATGTGTTATCCATTAATCTCCACTTACATACAGATGATAAATCAAATATCAGTGTATTAGCATGGGAATGTGGGCCATGTTCAGAAGTGAAATTGCAGCAAGAACCATTATTTCCCATATGAACAATGGATCACAGTGCCAGATAATTCACATTTACAAAGATTAGTGGTTTGGGATTATATGTCTACATAGCTGCCATTTTGGTTCATTTTAAAGCAGATATTAATCCAAGCACTAAGAAAGCAGTGCGATAAAAACCTTTTTTGCCATTCAGTAATCCAGACTGGAATATTGGAGAATTAGTTTAAAGATATATATTTTATAATATAATAAAAATATAATATTTTGGACAATTTAGTGGGAGGATGTTAGTTTATGCAATTTAATGGAAAACTGAATTGCTAGATTAAGAATATTCCAATAAAAAGAGTGTGCAAACCCAGATTCTTTTTTTTAAATTACATACTTTGGATTCCCCATTTGTGATTTCTCTCACATCTGTTATTACTGAGATAAATAGAGCCAGGACCTTAATTCATCATGTTTCCAAGCTGCACTTTGTGTCTTACCATGAATTAATGTAAACCCTTTGAATACATTCTAAGTTATCTTATCCAACCATAAAATACAAATCCATTTACAAACTCACCTGAAGGCCTTTTTGAGTCAAAGTACTACAAATGATTCTTACATAGACATTGTGGAATATTGTTAATAATTAATATTATGTGAAGCCTAAACAATACAAATACACTTAAATGGTAATAAAACATACTACTGTAGATAGTTCTGTTCTGGAAGGCAAAATACTGAAATTCTTACACCGTTTTTATTCAGTCCTTGCTTTCCAGTTTGAGTAATGATCTCAGAGTTTGACCAAAGTAAAAACAGAATCAGCCGTAAAGCTTATAAGCAAAATCCCCATTATCCTCACAGAAACTTTTTAATAGTTTCTAGACACCAAACTAAATTTATACGTACTTTACTGAAAGATGGAAAATAAAAATATATGTTATTTAACATATATTTCAGTAACTGATTTAGTGAAAATGCACCGATAGCATTTCATTACAAAGTAAAAATGGAATCAAATTATATGTCAAATGATAATAGCTACATAGTGCCACATCCAGCATACTGTAACCTCAATTTATTGTGAAGTACAGAAAAAGTACAATGGGTCACTTTCTTGGATACACTGTAATAGTGCGATAACATGGCACTTAGACCTAAACTGCCTCTCCTTAGGAGGGCAGCTTTCATGATTATCGGTGTAACCCAAGTTTTGTTTTATACTTTGCATATGGGGGAGGGCTAGGGTCTTCCTAAAGATTTTGGGAAGGTCTATTTGTATGAAGCTGTGGGGGATAGAACACATTTTGAGGTATCAAACTGTTCACAGTAGGTGGGGTGGTTTAATACTCCGATGCCGCACATTCAATTATTCAACTTTTCAATATTCATTCACTTACCATCTTATCCTTTCCTTCTTTCTACTTCCCCTTCTCATGTCAAACAAAAGGATTATATGTATTGATACAATATATCTGATTTTCAAACTATTCTTATCTACACACATGTGCGTGTTATCTCTGACTTGTAAATATATATTGAGTGGCTTCCTTTTTGGAAGGACATTGTCCATCACTCGTTATTTTTGTCTTTTAAAGCAAAAAGAAATGACATATTACTGCCTACCATTCAGCAGCATTCAGCACCTTCAGTGAGTCAAATAGCTCAAGCTACTTAGCTTAACAAAGAGAAAGTTAAGGGGTGACTTGATTGCAGTCTATAACTAGCTACACGAGGAACAAAAATATTTAATAATGGGCTCTTCAATGTAGCCGAGAAAGGTATAACATGATCCACTGGCTGGAAGTTGAAGCTAGACAAATTCAGACTGGAAATAAGGTGTACATTTAATAATGAGAGTAGTTAACCATTGGAACAAGAGAGAATCCAATGAACAGAGGTGTTTTAAGGAGACCGGGCACAAGTGGTCAAACTGTCCAGGGTCCATGCAGCAGGAGGCTGGCAATGCACCACGCAGGCTATACTGGCAGTCCAGCCAGAGGGGCATCAGGACACTGCCCCACCAGGGCGGCAGATTAAAGTGGTGATTACAGATGCAAAGGGGGTATCCACAACGCATTTTGTCCCAGTAGAGATAGACAGGAAAAAAGATCCAGTTTGGATCTCGGTGTCTGGTAACCTTAACCTGGTCCAATGTGATGCACCCTGCTATGCTTTTGCCCAATAAACACCTGATGCTGTAGGGATGTACTCAGAGATAAGAGGGAGGATAGGCTAGCCCTGTAACCATGACACTAGCACTTCTGAAAATTTAGGCCAATAGAACATAGATCCTGTAGGAATGAATAGCTAAAGAATATATACGAGTGCCTGAATACCTATGAAAATACAGCCTTATTAGTTCCCTTCACATAGACTGTTAAAGCTTATCTGTTTTTTTGTACATATAAAGACAGACTTCTCACCCCCAATGTATCTATTTTGTGATGAGATACAGTAAAGCTCATGAGTTGGAAATCTCTTTGAATAATCACCCACATATCAGTGTGTAGGAAGGTCTTGGCAGATCATGTACTTGAGTATGAAATTCAAATATGGGCCAAGGGATTCCCAATTATTCAGCCATTTATGAAAACTGTTTAAATCTTAATACCTGATAAACAACGAATATGGTATTCAGCAACAAAGAGGCTGCCTCCATCTGTAGTGTATAAGAACAGCTTGACTTTATGACACACACACACACACACACACACACACACACACACTATGAAAGCACTGTGCTAGCTCAGTCTATTCACAATGGTGGGTAATGCTTCTGTTCCCCTGACAGCTGCAGTTAGTGCATCCTCTGATAGTGGTGCCATTAGATGTTTTGGGTAGAGGGAATACCACAGAACGGTACATGCCAAGATGAGTAAAATCCACTACATTTTAGTTATCTAGACCTGGAATAACAAATGCTAAACATTCAGAAAAGTGATAGCCACGCTGTGCCTTTTAGAGTACTAGAAGGGAAAGACAGGTGTTCTGCACATAATCTGCTCCACATTGCTGGTGGAAGCAAAGTAGAACCACTAGTCACTGGTGGAAGATTGTGGGAGCAGCAGGGACACCCCAGCAACAAGGAGAGGGTCTAGCCAGGGCCCTGTGCCCTGAAGGTTTTCACATCCCCTGGACATCAACAGTTTCTATCAGTCTTAGGGTTTTATACGCCAGCCCATCACTGTAGTATCTGAACGACTACCACATAAAATCAGTCAAAGTTCCTGGCAGATTTCATGGAGCCTCTGGCACCTCTCCATTTTTAGGGTTAAAACTCTACTTGTAAATGGAGGGGTGGTTTTGAGGGGGGGAAATAAAGAGCGTTTCTTCCACTTATGGTGGATAGGCTTTCCCAAAGAAAGAGGTTCTACAAATAGTCAGACTCTGGATTCACCTGATCTCATCTGGAAGATTGTTCCAAAGATGGATCCCCTTGACCAAAAATACTTTGGTTCCAGCTCTCACGTGCTTTGTGATCGGCACTGTCCTGGAGGAGTCATGATTCACAGATCAAAATTCAGTCTGTCATGCAGGGGCTTGCGCCATTCATTGCTTTGAAAATTAGGACCATGGCCTTTTACTGTCAGCGGAAGTTGACTGGCTTGCTGTTCTCACATTCAGGTCCATATGCAAGCAGTTACAATAATCCATACTGGATATGACTAACACATGTCCATGTCCTCAGTCCTCACCTGGGTAGAAGAGCCAAATTTCCTAGCAAGTGGGAGGTGAAAGAAGTCATTTTTGGGAAGAGATGCTTCCTGGTCATCCAAGGCTTCACACAACTTTGACAATGGGGGCAGTACATCATCAGTGGGAGGTGGAGACAGTGTATTGGCCCATAGGCAGCGGAGCTGGGGGAGCCAACTATTTTTCAGCTAGGCCGAATCTGAGTGGAGCTGCAACCTTGTGTGCCGCTGCAACCCCATATGCCAAGTCACAATGCCACACGCCCAAATTTGGCATGGCCATCCCTCCGTCAAGATGGAGGGACCGCTGAGCCAAATCTGAGTGGCACTGCAACCCCACACACCAGGTCACCATGCCACTTATAAAATTTAGAGGTAGTAGGTGTACGGGGCTTATGGTCCGGGGGAAGAGGGGAGGGAGTCAGGCTGCTGGTGTGGGGGAACCTAAGAAGGGAAGAGGATGCTCAGGTGGGAATAGGCAAATCTATGCCTCCCATCCCACTTTAAATGGTGCATCACAGCTCACGTCTTGGCCAATTCTTCAGCGTGTTTCCCTTTGCCGACCAGTACACCTCAGTCTTGCTTGGGTTCAGCTTGATCCAGCCACTCTTCGTCCAAGAACAAATTTCTATAGGCATTCTGACATTTTGGTAGTGGTGATGGTTGCATCAGTTACCAGTGAGATACGCAGAGAGAAATGTCAGACTGCTTTTTACACCATGGATTCTGGACATTATTTTCTATCTGAAGACTAGCCGTTTGACCCAGCTCTTCTTACCCCTTTCCCTTCCTCCACTCCTAGCCTCACAATCCCTGAGCTCCATGGTTTTCTCCAGCCTTCCCTCCGTCCTCCCCCTCCTGTTCAGTGTTGTTCTTGCTCTGCCCATGCTCCCATTCTCTCTCTCCCCACTCCTTCATAATAAAATGTAGAAGAAATGGTGCTAATATGACATATGCCTATCAGCAGCAGCCTGGTCATTTTAATTACTATTATATCTCTTTCCACCTTTTATGTATCTTGTCATTTAGATTGTAAGCTCTTTGCAGCAAAGATCATCTATTCTTATGTGTTTGTACAGCATAATGGATTCTTGATCCTGATTGCTACTATAAACGAATAATTCTACACAAATCTCTGACTTGGAATACAGTGTTAAGGAAAGTAGAGCGAGACTGAAGATATGCCTATCAGGGCTGAATGCCTATATGCCTTGAGCCTATCAGGGCTGAATGTTTCCTGAACAGGGCCAAGAACCCTTACTTCTGACATCAGCAGTAGTCGAAGGTGCCCACGTGCTCCAGGAGGACTATGATATATAAAACCTAGGATATATACAAAGCTTTTATGATCTTGACACCTAGACTCACGGTAGTTTCTGTATGTACTTAAAATGTACTGTATGTGGCAGCTTTTAATGCTTATTCTCTGCATTTATATTTTGGGGAAAGAGCCATTTTACGCCACCCTGTATAACACAGAACAACTTCTTACACTGTTACTTCATTTCAAAAACGTTGAATGAGCCATGCTGACATTGTACTTTTGGAGGCAATCATTATATAATGATGGGCAATTTCTCCAGTAGGTTAGGTACAGACTTTTCTTTAGTAAAAATAATGCATAATTGCCTCTTTCACTTTGTTGGATTTATTCTTACTAACATAAGTATAGGACCCGAGTCTTTGCTGAGCTCGTAGTCATTCCCATTTTGACTATATCACTGTAGAAATGTCTGTAAATTGGGAGGTGGTTACTATCGATTTTATTTTCCTTTTTTTCTAAAAAGGAGATTGTGACATTCTATACCTTGGGAAAGCATCCTGGAAGCCCCATATTCCTCAATTTCAAATAATTGTGACCTTATACATAAAAGCATGCCTTGTAAGGTATCCGGGGAAAGGTTATGAACTGCTGAAAGTCATTTCTCTATCCATGTATGTGTATCATTAATGCATATGAAGTTATGAGAACTGTGTTGTATGGTGGTCACTCAAACACGCTATAAATTGTGGAATCAGCCAGATATTAGCTCCCTAGAGGCAACAGCAAGGAAAGTAACCAACGCCTGGACAAGGTGTCAATCAACCCATCAACAACCATTGTCCAGGAAGGAAGCTACAATGCAATGACTCACCTGCATGAGGCCACACCAGGGGAACTGCTCAACTTTGCCTGGAGACTCAGCAATGCTCCCAGACATGCCTGGACTTGTGTTTTCCGAGCACATGGACTGAGGGTATAAAACAGAAAGAGTGGCCATGTGCAGGGCCCTTCTCCTGCCCCCACCTACGCTGCAAGCAACTAAGACACTGAGAAGAAGACAAGACTTGAACAGAGGAGATTGGCCCAGATTTCAAGGGTGAAATCTGTATACTAAAGACTGCAATATTTGGGGGGACAGCGGGGGACTGCTTAATATAGTTGTTTCCCAGTCTAACAGGGTTGAGAGTTTAGACTGCGTGCTTATATTTTATTTCTTTTGGTAACTAACTCTGACTTTTTGCCTATCACTTAAATTCTACCTTTTATAGTCAATACATTTCTTTAATTGTTTATCTTTACCAGTGAGTTTGTATGAAGTGAGCAAATCTGCTCAGGTTTGACAAAGGCTGGTGTATGTCCACTTTCCACTGTTGAAGTGGTAAACCAATTAATAAATTTGCACTGCCCATCTTGAGCAGTGCAAGACAGTATATTCCTGGGGTACAGTGCTGGGAGCTGGAGGGATTTGGCTGGTGCCTTATTTATGAGTGGCTCTGGGAGCATTCATGCAATCTAGTTGGGTGTGGGGCTCCACATGCTGTTGTGCTGAGTGATAGCAGCACCTGGAGGGGTTTGCTGTTGGTCACTAGCAAGGCATTGTGAGAGATGGCCCAGGCTGGAGAGAGTTCAGGGAGCACAGCAGTCCCACAGTCCCAGGCACCCCGGGGGGAATCCCATCACAGAGATACTGATTTTTCCATAAATGTTTCCCCCTCAGAAGCTATGATTTCAAATAATATAGTGTGTTTACTTCTCACATCCAAGATCTAGTCTAGAAATCAAACTGTGGCCAAAAAGGTTACTGTACAAGTTAGTTTCACAACCAAGATAAAAGATGTGCTGAGAAATAAAAAAAAAAAAAAAGATTATGTATATACATATACAAACACACATGCACTATGTGTTTCTGTAAGAATAAAAACATTCCTTACCAAGAACCACATCATGATGTGCTATACAGGTTATACAATCACATGATAAGAAATTAACATCATAGCAAGAACTGAATGATACACACTGGACATACTAGAGGTCCATATAGAACTCTACTCTTCCACATGAATACAGTCTGACTCAGGGCAAACCGATAACATTGCACACACACAGTTAACTCAATTAGCTGTTCTGCACAAGTTTTGCTTTCATATTATTAAAAATTTGCCATAGGGGCTGCTGCAGTAGGAATGTCCATGTTAAGCTTGAACTCACTGGCTTAGAGAAAGAGCAACAGGATGAACACTGTGACACTGGAACCAGAGGGTCAAATTGAGCTCTGCTCTATGTAGGCAGCTTGATTCTATGTACCACAAGCTCTCTTTGTTCCCATCTCCTCCTCAATCCCCACCTCCTCTCCTCGCTCCTACTTAATTCAAATCATATATCAAAATATGACTCCCGCGGTCCATCTCTTATCCCTCAAGATGTCTCCTTCACACCATCCCCTCCCACTTCTTTCTCTCCTCTCTCATCCCTCCCTATAGAATGCCAAACTTGGCTCTGCACTTGCCCATCCAGCTGCCTTATCTTCCCCTGCAATTCCCTCTTGTTTTCCCGGTAATTAGCTATGTTTCCAGTTCTCAATAAAGCCAATAATTATAGCCTCATGGCCAAGTCTCTTCTTTATATTCATCCTCCTCAATTGTACAGCTTCTGGCATGAAACACCTAATTGTCTCAACTAAGTCACACCACAGTATACAAGTGCACTTACCATAAGAGGCTAGTACATTGTTCAGCATGAAAGAGGTTAATTCCTTTACTATAATAAACCAAGCAACAGAGATTCACTGTTTCCCCCCACAGCATATTCATGTATCATTATTTAAAACCTCCTACACCCCACAGCAATAACTATTTTTAATGTTGAGAGATCAAAACAGCTTGAGCAAGTGAAAAATGCTTTTTCTTTCATTGGGAAGGGGTAGGGAATTTTATCTGATCAGATGAGTGAAAGAGGAAATTCAATCTCTACGTATTTTTGCTGCAAAATAAAAAAAATATTTCATATTAACAAATTGAATGTGGCAGATATAAAAGACAATATTTTACCAAAAGGTATTTTCACCTCCTGCCACACCAGACTCCATATAGACTTTACTATATGTATTGGCAATGATTCCTGTAGTGCAGAATTATCTACAGTTAATTCTATATCAAATATTGACTCGAATTATTTAATGATGGCCATATTCTCACATTATATCAATACAGAAATCCACACGCTTAAGCAATATTGTCTGTTGACTAATAAAACTCTGTATTTTCCGTAGGGCAGAAAGGAGTATATTATAAGGGCCAGGAGTGTATTATAACATGTAATACACCCTATGGCTCCACGTCTTCACTCTGGACAATGATTCCCAACACTTATTCAAATAATATCATACCAAGAACAGGCTCATACTGAACTGTGCAAGGAACTGATTCACATTTCATAACCAACAACACACCATTCACCTACTCCTCCACACTGAACTTCAGTTTGACTGTAATCTTGGTGTTATTATATCTGACTCTGAAATCTCCTCCTTCAGTTCTCCCATGTTTGCAAATCTGCCTATCACCATCGCTGCAGCATTGTCTGTGCATGACACTGCCTCAATCCACCTCTGCGGAAATCACTATCCACATCCTTAATCCCTCTCCTCTTGATTATTGCAACACCCTCATACCCTAATAATTATAGAAATATATTGTGTTGGATTGGTTCATGAACTGCAACTATATCACAAATTATCAGAGTACTCCAATAGGGAAAAATTTATATCTTTCACTACAGACAAGACAATACAAAACCATTCGGTTTCATATAACATCTTTCACATCAAGTATCTACTTTAAAAAAAACCACAGGTATATCAAAGACAATGGTCTACCGCATTAACTGCTGTGACTCAGACACACAGAAAATGAAAAAATGCACAAAGATTAAGTACAAAAAAGGGACCAGAGAACTGACAATTACAGATCTGCACTGAAAGCTAATCTACACTGCATAAATTATGGTGACAGATTCACTGCACTTTATCAGTCTGTACTGGCAACCAACTCAAATGGATGAGAAAAACTGTACTTACTGGAGAGAGACACCATATATAATTCTGCGGCCAGCATACAGAATAGTTGGTGACATAGTGTAAGCATTTTATTTAATTTCAACTGTTCCTTAGTCACAGAGGCATGCGGGGGGGGGGGGGGGGCAAGCAGGGGCACAGCCCGCCCCCAATAATGGGTGGGGTCACAAAACTCCTCTGACCCCGAGGCTGCGGCAAGGTCACAGAGTTCCTCTGGCCCCGAGGCTGGGAGCTCACTGTCTCTTCCTGCCATGGCCCAGGGGCCAGAGGAGCTCGCTCTCTGTCAGTGTTGGCCACGGCCGCAGGCTGGAGAATCTTTCTGCCACCACCAGAGCCCCAGGGCTGGAGAATCAATCTGTCCCTGCCACAGCCCTGGAGCTGGAGGAGCTGCCCCACCCCGCTTTTGCTATAATGGCTATAACAGCCAAATGGCTCAGATCCCCATGGGTTCATTATAGTAAGGGTGTATTGTATTTCCTCATAACATCATGAGTTTAATGTGCCCCTCCAAAAGCGGGCAAATTTAAATTCCTGCCCACGCCCCTGCTTAGTCAGTAATTCCTTTCAAATAAAATCAAAAACTTCTCTAAGAAACCATTTTTCATGTTATCTACATGGTTAAAGATACGACTGGGAGTCAGAGCTCATGGGTTCTCAAAGCAGCTCAGCGACTGTGTCAATGTGTGTCCACAGTAAATCACTGAATCTTTGTGTCTCCGTTTACAACTCTGTAAAAGTGGTAATATTTATTGCACTCTTAAAAGGTTTGTTCTGATTTAGAGATATAAATTCCAGCAATATTCTCTATGCTTCAAATGGGGAATGCCTCTAGAACCACTAATATCCCTAGGACTGGAAGGAGTGTTTTAAATGCGTCCACCATACTTACCTCACAGGGATGAATTGAAGCTTAATTAATGAATTTTTAACATCAAATTGAGGTCCTCAGATGAAAGGCCCTTTAAGACATGTCATGTATTGTTATCAGTCTTCATCATCTATTAGTAATCTAGTTTTCAAATTTAGATTTTTTTTCCAGTGAATTCCACTCATTAGCTTGGGGAGGAGGAGATACATAAATACTAGAAATACATACTTAGATCCCTGTGCTTTTCTGCAAGAATAGATCCCTCTCTGTGTACGTCAGAGAAATACTTATGCCCATCAAAATCACGAACCCCAGAGCTCTATGCTTTGCACTTCGTCTCTTTAATAGCTGTAGAATACTTTATAAAGTGTTTACACTTGCAAATAGTCTGCTTCAATTGTGACAGGGTGTTTTACCCGCTTAAGTGGCAGGGGGAAATCTCTCTCTTCAGGCCTCCATCAATATAAGCAGGGTTCTTAGGAAACCTACAGGCAAAAAATGAGTTTCGGGATTTACTGCCATCCCCATTTCTGCTAATTTTTTCTTATTTATAGACCCTTAAAACCAGAGCTACTGAAGAGGAAGGGGGGAGGGAAATCATCTTCCTACTTTTATACCCTTAGGAACTTGCAATTTATTTAAGTAGTCTTTGCTCCAGAAAGTCTTCCTGGTAGATGTGTGAGGGAATATAGATTTCTGAAAGGCAACTGACTTGGTACGGCATGACATTTCAATTAAAAAATTAGAATGATACAAAATTAACATGAAATGGATTGAAAACTGGCTCACTGACTACTCTCAAAATGTAACTATGCATAGGGAATCTTCATTGAAAGTGTGTTTCTAATAGAGTCCCTCGGGGATCAGTTCTTTACCCTGCACTTGAATATTTTCATCAGTGACCTGGAGGAAAACATAAAATCATCCCTGATAAAATTTGCAGATGATATAAATACTGTGGGACTGATGAATAATGAAGCAGACAAGTCTCTGATACAGAGTGATCTGTGTAACTTGGTAAGCTGGGCACAAGGAAATAATGTGTGTTTCAGTGTGGCGAAATGTGAACTCATACATCAAGGAACAAAGAATTCAGGCCATATTTACAGGATGGAGGATTCTATCCTGGGAAGCAGTGATTCTGAAAAGGACTTGGAGGTCATGGTGGATAATCAGCTAAACATGAGCTTCCAATGTGACCCCAAAAGGACTAATATGATCCTTAGATGGATAAACAGGGATCTATCAAGTAGGAGTAAAGAAGTTATATTACTTCTGTATTTGGGACTTGTGTGCCCATTGCTGGGATACTGTATGATGCCCTCAGTTCAGGAAGGATGTTGATCAAATGGAATGGGTTCACAGAAGAGCCATGAGAATGATTAAAGGATTAGAAAACAGGTCTTATAATGAAAAACTCAAGGAGCTCAATCTAGTTATCTTATCCAAGAGAAGGTTCAGAGGTGACTTGATCACAGTCTGTAACTACCTAAATGGGGAACAAAAATTTGATAATGGGCTCTTAAATCTCGCAGAAAAAGGTGTAAAATGATCCTATGCCTGGAATTTGAAGCTAGGCAAATTCAGACTTTAAATAAGGTGCACATTAACAGTTATGGTAATTAATCACTAGAACAACTTATCGGGGGTTATGGTGGCTTCTCCATTCCCGGCAATTTTTAAGTCAAGACTGAATGTTTTTCTAAAATATATGCTCCAGTTCAAACAGGAATTAATTCAAGGAAGCCCTATGTTATGTTATACAGGAGGCTAGACTATATAATCATAGTGATCCCTTCTGGCCTTAGAATCTATGAGGCATGAATGAAGAATATATAGTATGCAAGATACCCTTCTCCTCTTATCCCTTTTTCTCTTAATTTTGACACAATATTATCTTTCCACCCCCTCACTCTGTATTTCCTGTCTCAATAGATAATTTAACACTGCAATGTGCCTGCATGTCAGCCAAAGTTCAGAGGAGAAATGGGAAAAGTCTAATGAGGAAGCAACAGCAGCTTCCTCACCCCAGTTTGATTGAAAAAAGCCTAAGAAGCAGCCAACTGCTCCCTGAAAAATGCAAACAGGCATATGGACCAGACTACATGGAGCTAACAAACAAGTTTGGCACTCAGCAGTTAACAGAACTGAGGCAATATTCTACTACTGTTGTATAGCAAGCTTGATACAACAGCCTAAAGCCATAATGTATTGGAGCTTCAGGGAGACAGGTTATGCTCAGATACTAGTCCAGTATAGTCTCAAGAGCAGAAGTCATAGGTCCCAATTTTCCCCTAGGCAAAGGGAGAGGTCAATATAATGGCAGATATTCCCTGCTCCAGAAGTTTCGAAACTGTGAGGCAAATTCTCCCTCTAGCATCATCCTCCACTCCATGGAATCCCATGAAAGCTTCTCCACTGAAGCTTTGTGGGGACTGAGGACCCATGCCATGGTGTCAGGAAGGAGAAGCAGATGGAGGGGAAAATTTGCATCCTCAGCATACTCGACTCCTCAGAGGTAAGGTATCAGCAACCAAGTTGTTTTTATAATGGGCACAGCTACATTAAAATGCTGCATTGGTACCGCTGCACCAATGCACCTGCATCACTGTAGCTCTTTAATGAAGACACTCCATGCCGACAGGAGAGAGCTCTCCCATCAGCACAGTTAAGCCACCATCCCAAGAGGCAGTAGCTATGTTGACGGGAGAAGCCCTCCCACCAACACAGCTCTGTCTACACGGGGGTTAGGTTGGTATAACTCTGCCGCTTAAGGGTGTGGATTTTTCACACCCCGAGCGACATAATTACATTGATATAGATCTGTAGTGTAGACCAGACCAATGTTGTTTTAACTCAGTCTTGGTGCCTACAGCCTTCTCAAAGAGGGGATATTTAAAAAAAATTTGTTTTACACAAGTGCAGATAGCTTGCCCGATAATGAGGCTCCTCCAGCAAAAGCAATGACCATCTGCATGAGTGGTAAGTGAACCTTGGTCATGGGTTCTAACATGGCCACTGTCCATGCAACAGAAATCAAAATTAGACTTGATCTTGCTTTCTTCTTGCCCTCTTTTCGCTGCATCACAAAGTCACACCAGCAAAATATTTTGAGGCACCTGATTATAGAATAAGTACCATTTCCTATGGTTTTAGGTGGTGCTCTCTTGGGCTTCATGGGATACAATAGGTGGGGAGAAGGGATGGTCCAATGATTAGGCACTGGCCTCGGACTCAGGAGACTTGGGCTCAATTCCCCACTTTGTTACAGACATCCTGTGTGATCTTGGGCGACTCATGTAGCTTCCCTGTGCCTCAGTTCACCACCTCTAAAATGGAGATAACAGTACTGCCCTACCTCAGAGGAGTTTTGGTAGGATAACAGTATTGACAACCTCAAAAGATTCAGACAGCATGAGTCAGACCTTAAAAATCACAACACCTTTAAAAAAAAAAAAAAAAAAAGATATATTGTGATTTGGTCTGTCTTTAGATTTTTGAACTTCCTCTGCCTTCCCCCAGTGTGTATGTGACAACATTGTTGCCAACACTCCCAACTTTGTTAACGTGATTTTGGCCTTGCTGCAGGAGTTCTCATCCCAAAATCTGCCCATCCTCCGGCCCAGCAATTGATTCTGGCCCACCTGCCCTGGTATCATTTCTGCCCCCAGTCACCACACATCAATTCTGCTCCCCTCAGATACAACAATAATGGGGGCCATCCATATAAATACCTAAGACAGACAACCTGAAAGTCAGCCTATAACTAATGGGCAGACTATAACTACTTGGGGCTTTTTACTTGACTACAGAAACAATTTTATGTGAACTGCCTGTTATCCTCAGCCATAATCAGTCCATCAGAGTTGAGCTTTTAAAAGCAGCATTTCAATTTTAGTGGGTTGCCACTAGACAAGTCTTTACTATTTGCTTTCACCAGTGTAGACAGAGCTCATTTTGCAAGGCAACATGTGACATATGCTGCAAGCTTTGACATGCCTACAGTAGGTTGTACAACTTTAGATAATTAGAAAGATCAGTAATTGTTCACTAGGCTTGGAACAAATTCAAAAGCTATCACTTTATCGTACCATTCTAATTGACTTGTTAAATTCCAGAACTGGAAATTATTTTGTAATCAAAACAGGCTGTATTTTCAAAAATTAAGGACAGCATATGATTTATAATTTACCATACAGTATATTTTTAAAATATAAAGAAATATTTCCATTTCAGTTATGGTATATTCACCTCTGGAAGGATCCTCAGTCTGACAGAAGTAATTAAAGTATACCTTTCCCAGTACACTTTATTTATCTCTCACATTGTATTTTCTTCATTTAGTATATATTTGATCTAAAAGAAAGATGGACGTATCAAAAATATCTAAAGCTACACTGTGCTTTCAGATAATATGGCCCCTGCACTTTATGACATTAACATGTAAAGTAAACGGAAAGAAATAAAAATATTAGCCAAAATGAGGGAGAAAATTGCAAAAACACGTTAGAAAAATCAGTTCATTTCAGTTCATTAAAAAGATAAGGCTCATCACACAGCACAGCTGGGGATTATGCATTACGAGATAGGGGAAGTGACCCAGGTCATATAAATATTATTAAAAAACTATTTAAAGTCTTGAGGACAAATATTTAAATAAAACACTGTTAGAAACAGCAACATGTACTAGAGAGAGTATCTTTTGTATTTTTTTGTACAAGGAGGGCCCAATTCTGCCACTCTCTCATGTTGAAAAGGGCTTTACTCCTACAGTAGTGCCACTGACATCAGCAATACTGCTCAGTGTGAATAAGGATGGCAGAATCAGATACTTAGAGAATAAAATTATTTTTAGACCTTCTACTATGAAAGATATAGGTTACAAGATATTTAATGCTGTATATCGATCTTCCCTGTATATTGATCTTCCGGATCTTCCGAGGATGTGGGGGGAAGAGGAAGGGGAGGAAACTTATTCTAAACAAAGAAAGCAAACAAGATATACAAACTAAAAGCACCCTATTTGGCAGGTATATGTAATACAGTTGCATAAAAATTCCAATTAAAAAGTTCTCTAAAAATTCAATAGTTCACTTTAATTTCAGTTGTTTCCCCTCATTTTGTAAATTGCTCAATAAAATTGAGAGTATGTACTGTTTGCTAGGGGTGGTGGGGTGTGTTATGCATACATATATGTTCAAAACGTACAATACATTACATTCTGGAATAGGTGGTTTTCTTGTATTTCTAATATGAATCTTAGTAGATGAGAAAAAAATTTATATTATGCTCATCACCATTACATTGTAAAAACTCACAAAATTCAACAAGTGTTGTTACCTTTTTAAAAAAAATCTGGAATAAGAAAAACCCTAACATGTGCGGACAAATGAAGACTCTTAATTTCCATCTGTCCATATTTTTAAAATATATTATGATTAAATATGCCAGGTTTAATTAAACCTTTCATATGTCTAATCATGAGTTTAAACTGATTACACCCCCAAACCCCACAAAAGTACCACTCTTCACAGTATATGTTCTCCCCCTCCACCTCGCCCCACATCAGCATGTATTGAGAAATTAACACCCCATTGTTCCCATGATGAGAAGATATAACGGACATTCAAGGGAATTCATGTATACAGCCCTAGACACTACTGGCTGGTAACCAATTAAAGCTCAAGGCCATACTAAAGTTATTATAACAGTTTGGGGGCCATAATATTTTTTATAAAAAGAGATGCACCATTCCAGAACTATAAATTAGAATAAAAGGCTATCTTAAATGTACTGTATGTTACAAATGCATAAAAAAATGACATAATAAATTTGGTATTCTAGTATTCCTGTATGTACTATCAGTGTTTTTTCTTAAAAATTTCTTACAGATCGAGAGCCAGAACAACTGTTACAGCTGCTAATTTGCTATAAACAAATATCTAAGGCAAAGGGGGTTTCATTTCAGAAAGTTCTTGCTTAAATGCAGCTTTGACCTTTATCCAACACAACTCAAATGCACCATTTTAAGAACAACATTCTACATTATGAAAGGAGGAACATACAAAGGGTAAATTATTTTTCGGTATATTAAAATGTCTGGTCCTTACAAATATATATGGGGTTCCCTCGCTCTCTCTTTTCTTCTCTGATTCAGTTTATAGAAAGGGAAGTTAATGAATGTGGCTGTGTGCGAGTGTGTTATACAAACATGCATGTTATTAAAAGTTTGGAGATTTGGCTCTGGTAGTTGACTACAGTATGTTTATATAAAAAAAGTTTTGTATCCATAAACCACACACAATGAATTCAGGAGAGACAATATGAACCACTCTTTCTTCTGTTAATCCTTTAT
Organism: Malaclemys terrapin pileata; assembly: GCF_027887155.1. Lineage (NCBI taxonomy): Eukaryota > Metazoa > Chordata > Testudines > Emydidae > Malaclemys > Malaclemys terrapin. Next base: position 91,719,158 of record NC_071512.1, read on the forward strand.
GACTTGATTCACCTGGCTTAATACAGCAATTCCCTATATACTTTCACCAAGTGGTAATAAGCTTCAGCTCAAAATCAACTGTAACAGCATGCAAATTGCTGACTGCCCCAAAATGGTCAATTTAAAACATCTGAATCTTAGTTACAACCTTCTTTTAAAAGGAGGTTGAAAGAAGGCACAACATTTTTACCAAACAAAAATAGTCAGAAGCCACTCACAGTAAAGTTATAGCCTTTACCAGCATTTAAGCCTGACAGTAACATAGAAAAAACAACCCAGTCTATGTCCTATTGTTACCTGCAATCAGAGTTGATATAGAAAGAAAAGGCATTTCAAAGATTCCTCTGAAAGAAATTCACATGCTTTGCCTACAATATGTCTATGAAAGTTCCTGGGTGCCTGTTTTATTCAATGAAGATTAACTACAGACGCATGCATTATAGGCTGCATGTATTCTGGAGAACAGAAGCTGAATGACAATTGTACAGGCACTGCATTGTACGTATTTCAGCTGCCCTCTGTTCTGTTCATTTCACACTTGCAGTAAGTATTATGAATGGATCTCAGCTTATTTTTCAGCGTTAAAAACATAGCCTCACACGCACTGCCTTGTAAAGACGAATAGATATCAAACAGATCTTACCATGTATGCGCCACTGTGAAGCGACGGCGTTGACGGATGCTTTTATTCACCAGCAACTTTCTGAAAAAGCATGGAGAGTTCCTTGGAGAGCTGCGAGGTGAAATTTTTGGAGACGTGGGTCTGTTCCCTGGCAGTTTGGGAAGCTCAAGTTCTAAATGCATTTGTTCTTTGAAAGTCTTTATGTAAATATCTGACTCTGGAGCAGCAAGTTCCCTAGAAGAATCTTTTGCTGTCATAGCTTGAATGTTGTGTTAGCTTTCACCATTCAGAAAAAATAACAAAAAACACATCACAGAGACATTGCTTCAGATTCAAACGCTGATAGATTGACAAAGCCTAGCCCAGTCATTCACAAGGCTGAGTCCCGAATGGAAAAGCTGCCTAAAACAACAGCAACCTAAATCGAAGAATGATAAGTCAGTGCTTTATCAGACAGAGCTTTATCAGCCCAGCTTTCTCTCTGAAAATGCGCCAAAGTGCTTTCTGTGTCAGTAGCCTCCTTGTGGATGTGGCTTGTCTGCAAGCTACACACTGACACTCACTGAATTCATTCAGCTGAACATACCAGCTCATGAAAAATTCATAAGAACTCCCTCCCGATCAAGCCTTTTAATAAAATACTTCATCAAGAAAAAAATACTGGCTTTGTCTGCATATACTAAGAAATAAAGCTATTTACAAACATTACACAACAGTGTAACCTGGTTTATTCAGGCCCAACATAAAAATATCTTCATTCAGAATTATTTGTGTAACCCACACTGCAGTAGCTCCACCCATGACATGCTTATTGGCTCAATATTGTTTTGACAGCTGGACTCTATTCAGCCCTTCCTTATACTGTGTATGTGTCAGATTTTCATGACATTTTAAAGAGGGTTCTAACAGTTACAGTGGATCATGCAAATCTGCGTGCTCCCAAGCAGCCTCTATACACATCCGAAGGGTCCCTGATGATGACTTTTCTGAACCAACCCAAGGCTAGCATGAGTGCATGATTTGCAAGAGGGAAAGGTGGGGAAGGGAAAAAATGCAAGTGTCAACCTAGCAGGGGACAAAATGACAAAAGCTGCTAATTATTACCTGAAAGTTTGGTAAAATCTTCAAGAATGTGCATCCTACAGTTGGAGTAGCATACTATGGTGCAGTTCTCATTGCTATTATAATGGCTGATTAGGAGCAAAACAAAAACCCTTATGGCAGTGTGAGCCCACATATCTGAAAGATAACTAAGAGCACTGGGATGGTCAGCAAAGGGTGACTGAAAGGAGATGGCTAATGCTGATGGTTGAGAAGTGTGTCAATTCCACTAGAGCAGGAGGAAATTAAAATAAAAGTTCAGATTTAAATTAAAAGTAAGAATGTTCTTTATGGATTTTTTTTTAAGATGAGCTAGTATTGTGAAATTTAATTATAGAATATAATCATAGAAATATAGGACTGGAAGGGACCTTGATAGGTCATCTAGTCCAGTCCCCTGCACTGAGACAGAACTAAGTATTATCTAGTCCAGTGGTTCTCAAACTTTAGCAAACCGATGACCCCCATTTGGATTTAAAATTTTTTGCCGACTGCCCCAAGCTACCCACTCAGCCCAAGGCCACACCCCACCTCTTCCCCGCCTCCTTCTGCCCCCTCCCCCGAGCACACCCATCCCCACTCCCCTCCCACCCTCCCAGCGCTTCCTGCACGCCGCTGAACAGCTGTTCCGTAGCGTGCAGGAGGCACTGGGAGGAAGGGGGAGGAGTTGATTAGTGGGGCCAGACATGACTCTGACCCCCTGGAGTACCTTCGAGGGACCCACGGGGTCCACGGACCCCAGTTTGAAAAACCCTGATCTAGTCCATCCCTGAAAGGTGTTCGTCTAACCTGTTCTTAAAAACCTGCAATGACGGAAATTCCACAGCCTCCCTAGGTAATTTGTTCCAGTGCTTAACTACCCTTGCAGTTAGCAAGTTTTTTCTAATATCTAACCTAAATCTCCCTTGCTGCAATTTAAACCCTTGTCCTGTTCTCAGTGGGAAAGAACAATTTATTCTCCTCCTCTTTATAACAACCTTTTATGTACCTGAAGACTGTCCTGTCCCCGCCTCTGTAGTATTCTTTTCTCTGAACTAAACAAACACATTTTTTTCAATATTTCATTGTAGGTCATGTTTTCTAGACCTTTAATCATTTTTGTTGCTCTCCTCTGGACTCTCTCCAATTTCTCCACATCTTTCCCAAGTGTGTTGCCCACAACTGGACACAATACTCCACCTGAGGCCTTATTAGTGCTGAATGGAGTGGAAGAATTATTTCTTGTAATCTCAGTTATTACTCTGGAAAGGTGGTAGGCAAAAAGTGGGTGGGATGGTAGTACTATAATTTCTGGGCATTTTGGTTTGTCTTTGCTTTAGGTGTAGATAGGGCCAACTTTTACATATAAAAGGCAACAGAACCCAGGCAAGAGGTTTAGAGAGACGATTATCTTGTCTTCCTGTAAATTAGAGTTGTTGGTAGTTGGAATGGGATGCTAATGGCTGAGGAATAGCTAAGAACATCCTCCATATTTAAGCAGGAGAAGATGGCCCTTTAAATAGGAATAAAAAGTTATTTCCTAGTTGTGTGAAAAGTGAAGAAGGGAAAGATAGCCCGTATCAAGCCAGACCTACCTGGTATTCTGGCCTCTCAATAGGAGTTGAATAAAGCTGCTTACATATCAATTACACAACACACCATCCTAACCTCAGGGTCTTACATAGCTCTTTTCATCTATAGAACTCAAAGCATTTTACAAAAGTGGGTAAGTCTTATTTAGCTTCATTTTTCTGATGGGGAAATTGAAACAGAAGTTAAGTGACTTGCCCAAGGTCTCACAGCAAGTCAATGGCCAGGTTGGGAAAAGGACCCAGGTCTCCCAACCTTCAATCCATTATATTACTGCTACCTGTTTGCCTTCATTACCATTTCTTGGCAATATTATCAATAACATTGCTTGGTTAATGCTTATGTAATGTTCACTGTGATGCATACGGACTTAAGATCTTTTCTTCCAATATTAGCATGGTGGTTTAAGTTGGGGAAAGGTGTATAACGTGAAAAGTTATAAACTCAAAAGGGGGGGGGGGAACCTCCAAAATCACTAAATCTCTCTTTTCAGTACAGTTCTCCTTCAGGCCTAAAAGCTGCTGGCAACGTCCACATAGTGGGAATGGGCCAGAAAGCAGAAATACAGTAGAGAGCTTACCTCAATTGCTGCTATTCTATATCCTTTTCCACCAGCACAAAGGTAGAAAAGACCTGTCTGCTCCCCTTCTAAAAGAGGGGATAATGAGATACTATGTTTCTAGACTCCACCCCAGTTGAATAAAGGGAAACATTTAATCCTTTCAGAACATCAGGTGTTAAATCGGCTGCTACATTACTCTTCACTTTGCCTGCGTTGACAGATAAAAGACAAAAGAAAACCTAAGAATCATTCCAACAGATTAATAAAATTCATGCACATACTTAATCTGGAGTTCAAAGCAAAATTCAGTGATATTCTCTAACACATCATCATGAGGCAAAACAACCTATGGAGACAGTAACACTAAAACACATTTATTTTAAAGAATATATGTGGCAGTCTGAAGAATTAATATTTCCAAACAAATGCAAAATCCTTTAATAAGAATATATAAAAGCAGGGAGAAAGAGTGGGGATTATATACAGCGGCTCAGAACACACAGCAAGAAAACCATGCAGCACAGAACAGATATATATAAGGAGGTTACTTACCTGTAACTGGAGGTTCTTCGAGATGTGTTGTCCTTATCTATATTCCACTGAGACTTTACTCATGAGCACCATGCATCCGGAGCTGGACAATTTGGAAGTAGTAGCGTCCGTTGGTCTGTGCATGCCCTCTTGCTTCACCTCAAGGTTTTGTCTGAAGTGATGAAGGGTGGGGCAGACTGACTACTTCTCCAATCAAACAGATCCACAGCAGAGGGGAAGGAGGGCGGGAAGTGGAATACTGATAGGGACCACACATCTCGAAGAACCTCCAGTTACAGGTAAGTAACCTCCTCTTCTTCTTAGAGTGATGGTCCCTATTGTATTCCACTGAGGGTGATTAACAAGCAGTACCTTGAATGGGACGGTTGAATGGAGAACAGTCGTGCCGAATGAGGCTTCCGTCACAGAGTCCTGCACCAAAACGTAGCTGTCCTACATATGTCTGAAAGTGGCACATTGTGGAGGGTGGCCATAGTCGATTCCTGGGCTCTTGTGGAATGGGCTCTCATCCCAAGAAGTGGAGGCAGTCCTGACAACTGATAGCGGAGCATAAAGCACTCCAAATTCCTCTTGGAAATCCTTTTTGTGGAGATCGCCTGCCCTTTAATCCTCTCAGCTATAGCACTAAACAGTCTAAGGGACTTCCTGATTGGTCTCATCCTCCGCAGGTAGAAGGCCAAGGTCCTGAGGATGTCAAGGGAGTGAAAGCGCTGTTCCTTTGATGAGTTGTGAAGCTTTGAAAAGAAAACAGGTAAGTGTATAGGCTGGTTGAGATGAAACCAGGATACAATCTTTAGTAGAAACTTGGGTGCAGGCACAGGGAGAGTTTGTCCTTATGGAATGTGGTGAAAGGGTCCCATCATGGCCCCAAGTTCACTTAGGCTTCTCGCTGAAGTAATAGCCATTAGGAAGGCAACATTCATGGAAAGGAGGGACATGAAGCCAGTGGCTCAAAGGGCGGTTTCATTAACACTGATAGAACAAAGTTGAGGTCCCATTGGGGGGTGATAGGTTGTATGGGTGAGGAATTCCTGAGAAGATCTTTCCAAAACCTGGTAGTCAACAGATGTGTAAATACTGAGTGTCCTTCCACGGGAAGGTGAAAGGCGCTGATAGTTGCTATGTGGACCTTGAGATAATTGAGCGCGAGTCCCAATGTCTTTAAGGACAAGAGATAGTCCAAAAGAAGGGAAATGTCCACTTCCTCTGGGAAAAGCACTTTCTGATGGGCCCCAGAGGCAAAGCGTTTCCACTTGGCCTGATAGGAACACCTCATGAACTCTTTTCTGCTGCTGGAAAGGGTGTCTTGTACTGCCCATGAACACTCCCATTCTAGAAAAGATGCCCATTCAAATACCAAGCTCAGTGGTGAAATGTTAGTGGATCGGATTGTCTGATCCTGCCGTTGTGTTCTATGAACAGTTCTGGGAAAGCGGTTAGGGGAAGTAGAGGATGGGCTGACATGCTGAGAAGATTAGAAAACCAAACTGGCGCAGCCAGAATGGGGCGATCAGAATGACTGTGGCCCTCTCCCACCTGATCTTGTAGAGGACTCATGAGAGGAGTGGAAGAGAGGGGAAGGTGTAGTTGATCTGGTCTGACACACACACCCCTTGAGCAATATATGCTGCATTTGTTGTTGACACGGGAGGCAAAAAAGATCCCTGGTCTAAGGCCTGATCTACATTATGAGTTTAGTTCGAATTTAGCAGAGTTAAATTGAATTAACCCTGCACCCGTCCACACAACAAAGCCATTTACTTCGACATAAAGGGCTCTTAAAATCTATTTCTGTACTCCTCCCCGATGAGGGGAGTAGCTCCGAAATCGACATTGCCATTTCGAATTAGGGTTAGTGTGGCCGCAATTCGACAGTATTGGCCTCCAGGAGCTATCCCACAGTGCACCATTGTGACCGCTCTGGACAGCAATCTGAACTCTGAAGACGTGAGTGTCATGAACCCTTCCCAGCCATCCCACGTTGATGTTGGTAAAACGTCCCTTGTGATCCACCAGTGTTTTCAGCAACAATGAAAAGTACTCCTTGTGGTTTATGTACTGGCTGCCCTGGTGCTCCGGTGCCAAGATAGGGATATGGGTTCCATCTATCGCTCTACCACAGTTAGGGAATCCCATTGCAGCAAAGCCATCCACTATGACCTGCACATTTCCCAGAGTCACTACATTTGGTAGCAGCAGCAGCTCAGTGATTGCTTTGGCTACTTGCATCACAGCAGCCCCCACAGTAGATTTGCCCACTCCAAATTGATTCCCGACTGACCAGTAGCTGTCTGGCGTTGCAAGCTGCCACAGGGCTATCGCCACTCGCTTCTCAACTGTGAAGGCAGCTCTCATCTTGGTATTCTGGCACTTCAGGGCAGGGGAAAGCAAGTCACAAAGTTCCATGAAAGTGCCCTTACGCATGCGAAAGTTTCGCAGCCACTGGGAATCGTCCCACACCTGCAACACTACGCGGTCCCACCAGTGTGTGCTTGTTTCCCGGGCCCAAAATCAACTTTCCACAGCTAGAACCTGCCCCATTAACAGCATGATCTCCAAAGCATCGGGGCCCGCGGTTTGAGAGAGTTCTGTGTCCATGTCCTCGTCACCGCGCTGCAGTCGCAGCCTCCTCCTCGCCTGGTTTTCCAGGTTCTGGTTCAGCATAAACTGCACGATAATGCGCGAGGTGTTTACAATCTTCATTACTGCTGTCTTGAGCTGAGCAGGCTCCATGCTATGGTATGGCGTCTGCACAGTTCACCCAGGAAAAAAGGTGTGAAACGGTTGTCTGCCGTTGCTTTCACGGAGGGAGGGATGAGGCTGTACCCAGAACCACCAGCAACAATGTTTTTTTACCCCATCAGGCATTGGGATCTCAACCCAGAATTCCAATGGGCGGGGGAAACTGTGGGAACTATGGGATAACTACCCACAATGCAATGCTCCAGAAGTCAATGCTAGCCTCGGTACATGGATGCACACTGCCGAATTAATGTGCTTAGTGTGGCCACATGCACTCCACTTTATACAATCAGTTGCCAAAAATCGAATTCTGTAAATTCAGATTAATCCTACGGTGTAGACATATCCTAAGCCCTGCATTGGGTGAAGATGTCATTTATTATGGAGTCGTGAAGCCCCCCACTCGTGACTCACCGGCAGCTAGGCTGCCGACAACAGGATCTTGTGGGCAATGCACCAGTCCCATAGACTGACCACTTCTGCACATAGAGCAGTCAACCTTGTTTGTTGATGTAATAAATGGTGGTGGTGTTGTCTGACATAAGAACATGATGGGAGCAAATGGAAGGTAGAAACACTTGATGTGCTCCGCGTACCGCCTGGAGTTCCAGAATGTTGATATGCATCCTGGATTCCCGAGGGGTCCATGTCCCTTACATCTTGTGGGCACCCATGTGCTCTCCCCATCCTGTGAGGGATGCATCCGTGACAATCATCCTGTCCATGGAGGATGGGAGAAAGGGGATCCCTGTCCAGACCTGCTGCAGGAGGGAAGAGAGCATGGGGTGCGAGGGAGGAGAATTGTCAGCATAAGGTCCATGGCATGTTGTGTAGGTGAGTACACGCTCTGGAGCCACATCTGTAGCCAGCAAAGGTGGGGCAAGCAAAGGCAGTGACCTCTGCGCAGGCTGCCATGTGACCAAGGAGAGATAAGGAAGTCCTGACTGGGACAGACGAACTGTTGACTACCCGGGTGATGAGTTTCTGCAGAGTCTGGAACCTATCCCTTAATAAGTAAGCTTGTGACCGAGTTGATGGAGGCCCCTATGAAGTCTAGGAACTGTGTGAGAATCAAAGTTGATTTTTCAACATTAAAGCTGACTTCCAGGGATGAAAGGAGTCTGAGCAACATGGAAGTCAAGATTCAAGCTTCGTCTCTGGATTGTGCTGCTAGAAGCCAGTCACTGAGATAGGGGAAGTGACAGAGGTGGGCTTCTATGACAGAGAAAACTTTGGAGAAGTCCTAAGGAGCAGTAGTGAGTCCAAATGGTAGGACCCTGTACTGAAAATGCTGATGGCCCACAGTGAACCCCAAGAATCTTCTGTGGGTTGGATGGATGTCTATGTAAAAATTGGCGTCCTGTATATTGAGAGCCATAAACCACGTCTTTTTCTAGAGACAGTATGATCTGCTAAGGTGGCCATACAAAACTTGGGCTTGTGGATAAAGTGGTTGAGGCAATGGAGATCCAGGATTGGCCTCCACCCTCCCTTCTTCTTGGATACAGGAAGTAAGTCAAATAGAACCCTGCGCCCTGGTAGTTCAGAGGAACATGTTCTATAGCTCCCCTTTGCGGTAAAAAAGCTACTTCTAGGGCCAGGATATTATCATGAGAGTGGTCCCTGAAAAGGGATCGAGGCGGGGGACATGGATAGAGGTAGAGTGGGGAACTCTATTGTATAGCAATAGTAGATGACATACAGGACCCACTTGTCCATTGTTATTGCACTCCAGGCAGGTAAGGAGAGTGTTAGATGACCCCCAAAGGAGGTGGGTAGGTTGCATTTCCATGGTGGTTGACAGCACTCTAGCGGCACTCAAATATCGTTTCTGAGAGGTTTGAATGTGAGATGATGAAGATTGCGAAGGAAGACGCAGGGAGCCAGATCATTGGAGCTTACGAGTAGGTTCTTATGGCCTCTGGTGGAAGAACTGGGGAGTCCTGAATCTATGTAGGTGGCAGGTGGTAGAACTTCTGCTTGGGTGCAGGTGTATTGATACCCAGGATCGAAGTCTGACTCTGGAATCCTTGAAAGAGTGGAGGGAATTGTTGGTCTTCTGATTAAACAGGTGCGATTCATCAAAAGGAAGGTCCTCAATGGTATTCTGCACCTCTCTGGGGAAACCTGATGAGTGCAACCATAATTCCCTCAGTATGACAATGCATGTGGCCAAAGAGTGTGATGAGGTATTCGCAGCATCCACAGCTGAATGTAGCACCATTCTAGCCACCAACTTGTCTTCCTCCAGGATATACTGGAAACATATTCAATCTAGCTGAGGCAGCTTTTCAGTAAAGTCCTTCAATTTACCGTAGTTAAAGAAGTAATATTTGGCTAACAAGGCCTGATAGTTTGAAATTAGAGGCATGTTGAAGAGAAGACCTTGTGTCCCAAAATATCTAAGCATCTGCCCTCCTTATCTGTCAAGTTAGTGCGCGGGGTTGCTGCCTGGACTGTTCTCTGTTGCTGCTTGCACCACCAGGGAATTGGGGGGGCAGGGTGAGAAAAGGAACTCTGATCACTTAGCTGGTACATAGTCCCTCTTCTCTGCCTCCTTGGGGGTTGTGCATGTTTGGACTGGTTGGAGAATGGCATCATTGATTGGTAGAGCAATGCTGCTCGGTACCCAGGAATAAAGGATGTCCAGGAGCTGGTGCTGCTCGTCTTGTACTTCCTCCAGTGGAATATGAAGTTCATCCACCACCCTTTGCAGGAGTTCTTTAATTGCTGAAAGTCATCTGGAGGTGAGGAGGAGGCTGAAGTTACTGAAGCATCTGGAGAGGATGATGGGAAACGCTCTTGCGGTACTGTCACAACTGGACTCATCGGTTTGTCCTCCATAACCGGTTCAGAGCGCCTGCTTGAGCGCGCCCTAAGCGGCAATAGGACAAAGCCTCCCTGGCTGAATGGGTAGGTTCCAAGGGTGGGTTTTGGGGCCAGGATCCCTGATAGAGGCAGCAAGATGGATCTGGCAGATGTTGCGGAGGGCCCCATGGAGAGGGCAACCAATGATTTCCCTGCTTCTGGAGAGGAGGGTACTGCCACGCTGCTGGCAGTCCTTTAGAGTACTCATAGTGGCGTAGGGAATGGGCGGCCTTTGTGCTCCATTGGAATCCTCCAATGACGAGAACTCAGATCCCAGTTCCAATGGTGGTACCGTCAGAGCCAGTGGAAAGATGTAAACCACAGGCAGATGAGTCAAAGCGTGACCTGATTTCACCAAGTCCTGGATAGGAGATCAGACCTCCCTAGTGCAATTTGCAGAGGAAGCCGTGGATAACTCAGTTCTCTAGGATGAGCCACTCGTGTGGTTCCAGTGATTTCTCCAAGTGATAACGATATCTGTTCCATAGTTGGAGCCGGTGCCGGAGCATAGGACTGCCCCAGAACTCACAGATCCCTTGTCTTAAGGGAGGCAGACACTGAGGGCGGTGTCAGTGCTCAGTACCGGGGGATCCGCTGGTCTGCGTGATTTGTTGTTGTGCTTGTGTGCCTTGGAATGCTCTGTCTCTCTGTGGCTGGAACTCGTGGAAGGCACATTGTCCTTCTTTGGTCTGGAGGAAGACTTACTGCACGCTTCCTTGCCTCCCAATTAGGCCCTGTCATGGGGTCCATAGCGGCAGTACCATCGGAGCCCGACTCAATCTCTGTAGCCAGAGGTGCACTCCTGGCTTGCTCAGGCTAATATACAGAGTTGGTTCCCTGGGCTGGGTTGGACTAAGGCCTCATGGCGACTTCCATGAAGTGCTGCTTGAGGTGGAGAGCCCAGCCTGCACGGGTATAGCTATTGGCCAAACTTACCTAGAACCTGGCGTTTCCGATAATGTTAATTTGAAATAACTAACAGCCTGAGTCTTCTCCTGAACTTGGTTGTCTCTCTAGTTCTGTCTACAAGAGAGACTCTCCAAAACCTTTAATACTCCTGATTTGGCACTAATAAGACTCATTTAGATTGGCTGTCAAGGTGATCCAGCACATAAAATGCCCTGTAATACTCTTCAAAACAAAATAACCTTTACTTTTTATGAGCAAAATACATGGGATGTGAAACACTGATAGCTAATTGACCTGTAGAACAGGCAGCTGAAAGAATTTGATGATAAAAGTGAAGAGAGGGGCTACAAAGCCAACCGAATTCAATCAAATACACATTAAAGGAAAAGGAATGAAAACTGAACTTGGAGGAAAAGACAAGTTGTAATTCAGTTTACAATGAGGGAGATTGGTTTTTACTTTGAGCTTTTGGTGGGGACAACTCCTTGTAAAACATAAAAAAAAAGTAAAAAATCCTAGAGTTGAGGGGAAAAAACCTAATATACTCCATGTATCTGACGAAGTGGGTTTTAGCCCACGAAAGCTTATGCCCAAATAAATTTGTTAGTCTCTAAGGTGCCACAAGTACTCCTCCTCCTTTTTGCTGATACAGACTAACACGGCTACCACTCTGAAACCAAACTTTGAGGGTATCTATAACTGCCAACAAGGATGGGTTGTTAACCTTTCAATTAACACTTTTTCCTGCTAAAGATTCTATTATTTATACATTTTAAAGTCCTGGTATCAGGATAAAATAAAATACCAGTCCAGTACACAAAAGTGGAAAGACATGTATGCTGTGGGAGAGGAAAGGTAGTTGGTTGACTCTCTTCACAATGCTTTCTGCCAGTGTCAGAGTAATTGGGTGCTTCTTCCAAAAGGAATACTTTGTGAAAACACATTATTTAGATCAAAATAATTAAGAAGCTCCTTACTCTGTCACTTAGGTCATGGTTCCACTCAGAGACATTAGCAAGGATGAGTCACCCCATAGGAAAAAAAAAAGTAAGAAAAAAATGTTCATGTAACAGATGTTGGAAAACTATATTTTCTTCACACGACATACTCTGAGTCCCAAAAGATAATGCTAACCTGTCAACAAATTCACTAGAGGGTATTTCAAAGGAATTGCAGATTGCTGGTACTAGTGATTAAAAAAAGAAAGAGACAAATAAAACTTCATTTTACAATCAAGGAGTCTGTTTAAATATCAGATTTTAACATTTTATTTGAAAAGTATAAGTGACTGCCCTTTCCAATACCCTTAAATAACTTGAGAATTTTAAAATATTATTTTTAGGTAATATAGTGAATATTAAAATACAGTTCTACCTTGAAAAGAATTACTGTGAAAAATGACATATTTTTGCTCAACAGATAAGCTCCCCATGTATGTGCAGAGTAATATGTGCTTGTTCTCAATGTAAGTCCCAACTGCTTTTTACTCCTGTTAGCTCTGGGAAGGCTTTGGTTATAAGGGAGAGAAAGCTCGATTCCATTCCCTCTAATGCAGCATCCACGGAAGTGTTTACTTGATTCCAGTTATTTACTTGTGCAAACGTGTGATGACAGTAGGGGTTGCACAGGTGTCACAGAGAGAAGATCACCATCTCCAGAACCTTTATTAATAAATAGTGATGTGGCGAAGGAAAGAATCTAGTTTGACTCTCCAGAACTGGCAGTGAGAAAAACCACAATCTTTTAATTTGTAAACTGAGCACATGTGACGTGGAAACCACTAAGACATAATACATATTAAACTTCACATTGATATAAAGTCACTTTTCAGGGGAGAATTGTACTTTAAATGCCATCAATGCTAGTTTTGTAGTGTTCTTATGAAATATATGCCAACAAATGAAAATTATTTTAATGAACATAATGGATTCCCTGTAGAAATTTAAAAATAATATCCCCTTTCTAGAAGGCCCAAGTGACATGCTGAATGCATTCCACTGATAAGTAGTGTTGGCAAAATATTTAGCAGGAACATAATCAGTCTCCCGTTTGAATTCAAGGATGTTAATTCTTTCTGTTCTACTCTTGATTTTACCATTAGCTCTGTCTGAAAAAGCAGCAAATCTGATCAAATAAGTCCTTATTTTCAAACTAGAAATGAGTCAATCAAAAATATTCAGGTGTTGTTTTTTTTTTTAAATCACTCTATATCAGTCTACCCCATTTTTACAAAATAATTTTTTCTTTCCCATCTTCCCCCACCCCAACAACTATTTTTTCTTGAACCGCTTGTTTTATTTATATTAGGCCTGAACAACAGGAATTGGGTCAATCTGACTCAAGATGAAGGTGCTCAACCATTCATTACTACAATATGGTAAAGGAAAAGGCATTCTGCAGCATAGTAAATGACGTCCTAAATCAAATGTAACCCCAGTGTACAAAAATAATAAAATTGTAATAGCAAAGGTATTATTTCGAATAAGCCAGGAAGAGCTCTGACTCAGTAGGCAACAAAAAGAGCTCTCAATAGTGTGCTCTTTTATGGAACTCTGAGCAATGTCCAACAAACAATCTTTGGGACTAGGAAATGGGAATAATTTTTGAACAGACTGTTTCAGTTTTCTTTTTTCATTCTGCTAAAGAAAAAAAAAATCTCACACACTCTCCTCCTTCTGCTTGTTTGCAACATCTGCTGCTTCACTGCCTAGAGCTTCTGGAAGGTGGCCTCTGAAGAGTTCCATTAAAAAATATGCAACATGTCTGATAGCTTTGCTTACATTTTACTGAACATTTCCCAGACAGTGGTGGTTAAAAAGAAGCTGCAATAAATCTCTGATTATTAAATGCACGTATGCTCTGTGGTGTGGTTTAGCATTAGCAAGACAGATTCCCCACACTAAAGCAACAGAAAAATCTATTAGAATTTCTCATACTATTTACAATTCACTGCAATTTCCACTAGCCCAAGATGAAAGCTAAAATTTTTATTTTAATTTAGTGATTTAAAATTATACAGCTAATAGCTCTACTATTGAGTTAGAGACAACTGAAATGCATCTGATGACTGGACAAATAAAACTACTTTTTGCAAAAGCTATCAAAAGAGACCACTGTGGGATATTCTAAATGGTCATAGAAAACACAGAGCCGTAACACACAGCGTCAATTTGGTTTGCAGAAGAAAAAGAGCTAGGGGGCAAAGTGAAAAAAGAAAGAAGCAAGAAGCTATTGGAAAAGATTGTCCTTGAATTTATCTTAAATATTCTGGTAGTTAGCCAAATGTAATTGTTGAACAAGATTTATCCAGCTTCTAAGCAGTGGTAGTTCTGAACTCTTGGTATTTAATCACAGTATATTCAGTTTTCTTGGTATAGACTGTTTAAACTGGTGAAGATCTTGTATACTAATTTTTGGCTTTTCCCCTTTCGGAGACGCGAGCATCATTTGTGTTACGCATTTCGTATTCTGTATATTTTGACTCTTCAGAAATACCCCGTCCTCCTAGGGAGACCAAGAGGACACGGAAGACTTGGTTCATACTAGCCATAGATAAATGACTCTACCTCAATAAAAAACACATCAACAGCATTCACTTGTATGTATGCTACTCTACGTGTTCATAACAGTTACCATCTTAATGTGGCCAGCCTGAAGTTTAGAACTCTTAAAGAGAACGCCGGTTGTAATGTAGGTGTTCTTTCCTATCAAAACTACTCAAGTTAAGAATACAGTGAAGTCACAGAAAAGTAATGGTAGCCATGGTCCATTTGCTGTTACAAATTATGCAATATATCAGAGGTGGCCAAACTTGCTGACCCTCCAAGCCGCATGCGACAATCTTCAGAAGTTCAAGAGCCAGGGCGTGCCTGCCAGGGCTTGGGGCTTCAGCCCAACTCCTGCAGTAGCCCCAAGACCCCTGCTAGGCAGAAGGCTCTACCCCACTACTCCTCTGCAAGGTAGAAGTCCCAAGCTCCCCACCAGTCTGATAGGTGGAGAATGGGGGACATGCGAGGAGGTTCCACGAGACTCACTTTGATGGTAAAAGAGCCGCACGTGGCTCACAAGCCACAATTTGTCACCCCTGCAATTTATTTCGATACCATGGTGACAGGGTGCCATAGATAGGTAGCCACATTTTTTCTGCATTCTGCAATTTTTAGTGCCCAAATTGCAAAGGAAAATAATTTTTTAATGATGCTATAAAAAGTACAAAGTTGTTATTTTTTTCTTACAGGCATTTAGGATGTTTTCTTCTGGTAGCAGCAAACTTGTATAGAAATAAATGTGTGTGGGTTTTTAAAAAACGAGTATATAAAGGCATAAAATACCGTATACTCGTTCATAAGCCGAATTTTTTTAGTAAAAAAGGGAAGCACCAGACTAGGGGGTCGGCTTATGAACGGATATAGAGAGGGAGAGGTGGGACACAGCCCCTCCCCCCAACAGAGGGAGCAAGGAGAGGCAGCACAGCCAGCAGAGACAAAGGAAGAGGCGTGGCCGGAGTCTCTCTGCTTCTGGCCACGCTGCTCTCCCCCCAGCCTCCGAAGCAGCTGCAGCTCTGGGGCTGGCAGGCTGCAGCTGTGCCGCTCAGCCCCGCCCCCCAGAGCAGGCTGTGGCCACGCCACTTGGACACTGGAGTACGCTGCGGCTGTGCCACCCAGCCCACTGGAACATGCTGCGGCCGCGCCGCCCCGTCTGGCCCACTGGAGCAGCTCCAGCCAGGCCAGAAACATCCTCCCCTGGCCCTCCCCAGGTAAGGTGGGAAGGGATGGAATGGAGAGAGTGTGGGGGTCCCGGGCTAGGGGTGGGGTCATGTGCGGGGTGCTCCCCTCCCAAAAATTCCCCACCAGTTGCTGTCCGGCCTGTCAGGGTAAGCTGCTTGCGGGCCGGGACACTTTGTTTACTTAGGTTTACCTCCGTGCCTGCAGACGGTTGAGGTTAACAAACCATCTCGGCCCACCAGCGGCTTATCCTGATGGCCCGGAAGCCAAAGTTTGCTGACCCCTGAATTATAGGGTCAGCTTATGAACAGGTCATAAAAAAAAATTTCCATTTTTACTTATCCATCTTGGGGGGGTCGGCTTATAAACAAACCGGCTTATGATCGAGTATATACGGTATTCACTCTGTTCATGCTGGGAATTTCCTCAGGCAAGTTTGACTCTATTTGGTTTAGAATATTTATTAAAGACTTTTTAACAGCCTGCTCTCTTATTCATTGCGCGTAATCACAGTTGTCAGGATGTGATGTGGGCTGCTTATGAATACAGAACTAAAAATGTATATTTTATTAATGAGATTGTGATGGGATGTACAAACTCCACACTGGGCCCAAAGGAGTTAAAGGACAATACTGGGCCCAGGTAGCCCCACCCCTCCCAACCTGCAGAGCATGGTCCAATTAGAGAGGAAGCTTAAAAGAGAGTAACTCAGCTCAGTCAGGGGCATGAAGACAGACCTACCCTGAGAGCTCCCGGAAAAGGGTGCTGAAGACACCTCCCTGTGAGAAATAGGAGTGCGTGTTTGAGCCCAGCTGGGGCTTTTCTTTTTTGTTATCTTATAGTGGAACTGAGCCATGGGAAGAGATGGATGGTAGGAAGTGATCCAGAGAGGTCACACTGAGGGCACCCCGGGGTACCACATATTGTTGACTCCTTTAGGGCCCTGGGTCAGAACCTGGTGGAATGGGAGGGCCCAGGCTCCCCTAACAATTGCCCCTGCTGCAAGAGTGCCATAAGCCACATTCCAGTGTCATTCCCCTTCTGATAGAGGGCAAGGACACTGCAAACCTGAGGTGAAGCTAAACTCATCCCCGGGCGAGGAACTTGATTGAAAGGCTTTCCTGCTGAGAGGTGATACTGGGTGTACTGCTCATTACACCACCTGGCGCTCTATTACAGAGATTAATAAGCAAATTTACCCTTCACAGACACTGTGATCATTTCTGAGACTGGAGATTCCAGTGCAACATATAAGAATGTTTTGCAATATTACACATTTCATACATGGAGAGTTTGAGAAGCAGATGGAGAGAGTCAGGACCAACAAAACCCAGAAAGTTATTGCCTAGACAGACTAGTCTTTCTGTCTTTCACCTGTAACCCACGATGCCAATTCTATCCATATTTTGGTTTCTGCACTTAGATGGTCAACCAGGTTTGTAATTAGTGCTAGTTGCAATGGTAACTTATATGATAGGGACTCTGATCCCGCAGAACTGAACTGAGACCACTGATCACCGATTCTGGCAGTCTCTAAACAACCATACAATAGAACATTTGTTCACTACTAATTAGGGGTAATTTTGAACCAGCATACCAGAGATAAAAGGTTCACTTATTGCAGCCACTATTATACTACCTAGTCACACTGGCTGCAGCTAGTGTGGTATATGTATATAATCTTCTGGTAAAAATTATAGCAATACTAAATGCTTAAATATGAATTTTAAATACATTTCAATATCTGTAATTTTTGTATAAATAGAGAGAAAATGACATGGTATAAACCCAACACTAAACATAAGCAGGATAAAAATATATCCTCACTGATAAAGGGTAATCACATATAATTGATTCAAGCATCCACTTCATCAAATCATTCATACACGCTTCTACTATCCCTACCTTTTGTAATTATAAATTACAAACGGAAATTGGTCCACGGGGCATGACTTATGCATAGAAAATTCCTATTTAAGTCAATAATAACTGGCAATGGGTGAATCTTAAAATATTCTGAAATCTGGTTCCAAGAGGCAGAGGCAAATCTCTTGGGTCTTGGAAATCTCCAGTATGGAACTGCACTAAGAATAGCCAATCTCTCAATATTTTGGTGCTTGTGCAACATCCCCACTGGCAAACAAAGAGTGGGAAAAAATCAGTCCAAAAGTTAATACAGCCTCCACCTTGAGGCGCCTCTCATCCTTGAAAAAAGAAGAACAGGAGTACTTGTGGCACCTTAGAGACTAACAAATTTATTAGAGCTTTCGTGGACTACATAAGCTTTCGTGGACTACAGTCCACTTCCTTGAGAAGATTTTAGGAACAACTTAAATGGCGCAAGTTGTAAACAGATCTTCATTTACCTATGTTGGTGACATCACCTAAGTCTATTAAAAGTGAACACATCTCAGTTTAGAAAATGAAAAATTAATGAAATCTGTTTCACTTTCAGATTCTCAATTCTGTAATGTTCAGGTTACAAATACTGCGGGTACACGGTTATTTGTTTATAAACAATGTTTTTTTTTAAATGCATAGTAACACTTTTATTGTGTTAGACTTTTATAGAAATTTCTTCTTTCCAAGTATACATATTTGGGGCTAAATTTTAAGTTCACTGTGTCCATTTAATTACATATATTTTTCACTACAATATTCTTTTTGCAACTCAGAAATAACGTGTATTTGGATCTATGATATAAGCACATGTGTAAAGTGTTTGTTGCCTATGAAGAGGTGTAAATCATGGCTTTGCCATGAGTCTTTAACTAAGGGTCAGCACATTGTTGTGCTGTCCCTGGAGCACAGCAAAAGGCAGATTATGAATTTGAGTCAGAATCTGCTTTCTAGGCTCCCCTTTGCTCCGAGGCGGAAAGTACCCTGCACCCGATATAGACCTGATGCGAGTGTATGGTCAGACCCTAGGGCGGTAGCTACCATGTCAGATGGGTAGAGCCAAGACTCTACCATTCTCTACCACCGCCTGGCTGCCAATGTAGGGGTTTGGGGGAGACAAGGGTAGCAGTTCTGTGCAGGCTATATCTCTTCCTTCTCTACTACACATGATATGACTACCCACAAAGGAGTACTTTCCAACCACTGTCCTCCCTTTCACAGCAGCACAAGCTGGGCCACAATTTGTAATTTAATACAAAATTGTAGCTGGTCTGGTAGCCTATTATAAGGTTGTCTGACACTTCCCATTAGAAGGCCCTATTTTCAGTTACTTAAACTTTACTGAATTTTAAACATTGGGGCTGAAATGTTCCATACTGGGTATCTGCCTCAGGCTGGTTTTTTGTTTGTTTAATTTCAGCCAAAATGATTCAGCCATTTCTGGGAATGGGGCTGGGGGAAAAAAAGTTTTTCAACATTAAAAAAAAAATCTGGTGATCTTTTTTGTTGGAAAGTTCTAGCAACCCCATACTTTGGAGTACAATCCTGACATTTGGCAGCGGAATAGCCTGTGTATCAGAGATGTGCCTTTTTGCCATCCTCGTGAAAATCCATCCGAATTTGGCCAAATTATTTGAAAAATTGCAGTTTGCACATGATTAGTAGAGATTTGCTAAAGTTTAACAGCTAAAATTACTGATGATTCTGCCCTTGCTGAGCATACTCGAGCCTCTCACAGCTCCTATTGCTGACCAGACTCTGCCTGCACCATCCTCACAGAGCAGGTCCTGGACTGCACATGCTCCATCCTCTTAGAGCTACTGTAAGTGACTGCACTGTGCATGCAGCACCCACACAGAACAACTGTGCTTGTTCCCTCCAGCCCAGGGCTAAAGGGGTGAAGACACATTGTCCCTGGAATGGCTGCTCACAGCTGCTCTGTGCCAGGCTGAGGCTGTGCACCTCTCTCTCTCAACCCTGTGTTCCCCGTAACTGCCCTCTGTTGGCACTCAGGCAGTGTGTAGGAGGAAACTGATTCAGGAAATGCCAGAATTAAGGCTGCCTGTGGAATCCTTTGTGTGTTTGTATTATGAAACACTATTTTTTCCAGAGGACAACTGCCTCATTTAGTGCACAGAATAGATGGTGCTCACTTAATGAGCAGCTTGATATTAAATATTTTCAAAACTCTCATCTATGTTCTCATCATCTTGTTTCCCGATTACTGCAACATCCTTTTTTTCTGGCCTGGGCAAATGCCAACCTGCCCCCTCATGTCATTCAGAATACAGCTGCAAAAGATCATCTTCCTAGCCTGTTGCTTTTACCGCACCATCCCTCTGTTTGCAGCCCTGCCTTAACTTTCTCGGTTCTTCATGACCCATCCCCTTCCTACCTATCGACTCTGATCAGTCCATGTTGCCAGCCTCCATCGCCCCCTTGTTCCATTTTCAAATCAAGCACCTTCATACTGCCGCTCATGCCTGGGAGAAGTTCCCCATCAACATCCGCAAAAGTAATTCATTATCCTTCTTCAAATCTCTCTTTTTCCATGTAGCCTACAATGGCTAAGTTGTTGGTATGCAGAATTATCCACAGATTATCCAATAAGTTCTTGGAATGTATTGGAGACAATTTTTTATTTCAGACGGTAGAGAAAGCAACTAGGGGATAGGTTGTTCTAGATTTGATTTTGACAAATAGGGAGGAACCGGTTGAGAATTTGAAAGTGGAAAGCAACTTGGGTGAAAGTGATCATGAAATGATAGAGTTCATGATTCTAAGAAATGGTAGGAGGGAGAACAACACAATAAAGACAGTGGATTTCAAGAAGGCAGACTTCAGCAAACTCAGGGAGTTGTTAGGTAAAATCCCATGGGAAGCAAGTCTAAGGGGAAAAACAATTGAAGACAGTTGGCAGTTTTTCAAAGAGACATTATTAAGGGCACAAGAGCAAACTATCCCATTGCATAGGAAAGATTGTATTGTAAGCAAGACACAAGAAGTAATTCTTCTGTTCTACTCTGCGCTGATTAGGCCTCAACTGGAGTACTGTGTCCAGTTCTGGGCACCACATCTCAGGAAAGATGTGGGCAAATTGGAGAAAGTCCAGAGAAGAGCAACAAAAATGATTAAAGGTCTAGAAAACATGACCTATGAAGGAAGATTGAAAAAATTGGGTTTGTTTAGTCTGGGGAAGAGAAGACTGAGAGGGGACATAACAGTTTTCAAGTACATAAAAGGTGGTTACAAAAGGGAGAAAAATTGTTCTTCTGAACCTCTGAGGATAGGACAAGAAGCAATGGGCTTACATTGCAGCCAGGGCGGTTTAGGTTGGACATTAGGAAAAACTTCCTAATTGTCAGGGTGGTTAAGCACTGGAATAAATTGCCTAGGGAGGTTGTGGAATCTCCATCATTGGGGATTTTTAAGAGCAGTTGGACAAACACCTGTCAGATGGTCTAGATAATACTCAGTCCTGCATGGAGTGCAGGGAACTGGATTCTCGAGGTCCCTTCCAGTTCTATGATTCTATGAAACTATTGCCTGTCATGCTGATCATTACTGTCTCATTGGTTCCTTGTTCTCTTCCAGTCAGTCAGTCTGTAGCCATCTGTCATCTCTTGTTTTATACTTAGAGTGTCAGCTCTCTGGGATAGGGGCAATCTTGGTGATCTATATAGCTTCTAATGGAATGGGGTCCTGGTCCATGACTGTGGCTCCTAAGTGTTATGGTAATGCAAATAATAAATGTATAATAATAGTATTGCTTTCTCCTTGTCATTAAATGTGTGGCCACATACCTTATTTATGGCACACAATTAAACCCTGCTCTGAAGACAGAATTACTAATTTCCTCATAGGCTCATCACTACCATATCATAGTGCATCACAAACATTGATGAATTTATTTTCCCAATATCCCTTTGAGATGAGGGGCTATTGCACATAGGAACTCTGTGGCAGAGGCTGGGACAGAATCTAGTTTTCCAGGGCAGCATTCAACAACATTAACCATGAGACCTTCCTTTCTCTTCCTGTACTCGCCTACCTCATTCACCATACACCTTCTAACTTACGCAACAAATGAAGCAAGACACCAGTCTCCTTCACTACACAACCCCGATTTATCCCCACAGCAACTCCATGCTGTGCACCGAATGAGACAGGGGGCCTGTGGGAAAGATAATAAGTGATCACGTAATGAAAGATTGAATTATAATGCGTATGCACAAGGGAACCAAATTAATGTTGCATAGGCAACCTTAATTCTGTTGTTTCCTAACTTGAATGCTTGACTTTGCATCCTTAATAATGTTCTTTTAGCATTTTGTACCTGTGTTAGTGTGTGTTTGTGTACATAATATATTGAATAGCAACGTACTCTGTGGTCAGCCCAGCTTAGCCACCAGAAGGTTGCTTTGATTCAAGCTCCATGTAAAAAAGAAAATTCTCTCATGATTATGTAACTACCAACAAAATGCTCAGATTAAATCTGTTATCCTCAGCAAAAGGTTTCAACTTAATTTTTAGTTGTTTCAAATTCTTCTCTGATTCAGCTTACCTGCATTTTCTATATTCTCTATTTTACAGAAGGCTATGAGGATGAAATTTGAACGTTAGGATTTTTCAATAGGTTCATTTTCTTTTTGCTAATTGGTGCTGACGCATCTCTTCCAGTTCTAGATACAGTTCAAGCTGTCCCATTTCCATTTCGCTGGAGATATATAGCTTTAATTGAATCATTAAAACTTCTTTTCTTTTTGTGCCTGCAGCCACCTCTGTGTTCAACCTTCAGTGTTTTCAAGCAAATCTTACAATACCAAACTTCAGGATCATTTTCAGTAAATTTAAATGGGCTCTGCTTGCAACACACACAAAAGGAAAAGGAGTTCCACTACTGTTGAACAAATAAGCAGATTTATATTATAACACTCAAACAAAAACAAACCAAAAAGAACATATACAATTCCAAGAGCAAGTATAAAATATACTGTATATCAAACAGCAATTTAAGAATCCCAAACCACAACTGATGGTTAATGCAAACAATAGATTTTTGACTTAGAATTATTCTATACAATCTATACAGCCATTATAAACCATGATTATTCTATATAGGCTTACAGCCATCATAAAACAAGAAAATATTCCAGCCAAGTATGAGATCTAAAAGCTTTAAAAATTGTGATAGCAACAGATGAAGGCTAAATATAGGCAATCAAAACACTTTGTATATTTTTAGTTTACCAAAAAAAAAAAAATGTCAATGACAACTCACAGATAATATACAGTTAACTCCTAGAAGCTTCTCTATAGATATAGAATTACTATTTATAGGGTGAGCTAGCAGTCACCCCTATACTTAGGTTGTCGAATACTTTTCATTATAAATGATTCCTTGTGATCTTTTTATGAGAAGCTACAATACTACCTTTGTTTGCAACATGCCATTGAAATTCAGCAGAGGAAAAGCCCTGGGGTCAAGGATGTGCCTTTTGCTTGTCCCATGAAATTTTTCAGGTTGTTATGGTTAAAGGGTAAGCTGCGCTTTAAACACCTTTTAGTTCCTCTCAAATGCACCTCTCAGGTGACCGGCTTGGCTTCCTGCAGCTCACTCGAGGTAGAACCGCACAGACTTGTGACACCTGATGGGTGCACTCAAGAAGGACAGAATAGGTCTAAAGTATATCTTGTCCTGCAACCATGACAACGTGGTTTGCAGTAAGTGACAGCAGCAAAGATAAGTATTGCCAGAAGTAAAGCAATAGGGAAAGTGGTTTATGTCCTTTTGGGGAAGAGAGAAGGAAAGGACAGGTAAAGAAAATGAGTTATATACTACTCCCTAAAAAGCGATTAAAAGAGATTTGTGGAGAAAGTGGAAAAGATCCAAAAAAACTTTAAAAGTCAAACTTGGTTGAGCTGCTGTTTGCTGACAATCAGAGAAGGAATGGTATCCCAGCACAGGGTAAGGACTTGCGAGGACCCACGAGATCATCATCCTCTGGTCCCTTTTCTGGTGGAGACAGAGGCCAGTGAGACCCAGCAGGTCTGGAGGAATTTGAGGAGGCCAAGTTCCCAGGGGCAGGTATAGACCACAACTGGAAAGTACACAGCAGGTGGATCAGCAATCGGACACTATTCATGCTGATTTCCTCAAGTCAAGAGTTGGAGTGGCAAAAACTGCAGCTGGAAATGGAGAAACTTCAGTTTGAAAGAGAGATGCTTGCTGATCGGGACAGATGAACACAAGCATGAGGTTGAGAAATTGAGGAACAAAAGGCCTAATGACTCGGTAAACTAAATGCCAATTCTGCTGGGTGCACAGATGCTAGATTGTTGCACCCATTTAAGGTGTGAGAGGATACTGATGCTTACCCCATTACCATTGAGAAGGGTTATGGTTTGAATCAGGTTCCCTCCTCCCCTCCCGCAAAGCAGCTCAAATTTCTGACCCCTTACTAGGGCAAAAGCCAAAGAGACATACAGCCAAATACACTGAGCAGACCTGGGGAATAAGAAAGCTCTGCTCCTTAAATTGACGTCTGGGGCTTGCTCAAAAAGATTTGGGGGGTGGGGTGCAAAAGCACAAAGATGAAATGTATATGGAAGTGGCAAACCAAATGGAGGAAAAGATTTGGGGATCACTAACCTAGATGTTTTGTATGAACTCATTGGTTCAGAAAAATTGTATGAGGTGTCCTCCCATGTCTAAGAATGTGGATAAGCGATCAGAAACCCAAGATCTGTGTATCACAGGCAGATGAGCTTGTTGATAGTGAGGCTGATTCTGAGAAAAAGCCCAAGGCCTAAGCCTGAGACTCAGACAGAGGGACATAAGGGGGCTCACCAGAGAAGGGAAATAAGAAAACCCAAGCAGTGGGGAGTTACTGCTCCAAGCTGGCCCCTGAGGAAAGATATCAGGGATCTGAGAGGCTATACCTACCAAGGGCCAGGACACAACTGGGTAAACTGCCCAGTGGCCAACTGTCTGGAAATTGGCGCCGTGCAACAGCAGATTAACTTTCTGGCAGCCTCCCGCTTGGTGCAGCAGGCTAACCATGTGACTGCAGACACAGTGGGGAATATAATGTACATTTGAATGAATTCACACTCCCACCCTCTCGGGATATATGTCTTCTTGTACCCTCAGCCAGCTCCCCAAAGGAAGTGGGAGGTGCAAAACAATGGGAAAACTATTATAGAGGAATAGCCCCTGCCTGGGTCCAGCCACTCTCACCAAGTGTATTCTTCTAGAACAAAACCTAGGATCAAAGGGTATACTGAAACCTTGAAGATGCTCGCCTTGGCAGGAAGGGTTGAGTGAGTTGTCAGCACGCTGACAGAGGTGCACAGAAAGAAAGAGACGGAGTTCCAGGTCAGAGAAGGAGGTGAGGGAAATTTTAAATTCTTGCTAGGAAAGATTCAGGTGCAGATAAGAGGAAATATGCATATAGGACTCTGTTTTAACCCTTTACTCTGTGTGCTATATAGAACTTTGAGTGAATGAATAAATTGTGCTTTGTTTTGAAGAAGCTGTTTCTGAATCACTTTAATCAGCTCACTGGTACCCAGAGGAAAAGGGCTGACAGGGATCAAACCTAGCTGGGCCTGTTTAATTAACAATTTCAAAAACAGGGTGCTGAAGCCCAAAGATCCAGTTTAAGAGCGGTAGAACTACATAGTCTCATACAGAGAGAGGGGCAGGGGGGGCAGGATGCCAGGCCTGTTACTTGAGGGGTGCACTCGAGAGGGACAGAAAGGGGTCAAAAGTGCAGCTTGCCCATGACAGAAGCATTAAAAATCACTATTTCCCATCCTCCATTCAGTGCCCAAGGAATGAATCAGGACTGTGTAGCTAATGAGGCTGTGATCTGTATGAGCCCCTGACTCATTTGTTCTACAAGTTAGAAGGTGGATAAAGAATAAGACAGAACTGTAAGAAGAGAAAGGTAGGTTCTCAAGATACCCAGGACTGTGAGTCACTTTGTTACCCCCCTGCCTCCAGGGAGACTTGTTTCTGCTGAGCTGGGAGTCAGTTCCCAACACCAGCCTGTTGGCCACCACACTCTCTCCTCTGGGCTACGCTAGCCCTTACTTTGCTTTAACAAATAGGTGTTATTGTTGCTGTTAACAATAGGTGCAGCCCAGTTCCCAAACCCCTTTGAAGCTTTCACCTATAATGTTCCACTCCTTATCCACTGAACACTCACAGAAACACCAGGGGTCTGGTGTCCTCCAGGTAACAGTGTACACACCAGTTTGAAGGATTCAATTCAGGATCAGCGCCTTGCTTAGTATCACAGCAGTTAGATATATTTATAGTGAAAACAAAGATAAGTTTATTACCAAAGATTCAAGAAACAGCAAGTAAGGATAATGGAAACAAAGATTACATATAAAACAAAATTATTGCATGCTTTCTAGAGATGAAAAATTTAAAAGGCTAGCCTCGTGTCTAAAGAAGTCTTATCTTACCCAAAGGCTTCTGCAGCATTTTCAACCAATGCTATTGTGATCCTGATTTCATGAGTGTAAACACATTGCCCGTTTACTTCCTAGGTGCAGGACAACAGGATGTCTTCTTTGTTCCCCAAATATAGTCCAGCAAATCTTTGAAATGTATTTCAGGATAATGTTCTCTTTCCCCTCTGTGTTTCTCTAACTGTTAGTTCCTTTCTGCAATTCTTATAATCCTTCAATTGCATTCAGTTTAGAAGGGTGATGAGAGACCTACTATGTTAACTTACAACGCCTAATTTACATCTCGACAGAGAAAGACATGTGAATAAACATCCCTTGTCCGATAGAAAATCTGTTTGTCAACTCTGCCTTGATACAGACTTTAAACACATTTTCAGTTTATATACACAACTCCTTACATAGTACCCGTACATATATTTCTAACTATTTTAAATGACCAGCGTGATCCTGGCTTTAATGTAAGACCTCACATGGCATTCTTTGGTGAAGCAGAATGTACATACCAGAATCAGGACATTCCTGTAACCCCCCTTGCCAGTTGGCATTAAGGGGTTCTTGGCTCACAGCTGTCTTCCTATATGATGTGCACAGACACTTAAACCCAAACTTTGGGTGATAGGATTATACAATTAGTGGCTCATTAGTTGGCTATCCAGATAGAGAGACAGTGGACCTAATTTTTAGAAGTGTTTAGGATTTACAACTGTAACTGAAGTCAATGGGAGTTGTGGATGTTCAGTTCCTAAGGAAGTCAGGCACTGTGATATGGAGAAATGAGCATGGGTTTGAGAGTCAGGAGGTCTAGAGTTTTAATTATGCCTCTGCCACTGACCCCTTACCTCATCTTCACTCAGGCTAAAACCCCACTGAAGTTAATAGGAGATTTGCCCAAGTGAAGACAGGAAGAATTTTTTAGTAAAAACATTTAACCATGAGGGAGAAATGGGTAGAATTCAGTTCTTATTTAAATTAAACACGTCTTGTAATTCTTTTGTGCACATTTTAGGAAACTTGACAACTTTTCCTTCAAGAGGGTAGAGAAACTGGAACAAAGAGAAAAAAAATCTCCAAGTTAGCTAATACAAATTTCCTCCTCCCATGTCTTCACACCTTTTTTAAGTGTTAAAAAATGTAGCTCTTGAAATGACAACAACAACAACAACAAAATGATTTTTTCCCCCCCTCTTGTCAAGCTAGACAGGCCCTCTTATCATGACTAGTTGCTCATTTCATGTTTGGAGATATCAAATCCAAATAGTTTTCTACCTCTGAGAACTTTGTTCCTGTTTCCCACAGAAGGGTCTGTAGAAGAGTAGACAATATAGGGACTCTGTCATAACTATTACATCTTCAGCCTTCATACAGTATATCTGCTCTTACAGTTCACCATGGTAAGCTAACTAGAAACTGAAAATAAGCCTAAGGGAACACCTGAATCCTTCCTTTTAATAAATAAATGCAAAGAGTCCTTTAAAATTTTGTTTTCATATTTTCATAGTTCATTGGATACATCTACCAGGTTAGTAGGAGGGAATGAAAACATCTAGTGATCTCTACTGGAGGGTCTAGCAAAAGAAAAATCAAAGGGCCTGATCCTGAGGGGATCTGACCTACTGCAACTCCTATTAATTTCAATGTTCAGTATGAAAGGGCAGTCCCTAAAGGTGTTAGATAGTATTTCAAAATGATTTCCACAAAAGAACAAAGCAATCACTGCACAGATGAAACCCTTTAAGTCTGTATCCAGCTCTAAAACAATTCAATATTCTCTACATCTAGCTTGTTGTCAAGGAGACTTGTGGTAATCACAGTAATTCTCTTTTCAAAGCTAAACTATCATTTATATTGTCCAGAAACAGTGCATTGTAATTAAAAAACATTTTCCCCATAGAGTGCATTAGATGTTATAAAGAGTATACTTGACCTCCTTTTTTAAGATGAGTGCATGCCCCAAAGAACTGCAGCATAGGCTTTTGAAGTACAAGATCTGTATTTAATCAGAATGATTAAACTTGTGTTATCAGAAGTCTTATGTACAGACAAATTAAAGCTCTACAGCAGCTAATGATATCATAATTACAAGAAAAAACTAGATGTTTACATAAAGTCTATAGGCATTTACATTTAAATATATTTTAAATGCTGTAAATACACAGATAAAAATCATAGACATTCAAAAAAATCATCTTTTTGGGGGGTTCTTATAGTGGCATCTATCACCATAATATCAGAGCACCTATTAGATCAACTAGCCTATTCCCCCAGCCATTAAAAGATTACTCTTTAAATATATTCTCTAGCTCTTCTACAGTTCAGTTTGAAATTATCTAAACAGTGGGATGCCCACCATTTCTCCAGGAGGTTAATTCCAGTTTAAACAGAACCATTAGAAACATTTCCCCCAAAAAAGTCAGCATACATTTTTCTGCTCTTTATTACCCCATTAGTCCTAGTTATAGCTTTATACTTCCATAAACAATTCTTCTCCTCCTCAATTATTTGTACACAGTTATGATTGACACACACCTCCTCCTTAGTTCTCCAGACTGGCTATACATAATTAGGCCTTTTAATCTTTCTTCACAGATCAATACCCAGGGCCGGCTCCAGGCACCAGGCAACCAAGCACATGCTTGGGGCAGCACCTGGTAAGGGGCGGCCAATCTTTGGGTGGCAGGGGGCAGCGCGGCGCTCGGTGGGGGGGGGGGTGCTCCGGCGGCGTGGCGCTCGGGGGGGGGGGTTCCAGCGGCGCGGCGCTCGGCGGGGGGGGGGGGGGGTTCGGCGGGGCGGCGCTTTTTTTTGCTGCTTGGGGCAGCAAAAAAGTTAGAGCCAGCCCTGTCAATATCTCTAGCCTCTTTGTAATATTAGCTTCCTCCATTTGTCCAGGAATGAATTCTAATTTATCAGGTTCTTGCTGGTATGGAGGTGTCTAGAACTGAATGCAGTATTCTTCTGAATGTGTGGTTTTACTAGTCTCTGCCATCCAACATCCTATTGGCTTATTTTACTGATGCACATAACTTACTGTCTGCTGTCATCACCTGGAGAACAATTTAAAGTACTACAATCAATGGATTTCTTGACACTGCAAATGGCATTAAGATTTATCAATGTATTTTTTTCTTTTAATCCTGTACTCCTGGTACACTGCAAATTCCCATTGACTTCAGTGGGTGTTTGGGATGAACATGGAATATAAGATCAGACCCTTAATGTATTGTCTCTGAATCTTGACCTCAGCCGAAGTGATAAAAATACTTACAAGTTAGAAGCTTCAGAGTGACCGAAGCAGGAGAAAGTGTCATTGCTGGATGAGTAACAATAGCATACAGATACAAACACGGCACCACTTAATTTTGCCAATTCATTAAGATTTTGGTAAAAGCCTGTATAAAACCAGAAAGTTCAAAAGAGCTTTAAATCCTGATAAGAAATTTGCAGCTTTCTTTGACTGATAAGGAATAGCAAGAATCACTGGCTCAAGTAAGAACTCAATCTTGTGAACTGCTGAAACCCATCAACTCCCACTGAAGTGATTTTCCTTCAACTTCCATGAAGCAACTGAGGATTTAACAGGATTGGGCCATTAATGCCATACGTATTTCAACAGATCTTTTTGAACTACAGTTTAAATGGCTTTACAGAATCTTTATCCCACCGAATATATTCAGTCTATATTGTATTTAATGCTAATCGTGTGATCTTTTCTCAGAAATATGCTCATAATAGACTACTATATTCATGTGGTTTGGAATGGGCCTTATGTACATGTTACTGGTCCAATATATATACTCAACTTGATAAAATTAACACAACTCTACTTATATGGGCCTGGTTCTCCGCTCATTTACCCTAGTATAACTTTACCAAAGTAAACTGAATTATACCAGTGTAAAACTGGTGTAAGATCAGAATCAGGCCCTATGTTCAAATCTAACTAGGCAGATAGTCTCAAACTACAGGATAAAAGAATTATTTTGGCTGTTTTGACTGAAGATGGAAAGATTATTCTTTCCCTCCTTGCTCTTTCATCTTGCCTTGATTTATTACTGCAGTTTCAGTTATGAAAAATAGACAAGGACATCTGAATATAATTTAACAACTCTTATGAAATATGGACAACATTTATGCATGCCTAAAAAGCTTTTAAATTTAGAATGGAGTTTGAAGATCCAACCCCTGAATACCCCATTCCATGCATAATTTGTGCACACAGTTTCATGTGCGTATTACCTTAGAGTCTGCGTACACATTTTGTTTGCAAATAGCTTAGTTTTTCTTTACTTTATTGCCTTTCAGTCATTGTCTGTTAATTGTTTACAGTTCATGTCATAATACCATGGATGTTAATGAAACACGTGTTCTATGTGATTTTAGATAGCTTTATATTCTAAATAGTGTTAGACATGGTATTGGGGAATATTAAATAAGTATAACTCCTGGTGCAATAATTTAGTGATCATAGGGTAAGCAATGACAAGGCAACTTTGTGTACATACTGGAACTAAAATTTAGGGTAACCCAAGAAATAATATTGCAGAAAATAAACTTTAAAAAATTATCAATTTTGTCCTTTTTTTCCTTCTCCTCCCAAAAAAAAATGTACCCTATTTTTGATCTCTCAAACTTTTCTTTTTATAAACTACAGTGTTGACAAAGATATATTAACATTTCAACTACAGACAGACCTCATCACGAGTTATTCCATGCCACAATCTCGACACTGCAGATGGACTATTGTATAATTTCAGTCATGACAGAGGCAGATTTTAAGACAATTCAGCTAACCAACAATGAGAAACTTGGAAAGTAAAAAAAAAAAAGAAAAAGAAAAAGTACTAAATCTGCTGTAATCTCTGTCAACATGTGAGATCCTGTGAAGAGTGCAGTAATGCACAGTATCCTGAAGGAATAGCTCAGTGGTTTGAGCATTGGCCTGCTAAACCCCGGGTTGTGAGTTCAATCCTTGAGGGGGCCATTTAGAAAACTGGGGTAAAAATCTGTCTGGGAATTGGTCCTGCTTTGAGCAGGGGGTTAGACTAGATGACCTCTTGAGGTCCCTTCCAATCCTGAGATTCTATGAAAATGCATGGCAACTTTAAAATCCCTGCTAAAGCTTAATCACATATAGCAGAATTAACCCTTACTGAATTCTACTTCGTTTGTTGGCACCCTGTTGGGATTGTCAGGTACTGCAGTTGCTTAAATCAACTACTTTCTGTCTCGGCATACACATCCATATAATTTCAGTCATGAAGTGTTCTTGGAACTGCGCTGAGGTTTTCAAGTACAAGGAGACAAATTTGCTTTTCTTTATCCACTGATTTATTTTCATGGCTTTGGATGTCTTCAGAGCCCCTTGCTGGAATTACGTTCTTGTGAATCATTTCAGCCCACCCATTACTCTCTCTTAAAGTTAGCACACATAGATAACTACCCACTGCCAGAGAGTGAAAAAAAGTTATATTTCCAAGATGTGACATCCAAATATTTCTACTAAATTCTTGTTGGCACACTAACAAATGCATTACAATACTATATAAAAACTCCCTAACCACCTTTCAGTTTAAAAGTCAATACATTATATTTGTCATCTTGCTCTCTTTTAGCTATTCTGGTAAACAATGTGAGACTCAACATAGAACCCTAAACTCCAAAATACTTTACAAAAGGAGATCAGAATGAGCCCAAATTTAAGAGTGCAAGGAAAAATGCAAGACCCATCTTTTCACAATGGCTTCAGCAATGACAGCATAAAGGAGACGCAGCACTTCTCATGGAAGAAAAAGCAAAAAACAAAAAAAAACATTAAGTATGATGTGTAAACTGATGAAATGGCTCTGCAGAAACAAAATACAGATAACATTCAGCCAGGGTTTTCCCCTAGAGTTAAGTTACCCAGACCTCTAATCAAATTAAAATAAAGAGGGGAAAACCAAAAAAAAAAAACCCAGACAACCAAAGACCTTCAGCCTTCTAGTCAATGCAATCCTTTGACCCTGAGTGTGGGACTCTGCCTTCCCTTCTGCTTTTCAAGCAGCTAATCTGAACATCTGTGGAAGAGGAGGAGAAACCTGAACTGAAGTTACTATGTTCAGTAAGGACCAGTTGTTGCCCCTGTACCCTGTCACACCTCCACCAAAACCAGTGGCTGATCTAGGTGTAGAGAACAAAGTCCTTTCTGGAATTTTGTATGAGTTTCTATAGCTGTTGCCTAGATACTACAGTGACTGACACCTTACAAATGTTTTTATAAATGAGACAGATAATGTGCTAGATAATCAGAACAATGAAGTATATGCATTAGTACCAAAAGTGAACTATCATGCCTATGAGATCACCAGGAAGAGATTTGTCATAACTTAACAGTCACTACAAAAAATATGACTAGTTACAATGAATAATAAGCAAATGAAGTGAAAACATCTTTATTAAGACTGACTGACTCACCTTTCGTGTCATAAGCCCACCACCTAATAATGAGCTGTCCCATAACACTCTTGTTGTTTTTACAAGTACAGATATGGATTACACAAAATCCAGGTATAGTAGTTTCTGAACAGGTCTTATTGATTTGTCTGCTCTGCAAAATGTCTCCAATGTACAAGTCTATACACTCACCTAGTAAGAACTGTTTTAAGTAAAATGGATCTTTAAATATTAGTACTGGCAGCATAGATAAGAAATACTCTCTGTTTAGTCTTTGGACTATTTCTTTCTAAATCGGAGTCTAAAATTATTTGATTGTGTCCCTTTAATTGTAGTGCTCCTTTGATCAGCTTCCTCAACTGGCTCTATATTATTTTGGTTCCTCTTTGCCGATATGCTTTGCCCCACAAAAAGGTACAAAGCTCCTTTGCAAACTCCATCTCACTGTTAATCAGCCTGTCCAAAACCTACCTATAAAAAACTCCTCTCTCCCCTCTTTGTGGATCGCCATTAATCCCTACTTCCACTTTCTCCTGCATATTCCGCCGCTGTGCAGAAAGGTCCAATCAGGACAGCCTTTGATTCAAAGACAATCAGACACCTCATTAAAGCAAAGAGGTGTGCCAAGCACACACCGATCCTTGGTGTTGCACACTTGCTGTCAGCACACTGAAGGGTATGTCTTCAGTGCAGAGTGAAATTGGGTGATAGGAGCTCTGGTGTGAGCAGCCACACTGTAAAAGCTATACCCAAGTTACTGTGTCCTCACTGATAGTGCACTAGGACTTCTGGGGACATATCCATGGTTGTTTGTGCTGTGTTAAGCTGAGGGGCTATAGGATTCTTTCCTTGTGAATTGTAGGGACCTTGTCTGTCCCTCTGGGCTCAACAGGGGGAATTGTGGGAAGGCACAGGAGGATTATCAGCACGCAAGTGATTTAGCTGGCATCCTGACTGCAAAATGGGCAGGTTACCAGTCTGAATTAAAGCCTCACTTGGGCTTTAACCAATAACCCAAGGTGAGCCAGCTAGCCCACGTTCAAAGCACCATTAAACCCAAGTGAGATGTTTTTGCATGTGTGGACAGGAGAGGTATTAGAGGCAACCCAAAAGTAGGAGCCCAACTTAACTCTCCAGTGAAGACATACTCTCTCTGTCCCTGTCCCCTGCCTGAAATGTATACTTTTACAGTGTGGAGAAAATGAATAAGAGAGTTATTTACTCCTTCACATAACACAAGAACCAGGAGTCATCCAATGGAATTAATGGGCAGCAAGTTTAAAACAAACAGAAGGAAATATTTCTTCACACAATACACAGTCAACCTGTGAACCTCATTGCCAGGGGATGTTGTGAAGGCCAAAACTATAATGGGGTTCAAAAAAGAACTAGATAAGTTCATGGAGGACAGGTCCAACAATGGCTATTAGCCAAGATGGTCAGATATGCAACTCCGTGCTCTGCGTGTCCCTAGCCTCTGATTGCCAGAAGCTGGGAGTGGATGACAGGGGATGGATCACTCCACAACTGCCTGTTCTGTTCATTCCCTCTGAAGCATCTGGCATTGGCCACTGTCGGAAGACAGGATACTGGGCTAGATGAATCATTGGTCTTGGTATGGCCGTTCTTACTTTTTATCTGAGAAAATCCTTAATCTAAAGTACGAGTCCTGAAGTGCACAGAATTCAGTGTTCTTAATACTAACCACAGGTTAGTTCAGGCATTTACCCTCTTTTTGTCCAATTACTCTGCAACCTCAACTAGGTTTTACTATACTCAATGTCCTTGAAGCCAGCTCCCCTACTCATCCAGACAAAAGAGCGTGTACTCTATCCTTCCATTGCCTTTAACTATCATCTACAGCGAACCCATATGATGTCCTTTGACCAAGGTCCTCTAGGTTTACATTTCTAAGCAGAGTTTCATTTTCAGTACTCCATTTCATAAACTCCTTTGCCACAGCATCAACCAACTCACTATTGTGTAAAGGTAACTCTAACCATATTGAGTAAGTCATAGCAAATCTGCCCACCTTATTCTTTTGAGGATTATGAAGACACAAAAGATGCCTGAGTACTGAAGCTAAGTTTAGTGAATAAACTTGGCAAACAATTTCTGCAGTCTATGGGCCCATAATCATAATATTTCATGGGATATAAACTGGATTAGTCACCCCTGACAAATGGAAGGTGTGGACTGATAAAACACTCCTGCTGTCGCACATCCAGTCTCCCAGAAACTGAGGGCACGTCTTCACTACCCGCCAGATCGGCGGGTAGCAATCAATCTATTGGGGATCAACTTATCGCGTCTAGTGAAGACGCGATAAAATCGATCCCCGATGGCTCTGCCATCGACTCCGGAAATCCACTGCGGCAAGAGGCGGAAGCGGAGTCGACGGCAGCGGTCGACTCACCGCCGTCCTCACAGCCAGGTAAGTCGACCTAAAATATGCAACTTCAGCATATAGCTGAAGTTGCGTATCTTAGGTCGACCCCCTCCCGTAGTGTAGACCTAGCCTGAGCTGCCTTATTCCAGTCATTGAACCAGACTGTGAACTCAAGTTTGAGAATTTCCTCAAAGAGAAAGATTGCTTCTTTCCTACCTCCTAGGACTGAGACCCTGAAGAGCTTAGGCTTATTAGACCCCTAGCCTTAACATTGTGAAAACACTTGTGCAGAGGAAGGGCTGAATTTTGAATTTCTGCCTGTGGCTTCCAAATTTTCACTTAAGCTCTCTGAAGGGCTAGGGCTCACAATGGAAGCCTGAGATATTTTACACTGGGACTCCACACTATACTATATGAGGCAATCAAGACCACAGAACTAATAACAGAACACCAAAGATTAGAACCTGGTCAGAAAATGGGGGGAAAAAAATGTGAACATCGAACCTGTCATTATACATAATGCTGGGGTCTAGCTCTAAAAAGATGAGAGGAGGAAAGGTTCTCCTGAAACAATAGTTGCTTGTTGGGAATCAGAGTTCTGAATCATGAACATTAACATCTAAATGCAGCAGCACCAATGTTTCTCTTAGGACTCTAAACGAGCATTTAAAATACAAGTTGGAAATAAGAAGCCAGCGATTTTTCAGTCACCTATTAGAAGAGACTTTTTTTTTTTTAATTATTGGCATGTCAATGTTAATTACTAACTTTTTCTATAGGCTTATCGTTTTAGAAGAAAAGCAGATGTTATGATACCACACAGATAAAGTGCATACATCAATTTTACTGTATTAGAAGAAAGGTGCAGCAACGCCCCCTTGTGTTGTAAAGAGAACTGATCAGGAACTAATGATAATTCTTTATATTTTTCTTGGTCTTAAATCATCTATTAACAGTGCTCTGAGCCCAAGATTAATTCATTCTTAAAAACAACACATATGAATAGTCTCCCCATTCTCTCTTTCGAACAAAGTTATAAGTTGTTATAAATGCATCATACGGGATGCTCTAAAAAGGGGCTCAAAAAGGGTAAATCAACACCTTCACAGTCAACAGGCTCAATCCATCTGAAATCAGAAAGCTGGTTTTAGTAACTTTGTCCCGCTATTACTCAACCAACTGCGATTCTTGAGCGAAAATTCCTTGGAACACCCAATTCCATTCTGTATTGCTCCTGTATTACCACTCCTCAGTTTGGAGAGTAACTCCATGTTCAGAATGGCAACTGGGCTTTGAGGAAAGATGTTGGGTAACCGCACTGAGCATGCTTAGGGATTGCTCTAAATATGATTATTAGAGATGAACCCAAATTGAAACTCCAGTTCTGACCAACTCTGAACTTTATGAAGTTTAGACCTAGATCCACACTTTGAGAAAGTTCAGATCCAAATATGAACTCTGCAGCTGGAACTCAAAATCTACAATGCGCTGACACAAAACCCTGGATCCAAAACATACCTAAACTCTGAAAAAGTTATAATTCAGAAATCAGCTCCATCTCTAGGTTTAATGCAGGGTAGTTTTCTCATCTAACAGCTGCGACCCTGTGCACTAGGTTGCAACACCACTCTGGTTTGGCCCATCCACTCCTTTGCAGATGGAGGCAGAGGGATGGATGGGCCAAATCTGAGTGACACTGCAACTCCATGTTACAGGTTGCAATGCCCAGAGCAAGGAGCTGGCTGGGTTCGTTCTCCAACTGTTGCCCTTCAAACTCACCTTTCAGCACCCCCACTATACTCGTGTGCATGCTGATGTAGCAAAAACTATGTTATTTGGTGACTTTTCTGCAACTTATTTCATCCCTGCACCTCTGCCATGAAATCTACTAAAAATTTCCAAAATTGCAGCCTTAACCATGAGCTTGACCATTTTGCTTGTAGACTGTACCCATTCCGCCATTCTTCATCTTTCTTTCTTGTCTTTTTTTAAGATTACAAGCTCTTTAGGGCAGGGACTGTGTTTTTTATAGTTCTATAGAATTTAGAACACTGTGCTAAGTGACAAATTATTAAAGAGAATTAATACCACCACCTGTAACTGCAAGGGTTGTTCCTTACTAGTTAATACTTACTTTAAATTTTGAAAACAAAAGGCTGCATTGCATTGCTCCAGAAAATAATGTGTTGTTCCGAATTTTAATAAGAAAACCCACAACAATATTAAAAGTGATTATATTCAAAGGCATACGCTAATGCAGTATGTTAGTGAACTCCGTTAAGACAACAAGGCTTATATGAGAAGAATGTGACAGACAGGCACCATTATTTAGCTCCAGGTACTTATCATTCTGGTTGTCGTAGCACTAGTAATCTTTTTTTTGCCCACTCTTATTTAAGCTGAATTGGTGAAATTCAGCCCTGACATAAGGTGCAACATCCCATTGACTACTATGTGAGCTCCACCAACTAACGGCAGAGCCTGAGTTCGATCCAGTATGATTTATGCATCTTACTCTGACTCTACGTTGAAAAGGCTTCAAGTACTAGACAGCATAGAATGTATATGCTGTGAAATCAAAGTATATTTCCTCTTTCCTAGAGTAATAATAAGTTGTACAGATGAAAGGAGGTTGGATAAAGGAGAGAGGAGGTGCTACAGCAGAGTGCATTAAGAATCATGGGAAATTATGCCTGTGGTTTCAATGCCTTACAAATAAATTTGTAACGCACACAGTGCTGGGATTTATTCTTTTATATTTCTACCGACTAAATCATTGGTTTACCAACATAAAATTTATCAAAACCCATAAGATATTTACATTTTCACTGTTGCCTTTGAGGATCTTCCACAAGACCCAGAGATTTTGCATTTGAAAACAAAATATTTTGTGTGTATATAGTGCAGTGGTTGGAGAATTAACAACCCTTCACCCTTTGGCTGAGACCAAGTACAGAAAGTTTGATAAACATTTTTGAGAAAGTATGAGCATGTTGAAAGAGGGCTTTATAACGGAAGTGGAGTTGCAATAATGGGTAGATGAATCATTGATTGCTCAATTTGTAAGGTAGAGCAGAGAAACGTCCCCTGCAGCTCCATGTAAGGCTTAGATTCTATAATCCTCCTTGACTCACACTTTTGCAAACCTGAAAGCTATAATATACACTCCAGAGTAGGCCAACAGTTTTCATCAGACATCAACATTTATAACCCATCTATGTTTTAAGTTAGTGTTACTAATTTTTAATATCTATGTGAATATCGCAGGGTACAGGGTACTCCCCCAGACTGGAACTCAGTGGGTAAATGAGCAATATAAAAAACAAAAAATGGAAAACAGAAAGTAAACAGAGGTCAGAAATAAATCTGTATGTAAGAAGCTCAGCTGGCTCCTTAGACCCAAATAAAACTAACTCAAAAACACATCGATTTCATGACTGACCCAGACTCCTGACACATCTCTAGTATATCTATACAACTCATTATGGACATCTCCAATGGTCAGTCTTCCTTTCCTGAATATCATTAGGGAGCAGCTATGAGACTTGAGACCACAATCCTCCTTCATGTGAGGCTTTGACAGTTGTCCTGGAATATTCTCATCCATTATCTCCACCTTCCCAAGGAGTTAGAGCACATCCTTTCAATCTCAAGCCTGGTTCTAGCTAAGTAGAGACACCTACTTAGTTTGATATCTACCTCCCAACAGAGATTTTGCCAGTTACACAAGTAATAAAGCATTAATTTATAACTGGCATACCTAGTTTCCAGAATGATATGCCTCCCCCACCCCCACCTTCCCATCACATGACTAGATTCTAAATCACATCATACTGAGCTTATAGGAAGAAATAGAAAGGAAACCTGAATTATAAGTTCGGTTAAAAAAATAGACAGGAGGCTGTAAAGGTAAGAGGCTTTGACTCAGGATGACTTTAATTTTATGTTCCATTGACAAGTTCACTAATGTTGGATTTCAAAGTCTCTTAAGATACCTCAAAACCAGAAAGATCCTACTGCTTCCATGAATAACTTCTGTAGGTCATTTCTAACACACATCAGACAATTTTGCACTTACATATTTATAAGCATTTTGAACTACTCCTTTAATTTTTAACCAAACCAAAATTTTTACATTTGTTCAGACCACAGAGTGTTAGTAATTTCATCAGTTAACTTCTTACAGTGTTCACCACTACAAAGTCAAAATTCCAAACTGTTGTACTGCAGTTATTTCCTAATCTATTTGAGATACCATAATGCGATACTGGTTGGTAAATGCTGACTTTAGTATTTTAACCACTATATCCCTCTCCCACCCATTTATTGAGTAATATCTTGAGGGCTCGTTCAAAAAAAAAAAAAAACAGCAGAATTTTAAGAATCTGAAACAATTTACCTGTCCTGGTAAGTGGTGATGGCAATACTCGGTGGCGTCAGCAAAGGCAAAGTTGTTGGTCTAGCGAGGATGTCTCTGTCAGGTGTCTTAGCTCTTTCACTTTGTCTGTGGGACAATGGTGGTAACTGCAAATTACATGAGCAACACCTTCTTCCTCTCCAGAGATCTATGCCGAGCATATTACTAGATGTACTATAAGACTTGCTCAGGCCACATTCTAAGTAATCTTTAGCAATCTGAAAAAAAAAAAAAGTAATTGAAGTTATGCAAATACATTTTTTCACAAAGAAAGAATATCAGCAATTAATTTACTTTCATACATATTTAGTATTTGGGGGGAGCTGAACTACTCACAAAATAAATCTTTATTCTTAGCTTCTGGAAAAATTTTACTACTGCCATATTACAAAGTTTTGTGCTCGTTTGCAAATTCACCGCTGTGAATTTCATAATATTTACAAATTGGAATCAATCCTCCAGTTCTGAAAGCTGAAGTTAAGCAGGAACGATCCCCAGCTGAATAGTCTACATTACATGGCAAACCTTCAAAATTTAAACTTTTCCTATAAATAGTCCATTTAGTGTTCATCCAAAATACCACTCCTCTCTCACACAACACAAAATCATGAATTACCTGTTAGCTCCCTTTTCTGTGAATCATCACAGATCATCAGGTTTTGCCCTATTCATACCAACTGGTGAAGATAGAGACCTCAGAGTTGGTGCTATCATATAGTCTGAATCATCCAAGATCTACTACTTGGGACAAATTCCCAGCTGAGGTACCTTAAATGATGTGGACAGTCCTAAAGAGAAGAGTCTGATCAGCCAAGTAGTTTTGTTCTCAAACTTCTACTGGTTTAATTCCAAAACATCACCAGTCCTGGAAGCTAGCTCCCATTCCTCCCACAGCTGAGCCAGAAGTACTTCTGTGTGGGAGATCAGCCTGAACCTTACAGTTCAGATCTGGTTCAAAATTTGGAACACCTCGAAAGTTCCAGGGCATCCTGACCTGAGGTTTTGATTCAATACATCATAAATGGAACCAACTGCAAAACGTGGAATATAGGTTCAAATTTTGAACCTTTCCAATGTTTAGGAGTATTTAGAGCTAAGACTTTGGTTCACATCTGTCATAACTAAAAGGGAAGGGTAACAGCCCTCCTGTGTACAATACTATAAAATCCCTCCTGGCCAGAGACTCCAAAATCCTTTTCCCTGTAAAGGGTTAAGAAGCTCAGGTAACCTGGCTGACATCTGACCCAAAGGACCAATAAGGGGACAAGATCCTTTCAAATCTTGGTGGAGGGAAGGCTTTTGTTTGTGCTCTTTGTTTTGGGGGTTGTTCGCTTTTGGGACTGAGAGGGACCAGACATCAATCCAGGTTCTCCAAATCTTTCTGAACAAGTCTCTCATATTTCAAACTTGTAAGTAAACAGCCAGGCAAGGCGTGTTAGTTTTTATCTTTGTTTTCTCAACTTGTAAATGTACCTTTTTGGTAGAGTGTTTATCTCTGTTTGCTGTAACTTGAACCTAAGGCTAGTGGTGATTCCTCTAGGCTCTTTAAGTTTGATTACCCTGTAAAGTTATTTTCCCTCCTGATTTTACAGAAATGATTTTTACCTTCTTCTTTAATTAAAAGCCTTCTTTTTAAGAACCTGATTGATTTTTCCTTGTTTTTAAGATCCAAGGGGGTTGGATCTTGATCCACCAGGAGATGGTGGGAGAAAGGAGGGGTATGGTTAATTTCTCCTTGTTTTAAGATCCAAGGGGTTTGGATCTGTATTCACCAGGGAATTGGTGAAGAGTCTCTCAAGGCTACCCAGGGAAGGGAATTAGCATTTTGGGAGTGGTGGCAGCGGACCAGATCTAAGCTGGTAGTTAAGCTTATAAGTTTTCATGCAGGCCCCCACATTTGTACCCTAAAAGTTCAAAGTGGGGAAGCAGCCTTGACAACATTCATCTCTACTTCTTATAAACTTTGAGGAAAACAAGTCAGATGATGCTCTTCCCCTTTATGCAGAAACTGACTGTACTTGGCCTGCAAGAGACTCCATTTTCACCATGCCAGTAAGTTCCACTAAGATTTTTCAATTTCCAGTTCAGAAGGCAAAGACAAGCACTATAAACGAAGTCTGTGGTAGCTAATTGTTCTCTGAAATCTTCACATCTAAAGTGAAAGGCAATCACATAATCACACCTGGCCAAAAACGTGAATTGTTTTAATGAAGGAATTGCTTTACTGAAGACATAATCGATAGTATAAGCCACCATACACAAGACATCATCTCAAAGTTTCCAGCCATCACTTCCAGTATCTAATTTTCTGCATAATCAGCTTCTTAAGATTCTATGAAGCAGTGTGTACAATCAATGCTCATGATAACTGTAGCCTGCCAGGCACTCTGGCTTATACTAAACACAGAGTGCTCTTAACATGCCTTTCTTGACTGTTCAATTCTTGCTCTCAGAAGGG
Organism: Malaclemys terrapin pileata; assembly: GCF_027887155.1. NCBI lineage: Eukaryota > Metazoa > Chordata > Testudines > Emydidae > Malaclemys > Malaclemys terrapin. Next base: position 91,760,883 of record NC_071512.1, read on the forward strand.
TGTTAGTGGGCAATTGCTCTTCCTCCTGGAGTGTACTTTCACATTGGGTCCATCTTCCCTCTCCTCTTAACATCTAGATAGGGCCATTGAGACTTAGTGACGAAACATTGTCTGTAGTGTTTTCAGGATGCTCTATGCCTCCGTTTTATCAAACATCCAGTGCAGTCAATTGTCTCAACCAGTGTCTGGTTCAGATGGGGTAAGGATGAGAGAAAACAGGCTTATCCTCAAATTGCATAAGTCTGGAGCAATGTTGAGGCAACATGGAAATATGGCATTGGTTATATCTGCACCTTCATCTGAAGGTGTAGACCTGCCTTTTGTTACTCAAGTTAAGAATATAGTTGAATTTCCAGCTATCGTTAGAAAAATCAGAGTAGCCATAACCATGACAGCTTCTCCCCACCCCTGATCTGCAACAGCCCAGGATATTTTGACCATTTGTTTCAGATGTGGCCCTCAATACCCTCACCCTTATAACGGTCACCTTGAGATTAAAGGACTGCAATGTGCTTTATGGAATGCTACACCAGGAGCTGAAATTGGTGCAGAATGTGACAGTCTGTTAAGTGGTATATCTGTCAAAACCAAGGCAAGGAAGGTTACGTCTAGTGGCTGGAGCAGCGGTGGTCGTGCCCAGTGGTCAGAACCAAGGGTTAGTGCTGGAACCAGGAGTCAAGAGCAGGGCTGGAAGAAGACAACAGTAGGGCTGGGAGGTAGGCTGGACCCAGAACAAGGCTGGAGCAGGACCAGAGACAAGACTAGAGCAATAGCGGGGCTGGAACAGACTGAGGCCAGTGGAATCTGTCACCACTACCAAGCAGAGCCGAGTTCCAAGCCATGAAGTGACGTTGAGCAGAATAGGCTGCTGTTTCTCCTGCTCCGAGAGTCACCAGAGCAGCTCCAAGCTTGTGGATTGGCTGGTGCTCAACACAGGAATAACTCATCTCCACATGAGGCTTATTCAGCCTGTGGTCCAAGGATGACTCATCACCTCATAATATCTACCATGAACATACTGGTCTCAGGATGCAACAGATCCCATCCTGGCTAATTCCTTTGGGAGCACTGATGATGGCTGCCAGTACAGCTATTTCTGAAGGACAATACAACACATTTTAAATCGAGTAGAATCCAAGAGGGTTAACAATCTAGTTAAAAGTTGTGAAGTTGTATCACTTGTTTTAGAAAGTGATATTCCAATATCCTACTCGCCCAGTTATGCATCCTTCAAAACTTGCACTCAAAGTTAATAGTACTTCAAATTCAATATATTGAAAAAAGCAAGTGATTCCTAAGAGATAGCTTCATAATGCTGTCAGCTCTTAGACTAAAGGTGTGTGAAAGAAAGAGACAGGCCTTTTATAAGACGCCAAAGAACAAGTGTTGGTACAGTTATACATAGGGCTCTACCAAATTCACAGTCCATTTTGGTCACTTTCATGGTCATAGGATTTTAAAAATCGTAAATGTCATGATTCCAGCCATTTAAATTTGAAAATTCACAGTGGTGTAATTGTAGGGGTCCTAACCCAAAACAAAACAAGGTTATTGTAGGGGGCATTGCAGTACTGCTACCCTTACTTCTGCGCTGCTGCTGACGGCAGCAGTGCCTTCAGAGCTGGGCAGTTGGAGAGCAGAAGTGGCTGGCGAGGAGCCCAGCTCTGAAGGCAGAGCTGCCGCCAGCAGCAGCACAAAAATAAGGATGGCCTGGTATGGTATTGCCACCCTTACTTCTGCGCTGTTGCTGGTGGCAGCTCTGCCTTCTGGCTGGGAGCCCCTGTCAACTGCCACCAGTCTCCAGCCACCTAGCTCTGAAGGCAGCGCAGAAGTAAGGGTGGCAATACTGCAACCCCTCCCTAAAACAACCTTGTGACCGCTCCCCGCAACTCCCTTTTGGGTCAGGACCCCTAATTTGAGAAACACTGGTCTCCCCTGTGAAATCTATATAGCATAGGGGAAAAGCACACAAAAGACCAGATTTCACAGGGGGAAACCAGATTTAACGGTTCATGACACATTTTTCATGGAATTTGGTAGGGCCCTGGTTATACACCGATCTCTTCCCCAACAGTATAAATTTAAAAAATAAAACCAAGAACAATTCACTGATCTTATCACAGATAATGAGTCTCACTAATGGGTGACACAGGACATCCCTACAAGAGGCTGCCTGGAAGCTTTTTATGGAATTGGAGTTGTTAATGCCCTACGTGACCTCTGATGGCATGTGAAGGATTCAGATTTTGTTTCAGAATTATCTTGCTAACACAGAGAAAAGGAGCAGCTAAAATAGGGTAGAACCAACTGTTACACTGAATAGAAATGCTAAAGCAAGAATGTAAATTAGTTATGTATGCAATAGAGGCAATATGCTGTTATATTTGAGCAATCCAGGTACCATCACCCCAGCACTTCTTGACTGTACTGATAAATTAGGAGCCATTTCAGAAAACAAAGTCAAGATAAAAATGAAATGCACAATCTCAGCCAATGCCACCTGCTGCTTGTTTCAGATCATATTTTAAAAACTAGAAATTTAAACCTATTCATGTTCTCAATCACTTAGGTCAGATTCTGCCACCTTCACCTTGAGTAGTACTTTACTCCACAAGTAGTCCATCTGAATTCAATGGGACTCTTAACAGATTAAGGAATGGCATTCACATGGATAAAGATAGGAGAATTTGAAATATTATTCCTGTTAATTTCTTTACAGGATATGATTAAAATACATCTACAACTTGTATTTGACTATGAAGTTTGGCTTAAATAGATTGGATCAAATGTTCCTCCCTCTGTGGAGAAAGTCAATACAAGAAAGATGAACTTCTTAGGATTGTTTTATTGATAGCTATACAGCCTTGCCTTCTGACATTTGTCAACTGAACTTTGGACAAATAAAAGTAACAGGCATGTGGGTCCCAGAGCCTGAAACCCTCATTCACATGATGTAAGAGGTTTGATGTAAAGTTGGGAAATAAATATAATACATAAATTAATTAGTTGAGAATATTCTAAGAATTAAAAAAACCCTGCAGAAATATAATACCTTTCTCCCCCAGAAAGACAGATTTAAACTCCCCAACTTTACATCAAGCCTCAGTTAATTTATCCTGCAAAAGTCACCGAAACAGAGAGATACTTCCTTCTACAAACCATAAAGGTTCATTGTTGGGTGTACATCTAAAATGGAATTCCTATTTTATAAAATGCATTTAGCTCTATACAATAGAGCAAAATGGCCAAGATTTCATTTTTAAATGGGCGGCTAAAGTTAGATTTCTACATTCATCTTTTTATAGCTGCCTAGTTGTACGCAGTTTCACCTATGATAATTTAATGAGAGATTTGCAAATAACTATAGCTGGATGAAAATTTTGATGGAAACTGGGCAGGCAGGTGGTCTCCTGGAATCCACAGTTCCTGAGGGTCCCCAGTTTTCTGGCAGCCAGACAGGCTCCCTTGCTTGCTTCCCAGCAGCGCAACAAGCTGGCAGACTAGGCTCCCCACCTGGTGGGCTGCCAGGCTCACCAGACTGGTCTGCTCCTCACTTGACTGGCTCAACAAGCTATCCTGGCGGTCCACTCTCCCTGAGCTACTCGGTGGCTACGTGCCTGGCTGACTCCCTGGACAGCTAGCTCCTGGCTGCCCACCTCCCCAGCTAGCTGCTTTTCCAGACTCCTGCAGAGCCAATGAGCCCATCCAACAGCCAGCAAGCACAAGAATTCTGTTTTGATTCTCCCAAAATTGAACTTTTCTGGGAATCCCTTCCTGTGAAAATAGTGTGAGTTTTTGAGTTTTTGCCCCCATGAGGGATTTAAAAAAGTTTCCAATATGTGATTTTTGTGTGTGCGTGTGTGTGAGAAGGGAATTCCATTTTCTGGTCAGCTCTCTATAGAGCCACAAAAGAGATGCGTGGATTTAGTGCTGATGACTGATGTGAGACAGATGTGAGACCTGGTAAGCATAAGGAGTTCAAATGACCATACTGAAATGTACCACTGAGACATGGAGTTTTGGGACAGAAAGTGCTAAGTGGGTTTGCTGGCAAATCTCCCAGACAAACAAACAAACAACAGGTAAGGTAAACATTTATCTCAATCACTGATGCATTGGTCCACAAACGTTTTCAACATCATTTCAAGGATTCCTTTAAATCTCTCAATCAGCCTGTTAGTCTGGGCTGGTAGGGAGACGACCAGAAGTGTTGAACCTCACATTTCTCCACAGCCCTTTATGTAGGGCAGACAAAGTTTGACTCTGATCAGTCCAAACCTCATGGAGAAAACCCACCCAGTTAAATATTTTTAGCAAAGTGTCAGCCACCTTGTCTGCCTCAGAGCTACTGCTTCTGGATAGCAGGAGACACAACCTATTACTATTAGAATGTACTTTTTCCTTCTCCAGGTAACTTTGCTAAGGGGCCACACAATGTCCAGTGATTCTTTGAAAGGGTTACTCTATGATGGGAAGGGGGGAATCAGCAGGGCCGCCGGGGGGGGGGGGGGCGGCAAATGGGGCAATTTGCCTCAGGCCCCGGGCCCCGCAGGGGCCCCCACAAGAATATAGTATTCTATAGTATTGCAACTTTTTTTTTATGGAAGGGGCCCCCGAAATTGCTTTGCCCCAGGCCCCCTGAATCCTTTGGGCAGCCCTGGGAATCAAGGCAGCCTTACCTTTGTCTGTGAACTGCAGGAAGCCCGAGACCCAGTTCTGATAAGCCCGGCTTTTGACAAACCATTTATGGTTTTTACAAACATCTCTGATACAGGGCTTGGGACTGGGCTGATGCAAATCGTAAGAAAAGGGAAGAGACATCCCAGCGTATCTGAGCAAGAAATCACTCCCCCAAGTGTAAAACTACACAACAGTTGAAAAAGAATATTTTGTAGTGGTATGGGCCCTCAGAAAATTTCAGCCTTATCTTTTTGGACAACACTTCACTGTATAAACAGACTACTCACTACTCACCGGGTTGCATCAAATGAAACGGATGAATGTCAAGTTGCTAAAATGGAGCCTGGTACTCCAAGATTATAATGTGGAAGTAATTTATGTTAAAGGGAATACAAACTCAGTCACTGATGCTTTGTCCGGGAATTAAGTCAGTGGGTCCCCCTGAGGGTGCCAGACAACCACACTTGCTAATACCCAGTTCTGTTGGGGGTGGGGTGATGTGATAGTTGTGAGACCTGGGAAGTTTAAGAAACTCAAAACAACTATGTTGAAATGTGCCAGACAAGCATGGCTTCTTGGGATAATAACTGTTATGTGGATTTCCTAGGGAATCCCTGGAGAGTGGTTAATGCAAACTACACAACCCCAGTTATGCAAGAACCCAGCCTTTTGAAACTATGCCCTCAGGAGAGGGTCACTGACTTGTCTAAATTGCTCCAGGATACTGGAGATCAAAGGCCCAGGCTGTATGAAGAAATAGCTGAACTGTGCAGTGGGAGTCTGGTTCCTAATCTAAAAACTGACATGAACTTGGGACCAACAGGGAAACCCCCGTTGTTGTGTTTGAAAGACTGACAACTACTAAAGCCCTACGTCAGGGCTGAGGGTGACCTCTGGTAAGCTTTTAGCATATATTTAGGTTCTTTCATTCATGTACGTTTTCTCTGTAATGCTTTTGTCCTACAAATAAATATAGGTTTATAAGGTTGGTTGGTAACTGGTGTACAATGTTATAGCCACTGGAGAAAGAATAAACCGCAGGTGCTGAACTCTGGTCAGACCTGCTGGGATATCGCAGTGAGGTGCAAGCCTAAACTCCAGTCTGAAGGGAGAAAGACATGGGTCTCCATCCCAAGAGAAGTGATGGCTGAGAAGCTTAAGCTTTAAGCAGATGCCCTCAAGGAAGACCAGGCAGGTGGGTCAAAGGTGCAGTCAACTCTGAAACTGACACATATATGGTGTCAGTGTGTGCGATCTAGGACAGTGGGGAACTGTCAAAGTGCCAAAAACAGTGACAGCAAGTACTGTAGAAGGGAAAAGCACGGTGAAAAGTCTCAGTTTTGGGTGTGGAAGGTACAGTGAAATGAAAATGAGTTATGCAAAGCTGAAAAAAAGGCAGATGGCTGAGATATGCTGAAAAAGGCAGTTCAACACTGAAAAGCTCAAAGGCACAGCTCATTGACCAGCTATACACCAAGGACCAGAAAAGGAATCCCCAGGCAACATCCAGCCATTGGCAGAGAGTCCAGCAGGCAGGGGAAATCTTGAGGGGGAGGGAAGCTGGGAAGAAGCTGGCATATGCAGCAGTCATGCTCCATCCAGATCAGATGCACCACTGCAACTGGGATCATGGCGAGACTAACAGTTAGAGCAAGAGAATCTGTGGCTGGAGAGGGAAAGATTGCACCTGGAAGCCCAGATGCTTGCAGCTCAGGAGCAAGAGTACAGATCAGGAGAAGCAGCATCAGCATGAGTGAGAAGGAGAAGGATTATCAACTTCAGCTCAATATGGAAAAACTGCACCGGCAAAACATAATCTGGTAGGTGACCCCAGATCCCATGTACCTATCCGCTGGATGGCACAGACTCCATATTATTTCCTCGCTTTAAGAGGAGCATGTACATGCTTTTGAAATGGACCAGGTGGAGCAGGAGGACATAGTATGGTATCTGACTCCGCTACTGTTAGGGACAAAGGCTTTCTTGATGATCCAGCAAATGGACAGCATCTCTTGTCCAAGGGAGCCCCCCAACTCTTGCAGAAGGGTTGGAAAGACTTAGGCCTACTAGGACCCCATAAGACTGATGGGTGACTCCTGGTATGTTTACTGGCTGTTTAAATTTCTTTATTGTCTTAATACATTTTCTCTGTAATGCTTTTACATTAAGAACAACAGTGCTTGCTTAGAAAGTTCTGTGATAACTTGTAACAGCTGGCAATACACTGTTCCTATCCCTCAGAGAAAAAGCAAAACACAGAATTGACCTTTTGGCACACTGGTTTCAAACCCCACCCACCCACCCACCCCCCGCATCAGAGGGGAGAGGGACAAGGGTCCCTGCCTAGACACACGTGATGGCGGGAGTCCAGATTGGGTACTCCCGGAGTAAACCACAGAGGGAGGAATACATGTGAAGTTACCTGACAAAAGGCATTGGCTTGACAGCACCTGACAGAGCCACTGAAGGGAAAGCTTCAGACACACGACTCTGTCAACAGGCTGATATAGAGTGGAGGGGGAGACTCTTTTGTGGGTGGCAGAGGCAGTTCAGTCACCACGATTCATACAGTTCTTGGCCTCTTTAATGAGTTGCCAATTAGTGCAGAGCTGTACAGCATGGTGGAGAATTTGTGATGTGGGAGCAGGAACTGAGACCTATCAAACTCATCTGATATAGGGGGGGGTACCAAACATCCATTATATAGAAACATTTATCCATTGATTCAAACTAGTGACCTACAGGTGAAAGGTTCTGTACCTTATTTGTATTGTCTGAACGGCAGCCAGATCCCCAACAGATACTATCTTCAGAGAGGGTAATTTTAGTGTGTTTACACACACACACACACACACACACACACGAGAGATAAAGAATAAACACATATTAAAATTACCCTTTCCAATTAGTACTTGCTGGGGAATTGGCTAATGAACCATTATATATAACACCTACACACAAACCCAAACAAACTACATTAGAAGAATATTAAAGAATGGCTGCTGCTGGTATTAAAAGTGCTGGAGTGATATTGAAAATGTAACACTGTTACATATACTCTGGGAGAAGATGATTTTCCATTTTTAAAGATCCCAAGCTGTAATAAACAAGGCAATTACTGCTGTGATTATCATTGCCATTATTACAAATTGATGCATTTCTCCTGAGAATAAGAACTGGAATGTAATTAATAAAGGATTATTGTGGCAAGAGAAGTGATAGATTAATATATCAGCACATGGGGTGTTAAGAAACCACAGTAGTGAGTGCTGTAAAAATGCTTATAACTATATAATTACAGCAAATCCACAAAGTGTGGATCCAGATCAGATCTTCTCAAAGTTTGTGGTTGGGCTCAGGTCCATCTCTCTTACAATCTAATGAAGTAGAATGTTCAAGCACATACTGCATTAGCAACAGAAAAGAGTTTACATTATTATTTTTTAATCAATGGACCTTACTCTCCTCTCACTTACACTGCTATAATTTAGGAGTAACTCCAAGGAAGTCAGTAACTCAAGGAGCAACTCCAGTGTAAAGCCAGCCTATGTGAAAGGAGAATCAGGCTGTGTGTTCTGTTCTGAAAAAAATATACTGGAATTAACAAACCTTGACTTTTTTAAAAACTTACGTCATCTGCTGTAACCGTCATGACACTTCTGCTTTTCTTCATTATAGAGATGAAAAATGCACCTGTTCGTGCCAACCGCTCTTGTTCAATCCAATTTCTCCCCAGACAGTAAACCTATAAGAAAAAGTGGGAAGCCTTTGTATTCTTGAGTAATAAGCTATGTAGTTGATTGATAACATGGTTAGCTGGCTTACAGCTTGCAGCTAACAGCATGTTTTCATAAAGCGCTTTGCAGCAGAAGTCCAAGCACAAGGATCCCAAGTGTCTAATTACACAGAAGTATAACATTCCATTTGCAAAATAATAATTTAATTAGTAATGAGAATTCTTTTAAAAAAAATCAGTGTTCTCAGAGTTTGGGAATATAAGCTTTGTAACAACTAGGGCTGTCAAACAATTAAAAAAAATCAATCACGATAAATCGCAAGATTAAAAAATAATCACTATTAATCACAGGTTTAATTGCATTGTTAAACAATAGAATACCATTTATTTAAATATTTTTGGATGTTTTTCTACATTTTCAAATGCATTTATTTCAATTACAACACAGAATACAAAGTGTACAGTGCTCACTTTATAGGATTATTTTTTATTACAAATATTCTTCTTATTTACGTCACCTGAAAGTGAGACCAGGTGTTCACGTGGCACTGTTGTAGCCGTGGTTGCAAAGTATTCCAGTAAACACTTCCATGCTGATAATGGGTTCTGCACATTCATTTTCATCATCGGAGTCAGATGCCACCAACAGAAGGTTGATTTTCTTTTTTAGTGGTTTGGGTTCTTCTGACAGCATATTCCACACCTCGTCTCTCTCAGATTTTGGAAGCTACCTCAGATTCTTAAACGTTGGGTCGAGTGCTGAAGATATCTTTAGAAATCTCACATTGGTACCTTCTTTGTGTTTTCTCAAATCTGTACTGAAGTGTTCTTAAATTGAACACTATGTGCTGGGTCGTCAACTGAGGCTGCTGTAACACGAAATATATGGCAGAATGGAGGTAAAACACAGAGCAGGAGACATACAAGGAGTTGAGTCACAAATTTAATTAACACTTTTTTTTTTTTTTAAGCAAGCAGCATCGGCATAGAAGCATATCCTCTGTAATGGTGGTTGAAGCAAGAAGGGGCATACAAATGTTTAGTATACTGGAATACCTTGCAACGCTGGCTACAGCAGTGCCATGAGAACGCCTGGTCTCACTTTCAGGTGACATTGTAAATAAGAAGCGGGCAGCATTATCTCCCATCAATGTAAACAATTGTTTGCCTTAGCAATAGGCTGAAAAAGAAGTAGGACTGAGTAGACTTGTAGGCTCTAAAGTTTTACATGATTTTGATTGGTTATGTAACAGATACAAATCTACATTTATAAGTTGCACTTTCACAATAAAGAGTTGCACTACAGTACTTGTATGAAGTTAATTGAAAAATACTATTTCTTTTGTTTATCTTTTTTACAGTGCAAATATTTGTAATCAAAAGTAATCATATAAAGTCAGCCCTGGACACTTTGTATTCTGTGTTGTAATTGAAATCATTATATTTGAAAATGTAGAAAAACATCCAAATATATTTATAATACATTTAAACTGGTATTCTATTATTGTTTAACCGTGTGATTAAAACTGCGATTAATCACGATTAATTTAATTTTTTTTAGTTAATCACTTGAGTTAACTGTGATTGACAGCCCTAGTAACAACCTTAGAAACATAGGACCAAATCCTGTGGTTCCTACCTAGTTTTTTAACAAGTCCTTACTCAGAAGTATATCAGAGAAGGTCCCAGGTTTGAGTAAACTGGCCCTTACAAAAACTAGTAAGAGGAGATATTTGTATTCATATTTTAACTCATACAGTAACTCTCACAAATATAAAGGCTCTATTCAATATTATACATGCATGCATCCACTTCTATACTGTAGCCCTCTCTTGGGTGAGACACTGCAGCCACTTTGGGCAAGCAGCACTACACAGCAGCATTTAGAAAAAGAAATGAATAATAACTAACCAGATGAAACTGCAGAGGAAGACAGAACATAATCATTCACTCACCTAGGAATTTGGCCAGGGCACCAGGTGTTAAAAATCTTACTCTTTCTTACTATGAACTGAGTGCTCATGAAAAGGTGCCAGAGGGACAGCTCTGAAAAGGAAAACCCTTGGTGTTTTTCAAAGAACAGGTACAGCTCCAGTGCAAGCTTTTGCACACTGTTAATATGTCTCTACCCTGGCTTGGAAAGATTAACTCTGGGGTGAGAGGACAAATCACTAACTGGCCTCTCTGTTGAGGCTACCAGTAAAGGGGTCAAGTAGTACCAGTTATGGTGGTGGCTTTTATGGTGAAGACAACTCTCCAGAGGAATTTAACCAAGACCAAACAGCCCTCAGATGGTGAAAGCTTTCAGATACTACCCATGCCGCTCAACTTTAATACACTAAGGCCTGGTCCACACTAACCCCCCAATTCGAACTAAGGTACGCAACTTCAGCTACGTGAATAACGTAGCTGAAGTCGACGTACCTTAGTTCAAACTTACCGCAGTCCAGACGCAGCAGGCAGGCTCCCCCGTCGACTCCGCGTACTCCTCTCGCCGAGCAGGATTACTGGAGTCGACGGGGAGCACTCTGGGTTCGATTTATCGCGTCCAGACAAGACGCGATAAATCGAACCCAGAAGTTCGATTGCCTGCCACCGAACCAGCGCATAAGTATAGACAAGCCCTAAGACTCCAATCCCTGTAGTCAGGGGGAGTTCAGACATGAAAAGAATGTAGTATCAAGCCATAACTGTGTGCCAAGAGCCACCAAAATCATGCACATATTAATTAGGATTAAACCACTGAGGATGAGGTGTTTGTAACATGCTCAGTATCATGCATGTTCAGACAGCATTCACAGGCTATTTCAAAATGCATGATACTACTTCACAATTCAAACAGATTCCTTCCTGGTTCAGAGGCAGCTATAGAAATTCTAACACAGTGTAACAACTGTGCTCACATTAAATGCCATTTAGATTACACCACCACCACACCATTTACAGAAATAATGCATAAGAAAAAAAATCCAACTTGTTCTAAGGAGAATGCTTTGGGTTAACGAGCAAGAAGTGTTTGATCAGAGAGATCTAGAAAGCTACCTTACCATGCTACAAGGACTCGATGCTCATGCAGCTGCTGCTCATTTTATGAGAAAAGCATTGCCGCATATCCTTTCCCTTTAGAGTATATCACCCTGCAAAGAACATTAACATATGGTGCCAGCAATGTAGCTAGGTCCGATACCAGTCCCAGCTGTGACACAAGCACTACACATGCTTCCAGTTGCTTTAATTCCCGTAGGGATTCAGACATCTCTCTCACACCTACACCTCTTCAGGGTTTTTTATATATATGTTTTTCAGGGTTTTATATTACACACATACGTATACACACACACACACACACTGTGCGTGTGTGTGTGTGTGTGATTTAAAAATCACACACAGACACATACACACCCCTTCATCATCAGCCAAAGCATTCAAATCCCTCAGATCCACGCCAGACATCCTCATCTGTAAGAGCACAAGCACTATCACACAGCGCTGCAAGGTATTAGTTCTATATTCTTTGCTGCAGCAGCACAGGGGAAGAGCAAAATAACCTTTTTAAAAGGCACCTAAGAGCTGGGGGCAGAGGGTGGAGGGCAGAGGTACTGCACAGGCACAAATTGTGACCATCCTGGGGCAGAAGCCCACAAGATACATGCTGAGCATAAGCAAATGAGGATGAGGTAGGGGTTAAAGCTGTGGAACAAGTGTTGACAAAATGGCAAAAATTGGAGCATTCTGATGATTGCCTCTCAACTGCACTGCAATGTCACTACTTAGATGGGCAGGGTTTAAATGAGCAGCCTAGAGATGAAAGGCTCCATATCCCATTAACAACCTAACAACATCCTGTGATGCCACAATAAAATAGTGAGTCAAATGCAGTGATGATGCTGTAAATTACATCTTCTTGTGCCAAAACAAGCTGTCAGCAACACAAGGACGATTTACCACCATGGAGGGCAGATAGTCTTTCTGTTACTGTCAAATGGGATTTCTGCTGGGAACAGAGCTTTAATTTTCACTCAAGCCCCATACAAGCTGCTCTGGTCGCACAGTTTACAAAACCACTAAACCACCACACCCTCCACCTGCTCTAGTCATGCATTCTTTCTAGCCAGCACTCTTCAATTTTGGCCTTGTACCCGTTCTTTATGCCCATCCTTGCAACTGAGGTTCTGGCATCACAACCTGGTCCTCCAGCAAAGTCTCGGATACCAATGACCTCGCCTAGGGTTATGCAAAAAAAATCAGTCTGTGTACACAATTAGGGAATTTGCTTCAATGACTTTTCTACAGAAAAAATGCAATAAGGAAGAACAATTTTATTCTGATACATGCATCTCCAAGCAATGCCAAGGGAAACACTGAACATTTCTGTCAGAGTTAATTGCTTCCACAAATATAGATTTAATGGGTATTTTAGTGAAATGAGCTACAGCCTTCTCAGCCTGAATTGAAGCTTTCACGGGGGGGGGGGGGGGTGACATCTCCATGGATTATCTATCTAGGTTCCTTTTTGGCTCCCCATCATTCTAGTAGGTAAGAGATTAGGGTTCTATTCTGCAGAAAAACAGAAATGTCTCTGTGTAGATTTATTTTATTTCCCACATATTTGGATTGAAAATTATATAAAACTAAATTTCTGTGCTATATAGATCCCTGAATTCTATTACATTATAATAAAAAAGCTCAAACTACTCATTTAGTTTCCTTCAAAAAGCACCACATATACCTTACCCAACTCTTCAGTATGCCACTGACAAAAAGTAAAACAAATTGCTGTACCATGTGCTCACGACCTCTCCCTGTCTTTGCCATGGAAATTAAATTGTTGAGAGGGCCACTGATAGAGCATCATAGCATGTTGTGACTTAAAAGAAAGACCACCCTAAGCTAGTACCATGTCCCATTTTAGAGCACATTATGTCCCACAGTTAAGAGCCAGACCAGGTGTCTCATTCCTCAAGGTGACAAAGGCAGGATACGTCATATAAAGCTCTCAATAACACATTCATTTCCAGCTAGCAGCAGGCATTACAGTCAAAAAAGAAGACTAACTCCTGTCTCATCTGCAGGGCTAGCGCTACAATACGGTGCTGATAAAATGAGAAGTGATTGAAATGTCAGCAAAAGGGGAAACGAAATAGCTAATAATGAAAGGAAGGAGTAGGTGGAAAAAACCCTCTAAACAGACTGTGCAGTTGATGGAATCCCTCTTAGGCTTGGTCTACACTACGACTTTAATTCGGATTTATCAGCTTTAATTCGAATTAACCCTGTAACCGTCCACACAACGACGCCATTTAATTCGATGTAAAGGGCCCTTTAAATCGATTTCTGTACTCCACCCCAATGAGCGGAGTAGCGCCAAAATCGATTTTAGCAATTCGAATTAGGGTTAGTGTGGCCGCAATTCGATGGTATTGGCCTCCGGGAGCTATCCCACAGTGCATCATTGTGACCGCTCTGGACAGCAATCCGAACTCGGATGCACTGGCCAGGTAGACAGGAAAAGCCCCGCGAACATTTGAACTTCATTTCCTGTTTGCCCAGCGTGGAGAGCACAGGTGACCACAGATACCTCATCAGCACAGGTAACCATGCAGGCTGATAATCGAAAAAGAGCACCAGCATGGACCGTGAGGGAGGTACTGGATCTGATCGCTGTATGGGGAGAGGATTCAGTGCTTGCAGAACTTCGTTCTAAAAGACGAAATGCAAAAACTTTTGAAAAAATTTCCAAGGGCATGATGGAGAGAGGCCACAATAGGGACTCTGAGCAGTGCCGCGTGAAGGTCAAGGAGCTCAGACAAGCCTATCAAAAAACAAAGGAGGCAAACGGTCGCTCCGGGTCAGAGCCGCGGACATGCCGCTACTACGCCGAGCTGCATGCAATTCTAGGGGGGGCTGCCACCACTACCCCACCTTTGTTCGTGGATTCTGGGTCGGGGATAGTCTCGACGCCTGAGGATTCTGCCGATGGGGTAGAGGAGGAGGAGGAGGAGGATGAGCTTGCAGAGAGCACACAGCACTCCATTCTCCCCAACAGCCAGGATCTTTTTCTCACCCTGACTGAAGTACCCTCCCAAGCCTCCCAAGCCAGTACCCAAGACTCTGACCCCATGGAAGGGACCTCAGGTGAGTTTACCTTTTAAAATATAAAACTTGTTTTAAAAGCAAACGGTTTTTAATGATTACTTTGCCTGACTTTGCATTCGCGGTCAGTTCAGCTACTGGAAAAGTCTGTAGCTACTGGAAAAGTCTGTTAACGTGTATGGGGATGGAGCGGAAATCCTCCAGGGACATCTCCATGAAGCTCTCCTGGAGGTACTCCGAAAGCCTTGCCAGAAGGTTTCTGGGCAGTGCATCCTTATTCCCTCCTCCATGGTAGGACACTTGACCACGCCATGCTTGCAGCAAGTAATCTGGTATCATTGCTTGACAAAGCCTGGCAGCGTATGGTCCCGGTGTTTGCTGGCATTCAAGCAACATCCGTTCTTTATCTTGTTGTGTAATCCTCAGGAGAGTGATATCACTCCTGGTAACCTGGTTGAAATACGGGAACTTAATTAAGGGGACAGAGGTGGCCGTTCCTACTGGGCTGTTTGCCTGTGGCGGAAAATAAATCCTTCCCTGCAGTTAGCCAAGCGCAGATGGGAAATTGGCCCTGAGTTTTTCGCGTTTGGCTAGCAGGGATCTTCCCTGTTACCAGCCACGCGGTGGGGGGAGGGTACCGTGATCATCCCAGAGAATTCATGGCGAGGGGGGGGGGTCGGCGGCGGGGGGGGGGGGTAGTTTGGTGCCTGCAGGGATCTTCCCTGATACCAGCCACGCGGTGGGGGGAGGGGTACCGTGATCATCCCAGAGAATTCATGGTGGGGGGGGGGGGTTAGTTTGTTCTCTGGTGCTGCTGAATGTTAACAGAAAAACCGCAGCACTCTACTTGCCTGAAGGGGCCCAGACAAGCCCCCCCACACTGCCCCCCCCCAACTGGCTGAGATTGGCCAGGCTTCTGCAGCACTCTACAGGCTATGCTTGGTATGTGGGAAAGGAGGGTGCAGAAGCTGTAAAACAATGGCTTACCATGGCCGCATGCAAGCCGAATTCTGTTGCCCAGACCTGTGATCTCTAGCAGCAAAGCCACAGGCACTCAGCATTAAGAGGCAAAATGCGACCTTGCACAGAAATCACATGTGCTATGTAATGTGAACAGTGTTGGTCACCGTGAAAGAGTATAAGCATTGTTCTGCAAAATGTAGCTTTTAAAACAATTCTCTCTTTTTTCCCCTCCCTACAGCAGCTGCAAATTCCTCAAGCCTCCCTCCTCCATCCCGAAGGTTATCACAGATAAGGCGTCGTAAGAAGAAGACGCGGGAGGACATGTTTTCTGAAATTATGCAATCCAGCAGGAGTGACAGAGCTCATCTGAATGAGTGGAAGGAAACAGTTTCAAAGTATAGGAAAGAAGTCAGTGAACGTGAGGAGAGGAGGGACCAACGTGAGGAGAGGAGGGACCAACGTGAGGAGAGGAGAGACGATCGAGATGAGAGATGGCGGCAGGAAGACCAGAGGATGAAGGATGCAACGCTGGGGCTGCTCCGGCGTCTGGTGGAGGTTCAGGAACGGCTGCTGGAAAACAGACTGCCGCTTCAGCCCCTGTTCCACCCTCCCCCCTCCCCATGTTCCGTATCCTCCTCACCCAGACGTGTAAGAACGCGGGGGGGGAGGCTCCGTACACCTTCCCATTCCACCCCAGTAGACAGCCCAAGCAAAAGGCTGTCATTTTTTTAACCTTTTCTTTGTGGCTTTTTCCTTCCCAGCAATCCTCCTCCCAAATACCACCCGGGTTCCCTCCCTCTTTTTCTAATCTATTAATAAAGAATAAATGATTTTTAAATGATAGTGACTTTATTTGGTTTGAAAGAAAGATGGGGGAAGGGGCAGGGTGGGTTCCTTACAGAAAATCAGTCAGTAAAGGGGGAGGGTTTTCATGAAGGAGAAACAAACAGATATTTCACACGGTAGCCTGGCCAGCCATGAAACTGGTTTTCAAAGCTTCTCTGATGCACAGCGCTTCATGGTGTGATCTTCTAATCGCCCTGGTGTCTGGCTGCGCGTAATCAGCAGCCAGGCGATTTGCCTCAGCCTCCCACCCCGCCATAAAGGTCTCCCCCTTACTTTCACAGAGATTGTGGAGCACACAGCAAGCAGAAATAACAATGGGGAGATTTCTTTGGCTGAGGTCAGAGCGAGTCAATAATGAACGCCAGCGACCTTTTAAACGGCCAAATGCACATTCTACCACCATTCTGCACTTGCTTAGCCTGTAGTTAAACAGCTCCTGACTCCTGTCCAGGCTGCCTGTGTATGGCTTCATAAGCCATGGCATTAAGGGGTAGGCTGGGTCCCCAAGAATAACTATGGGCATTTCAACATCCCCAACGGTTATTTTCTGGTCCGGAAAGTAAGTCCCTTGCTGCAGCCCTTTAAATAGAGTAGTGTTCCTGAAGACGCGAGCGTCATGAACCCTTCCCGCCCAGCCCGCGTTGATGTTGGTGAAACGTCCCTTGTGATCCACAAGTGCTTGCAGCACCATTGAAAAGTACCCCTTGCGGTTTATGTACTCGGTGGCTTGGTGCTCCGGTGCCAAGATAGGGATATGGGTTCCGTCTATTGCCCCACCACAGTTAGGGAATCCCATTGCAGCAAAACCATCCACTATAGCCTGCACATTTCCCAGAGTCACTAACTTTCGTAGCAGCACCTGAGTGATTGCTTTGGCTACTTGCATCACAGCAGCCCCCACAGTAGATTTGCCCACTCCAAATTGATTCCTGACTGACCGGTATCTGTCTGGCGTTGCAAGCTTCCACAGGGCTATCGCCACGCGCTTCTCAACTGTGAGGGCTGCTCTCATCTTGGTATTCTGGCGTTTCAGGGCAGGAGACAGCAAGTCACAAAGTTCCATGAAAGTGCCCTTACGCATGCGAAAGTTCCGCAGCCACTGGGAATCGTCCCAGACCTGCAACACTATGCGGTCCCACCAGTCTGTGCTTGTTTCCCTTGCCCAGAATCGGCGTTCCATGGATAGAATCTGCCCCATTAACAACATGATCTCCAAAGCACCGGGGCCTGTGGTTTCACTGAATTCTGTGTCCGTGTCCATGTCCTCATCATGCTTGTCGCTGCGCTGCCGCCGCCGCTGCCTCCTCGCCTCGTTTTTCTGGTCCTGGCTGAGCATAAACTCCACGAGAACGCGCGAGGTGTTTGCAATATTCATGAGTGCTGTCTTGACCTCAGCGGGCTCCATGCTTGCCGTGGTATGGAGTCTGCAGTGTTCACCCACCCAGGAAAAAAGGCGCGAAAATGGTTGTCTGCCGTCCGTTGCTTTCATGCAGGGAGGGAGGGAGGGAGGAAGTGAGGCTGTACCCAGAACCACCTGCGACGATGTTTTTTGTCCCATCAGGCACTGGGATCTTAACCCACAATCCCAATGGGCGCGGGAGACTGCGGGAACTATGGGATAGCTATGGAATTGCTACCCACAGTGCAACAGTGCAGAAAATCGACGCTAGCCCCGGTACTTGGACGCACACCACCGAATTACTGTGCTAGTGTGGCCGCACTTATTTCGACTTTATACAACCTGTTTCTCAAATCCGAATTATCTAAATTCGGATTAATCCCGTAGTGTAGACATACCCTTAGGCAAAGCCAAACACGTCACATTTTTATTTGAATTTCTTTATAAAACAACAAGATGGTTAACACCCTTCCTATATACAATAATCAAATCACAAAAAGAGAAAAAAGAAGAGAAGAGCTAACTCTCTCTTCCGGCCAACCAAAATACTTAAAAAAAAAATCAAAAAACCACAACCTTTACTTATAATTGAGACTCCCTTATATAAGCTGAGTCAGACAGACATCACTGCAACAGCATGAAAAAGGCTCCGTAGCTAAAATGTTAGCAGATAACATCCCTCTCATCTGTTATAGGGACATCTCAAACACAAACGCTCACTTTTTTAAAATCATATTTCTATGAAGATTTTTATTCTCTCCTGTATGGTTATTTCCTTTGGAAGGATCCTAGCCATCTTGTTCTTTGGACAATTATTAAACTGGCTGCTCATTTAATTTAGACAGTCTCTTGAATTTCCCTTAATTTAATTTCTTTGCAGAATTTGAGTTGGAACCCATCTTCATGTATCACTTGTATATATTTGAAAAAAATAATCCTTATATATAAAATGTTTTCTAAAAAAATCAAGAGTGAAAGCTCCAGACATCACTAAAGACAAAACTAATAAGACAAAGGCTCTGGAGAGGTTTTGAATCATAGAAGCATAGGCCTGGAAGGGACCACAATAGGTCATCTAGTCCAGTCCTCTGCATACAAGGCAGGACTGAATAACAACTAGATCTTTCCTGATAAGTGTTTGCCTAACCTGATCTTAAAAACCTCCAATGACAGAGATTCTATAACCCCCCTGGCAATTTGTTCCAGTGCTTAACTACCCTGACAGTTAGGAAGTTTTTCCTAATGTCCAACCTAAACCTCCTTTGCTGCAGTTTAAACCCATTGCTTCTTGTCCTATCCTCAGAGGTTAAGAAGAACAATTTTTCTCCCTCCTCCTTGTAACAACCTTTTATGTACTTGAAAACTGTTATGCCTTCCCCCCCAGTCTTATCTTCTCCAGACTAAACAAACCCAATCTTTTCTCATAGGTCATGTTTTCTAGACCTTTAGTCATTTTTGGTGCTCTCCTCTGGACTTTCTCCAATTTGTCCACATCTTTCCTGAAATGTGGCACACAAAACAGGACACAATACTCCAGCTGAGGTCTTATCAGAGTAGAGTAGAAATACTTCTCATGTCTTGCTTACAAAACTCCTGCTGATAAATCCCAGAATAATGTTTGCTTTTTTTGCAACAGTGTTACACTATTGATTCATATTAGCTTGTGATCCTTTATAACCCCCAGATCCCTTTCCATGGTACTCCTTCCTAGGCGGTCATTTCCCATTTTGTATGTGTGCAATTGATTGTTCCTTTCCAACTAGTTATGCATCCACCTTATAGTAGCTCCATCTAGGCTATCTTTCACTATTTTTCTTTTTATGAAAAGGTCATGCGAGACAGTAACCAAAGCATTACTAAAGTCAAGATATGTCACATCTACCGCCTCCCCCCTTCCATAAGGCTTGTTACTCTGTCAAAGAAAGCTATTAGGTTGATTTGTTCTTGACAAATCCATTCTGTTACTTATCAGCTTATCATCTTCTAGGTGTTTGCAAATTGATTGCTTGATTATTTGCTCCATTATCTTTCTGGGTACTAAAGTTAACACGGCTGGTCTGTATTTCTCTGGGTTGTCCTAATGCCTAATTCCCTTGGAATAAGGACAAACCAGGGAATTAAGGACAGAAATAACCAAAATTTCATTTGGGAAAATGCAAGCTAGCATAACAGAAGAAAAATAATCAGAATCCAAGATATTAACTTATTGGGAGATAAACTTGAAAAGCAGTAGTAGTGAAAGAGATCTAAAGTGATAGCTGAAAGAAAATTAGACATGACTATGCAGTGTAATATGGGAACAAAGATGATAAATCCCATTGGGTTGCATGCATAGAGGCATTAAGCCCCACACCAAGGCGATGAGTCTCTCTCAGGACTTGTCTACACTACCGCTTAAGTCGATGTAAGTTTCGTCACTCCGGGATGTTAAAAACCACCCCAAGCAACATACCTTACATCAGCTTAAAGTGGTGCCTACACTACGTCAGTGGGAGACGCTCTCCCGCCACCAACATAGCTTCTGCCTCTTGTTGAGGTGGAGTAATTACATCGATGGGAGAGTGCTCTCCTCTCAACATAACTAGTTTTCACCAGATGCGCTACAGCGGTGCCAAGATGTCAGTGCAGCAACACCAATTTGGCGCGGTAATGAAGACAAGCCCTATATATAACTCTTGTGCAACTACATCTGTATGTTCAGTTCTGGGAACATCATTACCATAAAGTTCTAGACCAATTGATGAGACTGCAGAAAACAACCAATATTAAAGGGCTAGAGGAACGGACTTATTAGGAAAGATTAAAATAGCAATGGATATAACTATAGCTTTGCTAAAAGATAACTAAAGTGAAGACACATTAAGAGTTTATGAAAATTTATAGTGGTAAACATGAAGAGAAAAGAAGAATTATCTATTGTGGTAGATGGGGCGCAACAAGTAGTAACAAGCAGGACAGTTTTTTTAAAAAGGAACAATTAAGATAAATATTGGGGGTGGGGGTCCTGTCTTGATAGTAAGATCTTTCGGACCAAGATACAGTCTCCTAAGGAAACCCTGATTCCTATAAGCCTTTAAAACTAGGGTGGACAAAGCACTAGAAAACATACTGTAGGGAAGAGTCCCACTCCACTAGTGGATCACTTGTGATCCTCTAAGAGTACTGTTAAATCTAAACCAGCTTTCCTTGCTAATTCTTTACCAATTTTAAACATGAAGTATATATCCAGACTGCAAATCATATTATACACTTAGAGCCTACATTTGATGTGGATTTCATTTTAGATGACTACATTAAAATCTGGGTACAAATCTGGATCATTATGTTTCAGTGTTTTTACGCTAGTTACCCAAACACCTGGGCCTCATAACTGCTTTAAAGAAAACAAGAGGCTTACCTTAATTTCTGACAACTTAATCATACCTTATCTTAATTTTTAATCAGATTATATCCACCAGCAAACCAAAACATCTGACCTGTACAAGCTTGCTAATTAAACTTGAATGTTTTCCTGTCCATTAGTGAATAATTTTGCTCTCCTATTTTCCGAAGAAAGGAATTTATCCCAGTGGACTAGTTAATGCTGGGTAAAAGAGAATACCTGAAAGCAATGCTGCCCACATTAACAGGCTTCCCAGTAATAGTCTAAACTAAAGAGAACCCTATCATCTCAGAGGTTCTCTAAGCTGCTAACCGGTACTAAATGAGAGTTAGTAAGCAATGTGTTAAAACTATCTATAAATAATATAAAATATGGTGGTCACCTTATCTAGATCATAAGATTCAATCAGTACCTAAAATGAAAGATCCTTGCAGAAGCAAGGAAGCTTGTCTTTCTTCACTGGGTGAAGCCTTGTGCAAGTCTATGGTGTTACTATTATATAATGTGTATCTGTGTGTGTGTGTGCGCGCGCGCGCACACAACATTATATAATAATTAGGAAAGGAAAAAATTAAGTAAGTCTAACACTCCACCTCAACATCCGAAGAAGTGGGCTGTAATCCACGAAAGCTTATGCTCTAATAAATTTGTTAGTCTCTAAGGTGCCACAAGTACTCCTGTTCTTTTCACTCCACCTCAATTTATCCAACATGAGTGTTCTGTATTTTATCAGTTTTAGCTATTACTATTGCAATCATCACACATACAATTCTAAATGAAATTTTAATGCTATAGCACTAAAGGTGGATTAGTCCCCTTTGGGTAACAGGATACTGATACTTTCAGATATGTGTCATTGATTCAAGAGGTTTGCAGTGATGGAATCATTGTCTGCAGATTTTCTTGTACAGTGGCCTTTAAAATAATTTGGTTGTCAGTCCTACAGTTAGTGGACTGGTATCCATAGACTCTCACAGCACACACCACAACTTGCCCCTTTTTGTTTAGCTCACAATGTAACAATTTATGAGTGCAGTATACTGATCAGGTTACTGGGTTTGTTGCTGTATGCATATATTGTGTTAATTCACAATCAGGTTTGTCAGAAAACGTGCCCAGGAAAAGAGGGTGGTTCCTAATATTTACATCTCTTGGTGAACACATGAAGAACAATGCTGTGATAAGCTGGCTAGTCCCCTTTACCCACCACACCCCCAGACTTCCTAAACAGGTTTCTCCATTAATTTCTCACACAGGGGAGAATGGGGGGGAGGAGACTTACTAGAGTTTAAAGACAGAAATCCTCTAAAGAATTCAGATGGTTAAGGGGAAGAAACTGTTCACAGTCCTTGAGAAGCTGGGGATATCTGGGAAGGTAGTCCTACTAGGGTCCCTGTAACTGTACCAGTCACCTCCCAAACACCCCTTTGTTGCCTGAGGTTGCTCTGCAGGTGTCTTACCTCGGTTTCCCCCTTTAGGCTCCTCATTAACTCACAAAAGGTTTCTTTGTTCAGTAATACCCCACCGTAGAGTCCAGTTTTATTGGCATAAAATTCAAAATAAACACAAGGAAGTCTTCTCCCCAGCCTTAACCTGGGCACAGCCCTTGCTCCCTGAGGTACTGTCTCAAAATTCTCCTGGCATCTCATGGCCTTTCCTGCGTTAGCAGGCGACTCCAATCCCTTCCTAGCTGGACCATCTCCACCACTCTCAGACTTTCACTTTCTGCAGTTCCTCCACAACTTCCTGAGCATCCTCCCCATGCAGCTTCCTACTGCTCTTACAGGGCATTCACCTGAGCCTATTTAGTAACTAGGGTTGGCTGTCCCTAGGTCTCTAGCCCTTAAAGGAGCAAGCCACCCTGTTATAGTCCCCACGTGAAAGATGGAAAGACTTTTGGTAAAATAGGTGTGTGTGTGTAGGCCTTTTGTTGTTTTAATCCTTTTTTCCTGTTATGTTGTGTTCCTGCTGTTAATATTAAATCATACTTTGTTTTAAGAAAGCTGTTTGGGCCACAGTATTCACTGCTGGTCACCGCCCCTGAAGGGAAGAACTGCAGGTACCAAGTCCAGTCAGGTCTGCTGAGCAATCACAACTAGTATACAGGAGGGCTGTAGCTAGAGAACTGCAGGATTCCATCCCAGAGAGATGAAGGCTTGAGTCCTAAAACTTGGAGGGAGTGCACTTCGAGAGAGATCACAGAAGAGTGAGAGGTGCAGCTAGCCCTGAACGGTGACAGTATGTTTTACAGATCACCTGGGACAAATGCAACAGATTGTGTTACTCTGGAACTTTGGAACTGTGCCATGAATTTGTGACTCATGCCCCATTTTGGTTTAAGTGGGCCAGACCTCTCAAGTGTACCAGATTTTGCAGGATGTGTCCTTTTTTTAAAAACTGAGTTAGGCTGCCTGCTCCCCTGTACTGTGAAAGCAGCTAATGTTTTACAAGGAAAATGCTGAAAAGCCAGGACACTGAATCACACCTCTATTGACTGCTTATATTACCATGGACTTCACAGGCCTTAGCACCGACTCAGTGTACAAAGCCTGCTAGTGACTCATGTGAGGGAGACTTTGCATGTGAAACACCCTGGTGAAGCAGGGTAGGGAAGATTATGCTTTTGCTGCTCATGCTGTACTAGTTCTGTGGATTAACAAAGGATTTTGGTGATCAGGGCTGTTAATCTGGCTGCTCTCATATCCTAAATTCACCCCATCCCCAAACTTTCACAGAAAGCAGGAAAAAACTGTTTAGAAAAGTACACAGAACCTTTCCTTAATTGCCAATAGTAGTAACCAAGAACCATGTCATGCAGTTAAGAACCAATATTGATCGTAGCACAAACTGCTTATGCTTCCTGGTTCAAAAAGCTAGAGTGGATGATCAGAGATTAAAAAACAAACAAAAAAACCCAGAAACCTGAACAGAGAAGCTTTACCAAGGAAAGGATTGGGATGAGGGAGATTATCCGATCACAGATGTAATTACATCATTTGTCAGCTGGGATCACATTCAAACCATCCAATTCTGTTAATGATCATCAGGCCTCAGATGGTGAACTAGATAACAGTATGGGGGGTAATTTTCAGTCTGAAAAGTGAAAGTTATGGGGCCATTTCTGCCCTCAGACACAAAGGTGTGAATCCTATTGAAGGAAATGGGAGTTATACAGGGCACTAAAGGCAAATATAGCCTCATATTTACATTGGTCAAAGATTAATTGTGTAGGTGTCAACTGCTATTTATACATTATTTAGAGTTTCTGTATTTTATTTTAAACAACAAAGTAAATTAAAAAGGTGAAAATATTTAGCCCTTTAAAACAAACAGATTGCTTAGGTGGTGACTAAGTGCATGGAAGTCACTGATCACTCACTGCATAGTGTCAGTATATGCAATATTGCTGCTATGCTATCAATTTATTGACAATGCATATTTGTAAATGCTATAACTCTAAAGATATATATGCAACAAATAATGCTGTAATGGTGTACAAAGGTACACTATACATAAGTTTTTGCATAGATTACAAACCACTAAAAAAAAAAAATCTTCATTTCATTAATGTGGCCAAATATTCTGACATTGTTACAAACAAGACAATGTCTTGTACAATGGATTCATTCAATCACACATCTCCTCTCCTCACTAACCCAAACAGAAAGCAACTGCTGGGCTGAGAAAGACCATAAAATCTTCCTGCCATTAATGCTATTTTTTTCTGGACTGAACCCTGGGATGTACCATGGGATTTTAGCTGTATCACGGTCATTGACTTCGACCAGCTAAATGCACACAATTCTTTGAAAATGTAGGGGCAAGAATTTCCTAATCCATAATACTAATCCCTATTTTGAATGTTTGCAGGGCAGCAAAAACTGATTGCCAATTTCTATTCCTTTTTGCCCATTCTGATTTGATCTACAACCACTTTTGTTGTTTGTGTTAAAGTCAGCTCCATTGAAATCCATCTCGTCAACCAAAATGTTATTCCATTATGATTTTTGCAAAACAAATGTTTCATGCCTGAAAGCATCAGCATAATAAAACAACAACAATTATATTTTGGTCATCGTCGGTGAGCGTGGCACTGTTCAAGCCAAACATAATGACAGTCCCCATCCAAAAGGGCTTATAGTCTAAAGAAACAGAAAAGGCAGGATGCTCTGGGCATTGGCCTGATTTTAATATTGCTGTAATAAACTCTTGTGGGAATTGCAGGACGGTTAATAATACTTCACTAGAGAGTATTGACTGATATATCCTTTTTCAAGCTTGCTTTAAAACTTATACATTATAATTGACAGCCTAAGAGTCTATATACCAGAGCTGTTGTTTCAAGCAGTCAGGCATTTGTGCAAAGGAATAAAATTGTACACAGTTATCATCATTTACTGGTAGATTAATCCAATGCTTCCTTTCAAAATGGAGTTTTAAATAAACAGCAGGACACATATTAAAGAAAAAAAAACTGTCAAATGATGGGGCACAATGCAGAGCCAAACTGAGAACTTAAGGGAAACATCTCAGCTCACATTATTACTAGTTAAATTATCCTTTGTTAACATCCAGCATTAACTTCCATTAAGAGGTTCCTTACTGTGATTTCACAAAGGTTAACAGGATTGCAAAGACTCATCTTTTCTCTGGCAACCTAATTATTAAAACTGAGAATAACAAAGTTAGTCTATTCCCAGAATTCCTGTAACTCTTTGATCTCTAGCAGAAGGTACAATTATACTGTCATTGGTCTTCATCTGCTTCAATTATGATGGGAAAAATCAATACTAATTTGAACATAATATTACATTGCTTTCTGACAGTAGGCTTAATCTTCTCTGCAGAGCTACAATGAAACACATAAGCAATTTTTTTTCCAGTATTACAGCTAGGAAAATATGACCATGTTTTACCTAGGAGACTTTCAGGCACAGATACAAATAATCTGGGTGGAGTAAACTTGCAAAAAAACCCAACACTTTCCATTTTCTTCAATATGTTAATGATTTTTTAAATCTTATATTTGTAAAACAGATCGCCTGGTCAATAGCAAATCATGTTTTTAAAAATTAGTTTTGACAAACACAAAGGATGCAGTTTAATAGTCTTACATACCATTAGGAGTCTGGTGGCACCTTAAAGACTAACAGATTTATTTGGGCATAAGCTTTCGTGAGTAAAAACCTCACTTCTTCGGATGCATAGAGTGAAAGTTACAGATGCAGGCATTATATACAGACACAGGGAGAGCAGGGAGTTACTTCACAAGTGGAGAACCAGTGTTGACAGGGCCAATTCAATCAGGGTGGATGTAGTCCACTCCCAATAATAGATGAGGAGGTGTCAATTCCAGGAGAGGAAAAGCTGCTTCTGTAGTGAGCCAGCCACTCCTAAAATTCATTCACTACTAAAATTCATTTGCAAATTCAACACCATTAATCTGGGCTTGAATAGGGACTGGGAGTGGCTGGCTCACTACAGAAGCAGCTTTTCCTCTCCTGTAACTTTCACTCTATGCATCCGAAGAAGTGAGGTTTTTACTCACGAAAGCTTATGCCCAAATAAATCTGTTAGTCTTTAAGGTGCCACCAGACTCCTTGTTGTTTTTGTAGATACAGACTAACACGGCTACCCCCTGATACTTGACACCATGCAAGGCACTAAATTTAGCCGTATGGAGTGGAAATCCATCAACCTCAACAAAAAACTTGCACAGATACAGACAGACATCATCTTCCTCTCCAAATGCAAACAGATGGACATCATACCAAAAGGACTGAAGGTAAAAAATCCATTGCAATCAACATACTACACTGAGTATGGTGAGAGACTGTGCCACACACTCTCAAAGAAACTGAGGAACCACCTGATCAGCATCCTGTACAGCAGACAGGAGAAGATCAAGAATGAGCTCTCAGAACTGGAGACTCTCATACAATACCAGCCTTCTACACAAACTTCCACGTGGCTGGACTTTACAAAAATGAGACAAGCCATTTACAATGCACACTTCACTTCTCTACAGAGGAAAAAGGACTGTAAGCTATCTAAACTAATACCTGCCACTGGGGGCTATAACAATGGTACCCTCAACTCATCTAACAACATTGTCAATCTTTCCAACCACACACTTAGCCCAGCAGAAGAGTCTGTCCTATCTCGGGGACTCTCTTTCTGTCCCACCATCCCCACGAACATGATACAGTTCTGCGGTGATCTGGAAGCCTACTTTTGTCGTCTCCGACTCAAGGAATATTTTCAACGCACCACTGAACAG
The DNA here is from genome assembly GCF_027887155.1 of Malaclemys terrapin pileata. Taxonomy (NCBI): domain Eukaryota; kingdom Metazoa; phylum Chordata; order Testudines; family Emydidae; genus Malaclemys; species Malaclemys terrapin. The sequence goes on from NC_071512.1 coordinate 91,788,262, forward strand.
TGCACTGACCCACAGGAACCCTCCTACCAACACTACAAGAAGAAGAACTCTGCGTGGACTCCTCCTGACGGTCGAAATGACAGACTGGACCTCTACATAGAGTGTTTCCGCAGACGTGCACAGGCTGAAATTGTGGACAAACAACATCACTTGTCCCATAACCTCAGCCGTACAGAACGCAATGCCATCCACAGCCTCAGAAACAACTCTGACATTATCATCAAAGGGGCTGACAAAGGAGGTGCTGTAGTCATAATGAACAGGTCAGATTATGAACAGGAGGCTGCCAGGCAACTCTCCAAGACCACATTCTACAGGCCACTATCCTCTGATCCCACTGAGGAATACCAAAAGAAACTACACCATCTGCTCAAGAAACTCCCAGCTACAGTACGGGAACAAATCTACATGGACACACCCGCAGAACCCCGACCAGGGGTATTCTATCTGCTACCCAAGATCCATAAACCCGGAAACCCTGGACGCCCCATCATCTCAGGCATTGGCACTCTGACAGCAGGATTATCTGGCTATTTGGACTCTCTCCTCAGACCCTATGCTACCAGCACTCCCAGCTATCTTCGAGACACCACCGACTTCCTAAGGAAACTACAATGCATTGATGTTCTTCCTGAAAACACCATCCTGGCCACCATGGATGTAGAAGCACTTTATACCAATATTCCACATGAGGATGGACTACAAGCTGTCAGGAACAGTATCCCTGATGAGGCCACAGCAAGCCTGGTGGCTGAGCTTTGTGACTTTGTCCTCACCCACAACCACTTCAGATTTGGGGACAACTTATACCTTCAAGTCAGTGGCACTGCTATGGGTACTCGCATGGCCCCACAGTATGCCAACATTTTTATGGCTGACTTAGAACAACGCTTCCTCAGCTCTCGTCCCCTAATGCCCCTCCTCTACTTGCGCTATATTGATGACATCTTCATCATATGGACCCACGGAAAGGAGGCCCTTGAAGAATTCCACCTGGACTTCAACAATTTCCACCCCACCATCAACTTCAGCCTGGACCAGTCCACACAAGAGATCCACTTCCTGGACACTACAGTACAAATAATTGATGGTCACATAAACACCACCCTATACCGGAAACCTACTGACCGCTATACGTACCTACATGCCTCCAGCTTCCATCCAAGACACATCACACGATCCATTGTCTACAGCCAAGCCCTAAGATACAACCGAATTTGCTCCAACCCCTCAGACAGAGACAAACACCTACAAGATCTTTATCATGCATTCGTAAAACTACAATACCCACCTGGGGAAGTGAGGAAACAGATTGACAGAGCAAGACGGGTACCCAGAAATCACTTACTGCAGGACAGGCCCAACAAGGACAATAACAGAACACCACTGGCCATCACATACAGCCCCCAGCTAAAACCTCTCCAGCGCATTATCCACGATCTACAACCTATCCTGGAAAATGATCCCTCACTCTCACAGACCTTGGGAGGCAGGCCGGTCCTCGCTTACAGACAACCCCCCAACCTGAAGCAAATACTCACCAGCAACTACACACACCACACCACAGAAACACCAACCCAGGAACCTATCCCTGTAGCAAACCTCGTTGCCTACTCTGTCCCCATATCTACTCTGGCAACAGCATCAGAGGACCCAACCACATCAGCCACACCATCAGGGGCTCATTCACCTGCACATCCTCTAATGTCATATATGCCATCATGTGCCAGCAATGCCCCTCTGCCATGTACATTGGCCAAACGGGACAGTCCCTCCGCAAAAGAATAAATGGACACAAATCGGACATCAGGAATGGTAACATACGTAAGCCAGTAAGTGAACACTTCAATCTCCCTGGTCATTCTATTACAGATTTAAAAGTCACTATCATTGAACAAAAAAACTTCAGAAACAGACTTCAAAGAGAAACAGCAGAACTAAAATTCATTTGCAAATTCAACACCATTAATCTGGGCTTGAATAGGGACTGGGAGTGGCTGGCTCACTACAGAAGCAGCTTTTCCTCTCCTGGAATTGACACCTCCTCATCTATTATTGGGAGTGGACTACATCCACCCTGATTGAATTGGCCCTGTCAACACTGGTTCTCCACTTGTGAAGTAACTCCCTGCTCTCCATGTGTCTGTATATAATGCCTGCATCTGTAACTTTCACTCTATGCATCCGAAGAAGTGAGGTTTTTACTCACGAAAGCTTATGCCCAAATAAATCTGTTAGTCTTTAAGGTGCCACCAGACTCCTTGTTGTTTTTGTAGATACAGACTAACACGGCTACCCCCTGATACTTTACATACCATTGTGTTCAAAATTTCCAAGAGAATTATTTGGGAAAGAGAAGCATACTATTAAACCAGGCAATTTATACTCTCTTCCTCTGTGTGCAACTAATAGCACAGGCTTCCCATTCTCCAATGTGGAGCCAAAAAGCATACAGTGAGCAAGGCACTGTTATCAATTATGTGTTTAAAAAGGAAAAACTACACTTATTTAGGAATATTTAAAAAAAAAAAACAGTGGGATGGGAAATACATTTAGTTCATAACCTGCCTTTGTTTGTTAGAAGTCTCATCATAGTCCACATGTGTGAGCATCACAAAAAAAGGAACTGCATAATTCAGCAAGTCTGGCTAGTCTTTGCAGATAACACCATGGACTGGAACAATTCAAGTGTTCCAGGTCAGACAGGATTAAATTGGCCAAGTTGTGTGAGGAAGCATGCTCCGTGCCAGCTCATGTAGCCCTTGGCTCAAGCCAATGACTTAATCTTTCATTTGGAGAAACTTACTCAAACTATTTTTTTTTTTAAACAGAAAAAGTGACATTGTTAAAGTCTTCAAAGGTGTTGTATTTGCACTCTGTCTGTTTAGGCAGGATTTCTCTCTACTGTACAGTGGGAGGACCCAATCTCCTGAATAGATACCCAAGCAAACAGTCCTGTTATTTTTGGACCCAACGCTGTCAGGCTTGCTAAAGCGGAGTAGTATCTTAGTCTACTATAGTCCCATTGTTTTCAGATGGTATTTTTTTAAAACAAAGCGCTATTTGTAGAGCAAGGTACTATTCCTGTGTGGAAGGGCAGCACAACCAGATATACATTTACCAAGAAAGAGCACCCCCTAAAATTACCATAGTTCCAAAATGTTTGTTCAACAACAACTGAGTTCTTAAAACTTCCAATTTTTCTTCCTTTGAACAAGATATGTTCCTTTACTTAGAAAGAAACTGGCAAAAAGAAAAGGTAAAAATATGACATGAGAATTGGAGGAGATTCACAGGAATTTGTGTCTGAAGATTACTACTTTTGGAGCACATCCTTGGAGTCACTATACCTGAAAGAGGCCCACTGAAGTCAATGGGAATTTTACTGTATAAGGGCTGCAGAAGCAAATCCAAAGCAGTTAGAAAGTGCACTGATATTATAGTGACTAGTGCCACAGACATTCCTATAAACTAAAATAACTTTCAGAATTTGGGCACCCCTCAAAAACATCACTGCTAGTAAAGTCAGCACAGATAACCTTTCAGTCTAAGGAAGAACGTACATACCCTTAAGAATGTTTTTGACTCAATCCTACATTCCTTGCATTCAGGCAAAACTCTCATAGAAATCAATAGAAGTTTTGCTTGAGTAAGGGCTATACCACCGGGACACTTTCTTGGTACTGTTCCATATACCTAATAAACCAAGAAGCACATTAAGGCAAGGAAAGGCTTTCATTTATGTATGGAAAAATAGAACTCTAGTTTTAATTGAAGCTGCAGGGTGGTATACCACGTCAGAGTGGCCTTTGCTCATGCTCAGACCCTTATGATCTCATCAAATTGCCTACAGAGGTTGTGGAATCTCAGTCATTGGAGGTTTTTAAGAGCAGGTTAAACAAACACCTAGCAATGGTCTAGTTATTACTTAGTCCTGCCTTGAATGCAGGGGACTGTACTAGATGACCTATTGAGATCCCTTCCAGTCCTACACTTTTATGATTTTATGTCCAAGGCGTACAAAAACTGTGATGAATAGCTTTTACTTCCTGCTACTGATGCAGTTCCATTGGTCAATTAAATAAACTGCTTCAATACTGGCTGAGAGACCTGGTATTTTGTCTTTCTCGTCACTTGAAAAAGATGTAAGAAATACCTAAAAAGAGGAAAGGCAAGTAACGCACAGTTTCAAGACAAACAGCTCCTACTCTTCATCTCATCACTCACCTGTTGCCTCTGCTCACCACGAACGAGAGGTCTATAGTTGACCAATCCTGCTTTCAGACACAGGGGGTACTACATGTTGCCCTTAGGACTAAATCTGGTCTTGTGCTCAAGAAAGTGGGGGGGGGGGGAACTCAGGGAAGGACATCTCCATATCTCAAGTTTTCAGCTATGTTAGGTACTGTTATAAAGAGGACGGTGATCAATTATTTTCCAAAGGTAGGACAAGAAGTAATGGGCTTAATCAGCAGCAAGGGAGATTTGGGGTAGATATTAGGAAAAATGTTCTAAATAGAAGAGCAGTTAAGCTCTGGAATAGGCTTCCAAGTCGGGGACTGGAGTTTTTAAAAAAATAGGTTGGACAAACATCTGTTAGGGATGGTCTATGTTTACTTAGTTCTGCCTCAGGCTATGTCTGCACTACCACTTATGTCAGAAAAATTTATGTCCCTCAGGGGTGTGAATATTCCACATAAGTTGGAGGGAGAGCTTCTCCTGCTGACGTAGCTGCCGCCGCTCGTTGAGTGTAGATTGATTATGTTGACAGGAGAGCTCTCTCCCTTCGGCACAGAGGGGCTACACAAGAGATCTTACAGCGGCGCAGCTGCATTGGTTTGGCTGTGCCACTGTAAGCTCTCTAGTGTAGACATAGCCAGAGTGCGGGGGGCTGGACTTGATGACTTCTTGAGATCCCTTCTAGCCCTACATTTCACTGATAGTTGTAAAATGAGTGCTAAGAAGTACACCATGACCTCAGACAGCGCACAATCTATGGACTAAAGGCTCTATAAATCTATTTATGCTCACTAAGGATCATTTCCCTACAACTCTGCCTGCCTGACACATCACTTATTGTTAATAGAACACTCTGGATTTGTTTTTTAGGGTCACAGATGGATATAGCCTTCCAAAGGGAGCAGTGGAGGCAAAAGAAGTATCTGGCTTCAAGACTAAGCTTGATAAATTTATGGAGGGGATGGTAGGATAGCCTAATTTTGGCAATTAATTGATCTTTGACTATTAGTGGTAAATATGCCCAATGGCCTGTGATGGGACACTAGATAGGGTGGAATCTGAGTTACAAAGATAATTCTTTCTTGCGTGTCTGCCTGGTGAGTCTTGCCCACATGCTCAGGGTTTAACTGATCACCATATTTGGAGTTGGGAAGGAATTTTCCTACAGGTCAGATCGGCAGAGGCCCTGGGGGTTTTTTCGCCTTCCTCTGCAGCATGTGGCACGGGTCACTTGCTGGATGATTATCTCAAGGATTCCCCCTTCAAGTCTTTAAATCACAAGTTGAGGACTTCAATAGCTCAGACATAGGTCAGGGGTTTGTTACAGGAGTGGATGGGTGAGATTCTGTGGCCTGCATTGTTCAGAAGGTCAGACTAGAAGATCATTGTGACGGGTTGGATCACAGAAACCCCCTTGGGAGCTGCCACCCGATGTGCAAAGACTACCCCTGCTTCTGTTTTCCCTGCCAGCTCAGGACTCCAGCACCCTGTCTTGCTGAGCCAGACACTCCCGTCTGGCTCCAGACACAGACCCAGGGTCTGAATCACTTGTCCCAAAGCTGCAAGTTTACCTGAAAACAGCTCGCAGTAGCGTGCTTGTCTTTAGCACTCAGATGCCCAACTCCCACTGGGGTCTAAACCCAGATAAATCCGTTTTACCCTGCATAAAGCTTATGCAGGGCAAACTCATAAATTGTTCGCCCTCTATAACACTGATAGAGAGATATGCACAGTTGTTTGCTCCCCCAGGTATTAATACATACTCTGAGTAAATTACTAAATAAAAAGTGATTTTATTAAATACAGACAGTAGGATTTAAGTGGTTCAAAGTCGTAACAGACAGAACAAAGTAAGTCACCAAGCAAAATAAAATAAAATGCGCAAATCTATGCCTAATCAAACTAAATACAGATAATCTCACCCTCAGAGATGCTTCAGTAAGTTTTTCTCAGACTGGACACCTTCCAGGCCTGGGCACAATTCTTTCCCCTGGTACAGCTCTTGTTGCAGCTCAGGTGGTAGCTAGGGGATTCTTCATGATGGCTTCTCTCTCTCTCTGTTCTCTTCCCCCCTTTATATATCTTTTGCATAAGGCGGGAACTCTTTGTCTCTCTGGGTTTCCACCCCCCCTCACTGGAAAAGCACCAGGTTAAAGATGGATTCCAGTTCAGGTGACATGATCACATGTCACTGCAAGACTTCATTACTCACTTGCCAGCACACACATATACAGGAAGACTCACAGGTAAATACAGCCATCTGCAGACAATGGGAGTCATCAAGATTCCAAACCATCATTAATGGTCCACACTTTACACAATTACAATAGGCCCTCAGAGTTACATTTTATATTTCTAGTTTTAGATACAAGAGTGGTACATTCATACAAATCAGATGATCATACTCAGTAGCTTATAAGCTTTGTAATGATACCTTACAAGAGACCTTTTGCATGAAGCATATCCCAGTTACGTTACATTCATTTATTACCGTATTTTTTCTCTAAAACTATCTCAGTTACATTATATTGACTTATTATCAAGTTTTTATAAAACCATATAGACTGCACAACGTCACAATCATAATGGTCCCTTCTGACCTTAAAGTCTAGGAGTCTACACAGAAGTAGCTATTAACACAGATGTAGGCATAATCCTCAACATCACTTTACACAACCATGCATTCAAAACTACTCAGTATAAACTGGAAAATATACTTGGTTTTTCATTCAAAAGGTGGCTGCATTTCAGTGGTGGGTAAATTGTTTCCGCAGCCATTTCACTTTGGGCTCTAAGCTCACATCTCAACACCTATCTATATATGATCACCAAATAGTATCAAAAAGCTGAGAACACTTTTCACCCACAGCTCTCACAGCTCTCTACAAATTAGCTCCATTTTATAGTAGGAACACTGAAGAAAGAGAGATATTAAGTGATTTGCCCAAAGGTCACACAGCAGATCAGTGGCAGATCTGGGAATAAAAGTAGGGAATTGGCTATGCACACTGTTGTGCAAGGGTATCCAAAAAAAAAGTACAAGGGTATAAATATATAAAGCCAGGAAAGAGAACTTCTTAAAACATACCCCTCTTCATAGTCTGTCAGTTGTTTTTTTAAGAAGTAGTCACAGTCTGAGGTTTCAAAAATATAACTGTCTTCCATTTGAAATCAAGGAGATACAAGCTGTCTGAGATGATGGTTGTCAGGAGGCTTCAACTCCATTTCAAAACTCGTGACTCAGAGCATTTCACATAATACTCCCACTAGCAAGATAAGTGATTCATTAGAAGATTCTGCTGGTCAGAAATTTCCCTTTTCCTACAGGAATCTACAGTAGCTAAGATTTAAACTGTACAATCTCTCACTTGGGTTTTGGAGTACTAAAGTGAGATGTTATTGGGTAGATGCAGAATGCTGAAATCACAATCCAGAGTTATCTTAATTATCGCATACTAATAAACCTGTTGCTATGAAGCAGTCTGTTTATTCCTAAAGGGCCGACAAGTCCAAAATTTTGTACACGTGGGCTTCCTATCTCATCTGTATGCAAAGACTATTTAAATTGGCTGAGCCCCCCGGTATGGGGGAGGATGGCCATCAGAGGCATACAGAGCCTCTGGCATGTGACAGAGGTGGGAAGGGAGGGGGCACAAAGAGACCCTGCCATGGTAGAGAAGGGGGGAATGGTAGGGAAGAAGAAATGAGGAGTACATACGGCACCTGCCATGGGGAAAGAGGGAAGGGGAGAGAATGGAGGATTCCACCATGGTACTTTTACATCAGCGCCAAGCCCCATTTAAAGTCGGGTGGTCTGCTTGTGTCAAGCACCTTGCAGGACTAAGGCCTAAGAAACCAGCTTGTACAACATGCTTCTTTCCAGAAAGTACCATTTTACATCCTCACTATCCCCTGAGGTTGTGAATCATAACCACCATAAGTAGCATATGAGGTTTGTTTTCAATGTGCAATGGAAACGGGATTATTTCTTAAAACCCCATATCATTAGAGAAACAGAGGAAACTAGCAAAAAGCAATTAAGGTGACCTTGCATTTGCAAGCCAGCAAACAGTGCTGAATCAATGACCACCACCATCAGAGCTCTGTTATACAGAAATTAAAAACAGCTGCAATGATACTGCCACACGATCTAAATGTCAATAAAAAATAATCTCAGCGCTAGAGAGCAGAAAAATGAAAACAGTGACAGAATGTAATTAATTAAAAAAGAAATCTTTAGTCAAATATAAAAATTGTATATTATTTTCATTGGAAAAAAAATCTTACTAAGCTGACTGCTTCTGCCATTCTTAATACTGGAGATGTTCTTAATGAGCCATGGGAAAGAGCATCTCCATCAAAACATTTCATTCCAAATACATTCTTACATTTTTTATTTTGAATGAGCAAGTTATATCAAGAGTTTTAGACAGAGTCTGAGCCAGCACTTCTTACTCAGACAAACTCCAATGAAAGATCATGTAATTATGAGGCACGTGTAATCTTTAGGAACCGTGTGCTCTCTCTTTTAGACAAAAACAGTGTTACTGGTTTTCTTAGTACTCGTAAATATCTTCCCTTCAAATTCTGACATTTTATTTACTACAAGCAAAAAACAGACTTGCATTACTCTGGATTTAAGCTTGACAGTATCTGTCATTTCAACCAAAAAATACTTATGGGAACATTGTAGTTTTCTCAAAAAACAAAAAAACTGTTATAATAGACGGAGATGGTAGAACCATCTATTAAGGTTGCTCAACATTTCCCATTACTTATAACTTTGCAAAAATTTAACCATTAAGTCTGAAATTTGCCTTGGGATTTTTTTATTTTGTTTGTTTGTTTGTTTTAAATTTCAGCCAGTTCAGTTATTTCAGAGAACAAGCTTAGTGAAGATACATCGTTTTTGCCACTTTCTTTGAGACGCTCTAGTGTCTGCACACTTTGTAGCAGAGACTCGAAATATGGTTGGGAAGCAGCCTTTGTGTCAGGAATGTGCCTGTGAAAATCTTGGCCAAATTTGGCCAAGTTAGAAGACTCTGAAAAATTGCAGTTCACATATATTTAGTAGAAACTTGATAGAGCTTCACAGCTAAATCTCCAAAGATTACTTTGGCACTGAGAATGCTCCAGTCTGGAGCTGAGCAGGACTTTCTCTGCAATTGCAGCTCTGGGCAGCTGCGGGAAATGCTGGGGCCAGGCACCAAACAGAAGGGATGTAAGCGGTCTTTCCTATTCTCTCAATGTCCAGGCAGTGTGGAGGAGGAAACTGCCTGATTTGAATTAAGAGGGCACAGGAGCTGAACCAGGGGTTGCAGGGATTCGGATATATGCTGGGCAAGGAGACTGGGACCAGGAGTTAGATAAAAGGAGACTGAGAACTGGGAGGGTGACAGAGGATTCATAGATTCATAGATTGTAAAGGCCAGAAGGGGCCATTAGATCATCCAATCTGACTTCAGAGGACATTGGAACTAGCGAGGCAAGGAGGCTAAGATAAAAAGGGGAGGGGAGGAGAATGGATAAGGAGCCCAGTTAATGACCACCAGTAAACATTTTGGTTTAAATGACTTGCCTATCATATAGCATCTTTATGGCAGAGGCAGGGTTAGAATTCAGTCCTCCATGGTGTCATTCAACTGCCTTAACCAAAAAGACAATCATTTATCTTCCTGCAGTCCCCTGCCTCCTTCACGATACACTTCCCAACTTCTGCCAAAAAAAAAAACTGAGTAACCCAAGGAAAAAAAAAAAAAACAGGTTCCATCAGGTGGATCAACGCTGGTGAACCATGTGGTGGTAATCATGTGAGAACCTTCAGATCCACAGTATCCAGACTGCTCCTACTTGAGCTAACAAAGTAATTGACAGCAACAGTGGGTTGTAATCCTCTGTGTGGGCTTGCCACTAGAAGAAGAGGAGGCACATTTTGGCAGTGAATTTCACAGCTGTATACTGACAGAAGAGGGAGGCTGAGAGGCATGAATCCTATACTAAGTTCTCAGGGGAGCGTGTTCTATTGGTTACAGACCCTTCTGGTCTTGCCCCACCAAGACTGACCTCTCCGTTTTTTCCTTGGTTAGCCTCTCCTCCCCTGGTACCTTCTCAGACCCAGTTCCTCACCTTCCCCAGTTCCTCAGCCCTAGTCTCCCCCTGGTTGTCTCCTCCATCTCCTCATTGCTGCATGCATGCCAGAAAAGGGAAAACTGAGACCACAGGTTGATGTAGAGGAAGAGAGAGACCTTGCTCTCAGCTCCCTAGTGACACAGCTGTCCCAATCTTCCAGGAAGAACAATAGCTGGGAAAATCCTGCTCAGCCCTTTTACCCTCTAGACTGGAGCATGCTCAGTGCAGATGGAATCTTCACAGAATGTAACTGTCCAGCGCCAATAAATCTACTGAGTATGAGTGAACTCAGATTTTTAGAGGGATGTCAAAAACTACATCTGTGACACCAAGGCAAGCCGCTGCCAAATTTCCATTACTTGCTCCAAAGCATGGAAATACTAATGTTTTTCAATGAAAAGGTTGTAAGAATTTTCTTTTAGCATGGGCAAAACAAGGTATTTTCCCCTTAACCTCATTCTCAGAAATGGCTGAACCACTTTTGCTGAAATTTTCAAAAAAAAAAAAAATCCATCGTGGGGATGACACCTGGTATGGAAACTTCAGCCTAAGCGATTGAAGTCTGGCAAAATTATAAAAGCAATTGAAAACAGGGTCTGATAATGGGGTGTGTCAGGCAATCTTAACTATAGGTATTGCTACCTGCGCCAGCTATAATTAAATACATATATTATGTCAAATAAGATCTTTGGCATTGCTAAAGTAATATTGATTTTTTTATTAAAATTTAAAGATGGTACAGAAAAAAGCAGCATCTTTACCTTTGTTATGATGAAGCAAATATATTATTTTAAAGTAACTTTTTAGAGGGATTGATATTGGCCTCAAATGCTGAAGTTTTAGTAGCTGTACCTTTTGTACAGAAACTCTGTTTTCAGGCAATTATCATCATGGTAATCCTTCATACTAATCTTACCTTTGGGGGGAAAATATGGCACTGCTTGTTCCAATACAGAAAAGTCAAAACAACAGCATGTGGCAGAAATAAAGTGATCTCTTTATCCCAGGAGACATCAGCCTACAAATGCTATGAATTACAAAGGCGGCACAATATTTTTGTAAGCTTCTCCGTTTGTTTCTCTGATGCACTGCCATTCAGGCAGAGGAATGTGTATCCTTGCCTGAACAGGGAAGTAGAATTTTCTTCTGGGCAACTGAAATGCCAGATTTCAAAAGGAGGGAAAAGTAAAGGAATTGGAGAATTTTGAATGGTCTGTGCGCCTCATAGGTATGCAATAGAAAAGTAACCCTTTACACATAGGAGGCCTGATCTTGCTGATGGCATGATGTCAGTGAGGAAACTTCCATTGTTTTCAACAGATGCAAGATTGAGCCCAGGCACGCAACAGAAACACTGTCCATTGCACCAAAAGTGTGGGGATAGGGACTGAGGAGGAAGAGAATTAGAGTACACTCAGGCTTCTCCAAAAGTCTCAAGTTTCATGTCATTTGTGTATGGGGACTATTACTTCATTGCATGCTTGAGCAATTACTGTAATTGCCATGGAAACATTCTCCTCACGCCACACACACTCAGACACCCCTTTGTAGAATGGAAAAATCCTCAAACCCACTAATTTTTATAACGATTAAAAGCAACTGGAGGCTTTAGCCACACAACTCCCATTGAAACTAATGGAAGCGGTGCAGCTGAATGTCCCACGCAGTTTTGAAAATCTTAACCTCAGTTTCTGAAAGCAACGTATATAAATAATTTTAAGAATCTATAAATAGCCCTATGTCAGGCAGAAGATTGTTTTAACTGAATTACAAGCTAATACACACACACACACACACACACACACACACAAACCAATGGCAAAAGATAGGCCTGCCTGAAGCCAGAAGGGACCTCTTGTGCATGTAGTGCAAGTTGGTGGCTGTACTGGAGAAAATTCTTGGACTAGAGGGCAAGAAGAGATGCTACTGAGAATCAGAGAGGCTGAGGAGTTCCTAGACAGCCAGGTTCAGGAAACACCAGTTCAAGGAAGAAAGGAGCTGGCAATAAAGGAGTCAGAGAGAGAAGAAGTCAAAGGAGAGGCCTGGCAATTCATAATGACCAGAGGCAAGAGGTGAAGGTGGCATCCTACACCGCTGGAGAAAGATAAGATGGCCATGAGAGAGAAAAGGACAAGGAAGAATTTCACAGAACTAGAAGTTTACAAAAGATATATCAGGTCCTCAACATGTAAACTGAAGAAGAGACTTCTCAAGATCCAGCTAAAGAAATGGAGAGATGTACACCTGTCGATGGCAGCTCAGCCCAACTGTAAGAAAATCAAGCTTGTGCACAAAGAGTTCTCCAAGCATCCAAGGAAAACAGACTATCTTTGTGGAGATTCAATACTCAGGAGAATCATAAGAGCATTCTGCAAAAGACAGGCAGATGGTGTGCTGCCTTCCCAGAGTGAAGACATGAGCCATCACTCTAAGACTGGTTTTGAAGTTGATGTGAAAGGATGCACTGCTGATGGTTCATATCAGCATTAAAAACACTGTGCCATGGGATATCTCACAGATAGTTGATGACTTCAGGGAACTCCGAAGCATGCTGAAGAAAAATGTCCAAGTGATCTTCTCAAAGATTCTTCCTGTCCCACAAGCAGAGACAAACAGGAAGTGAACCACTGGCTAGGTAACTGGTGCAGGATGGAGGGTTTTAGTTTTGTGGACCATCAGTCCCACCTTTTAGGGGGCTGTATAGTTTGGAAGTCCTCTACTTCAGTAGGAGAGGGGGACCCAATCTTCTCGGGTAAACTTACCCAAGCTGGGTAAACTAATAACAAAAGGGGAGGATAAACCCAAGGAAGTTATGATCACTCAGCACAAAATCAAGATGTTGAGAACAAAATTAATCAAGGAACTAAAGGACTTGAAAAGAAGAAATTCTTTAGTTGCCTATACACCAGTGCTAGGAGTCTGCACAACATACCAGAGGAATTGGAATTGCTCATCCATGAGCATAAATTTGATGTAGTTAGTACTACTAAAACCTAGTGGGATGATTGCTTTGATTGCAAGGTTAAAATCAATGGTTGTTATAATCTATTTAGGAAGGATCAAGTGGGCAAAATGGGAAGAGTGGCACTCTATGTCAAAAATTGCATTGCCTGTTAACACTGAAGAAAATGATCTTGAAGGCTTACAGATCAATGCCCTAACAGATAAAGCGCAAGATGGGCACAAGCTGGTGTCTGCTACAGACCACCACATCACACTAGGGAACACAATGACTGTCTCCTTAAGCACTTACCTATAATGTGTAGGGGGGGAAAAAATGCATGATAATGGGGTACTTCAATTTGTGTGACATATTCTGGAGGTCTCATGCTGCCAGTACTAAAACATACTTGGAATTTCTAAATATTCTAAAAGTTGCGCCCTTCTCCCCCAAAATTGAGGCACTTAAAATCATTAGTAACTTTTGAAAATTTAGATCTATATTTTCTGAAGTCTGTAAGTTTATAAAATAAAAGGGTTAAATTCTTAATGACTACACATGATGTTGTATTGGAGACTGTGGAAAAAAGAACCCACCAGCCACAGGGTGCAAAAAAAAAAAAAAAAACCCAACATGTAAATAATCCATAGATCACAGCGGGACTCATTATGCAGGCATACCCCAAGGAAGCCTGACCCAGGTGCCCTCAGAAGGAAAAGAATATTTGAAAAGAATATTTCTTAAAAACAAAAGATTTAGAAACCTTAAAGTAAAAAGAATCTGATAATTCCACAGTACATTAAAATACAACACCACATTTTTCCTAATACATGAAGAATAAATGTAGTTGAATGTAACTAATTGCTACTGACCACATATAAGCATATCCAAGAAAGAGGCCAAATGAGTTAAAAGATAATGTTAGGCCAAAAAAAAAAAAAAAAAAAAAAATTTAAATTAAAAAGAGCAATTGTATCACATATAGATTCTGAAAATGTGTTATATTACCATTCTGCAGAGACTATAGGTAATCATACACCACAAGACAATAAGGAGATGTTTTGGAATTCCTGCCTTTCATGATTACCTTGGTGAAAAGCTGAACAACAGGTGTGTTTCAGTGATACAACAATTATATTCATTAACTAGTTGGGTTTTACAACAAAGGATTACTCTCTGGATACCCAAAGGAAGATGTCAACAACTTAAATCTTACAATGTAAGTATAATGCAGAAAAAAATTGGGCATTAGTGTATCACTTTAACTTTATTCATTACCAGCACTATATTAGTCAAAGAATTCCACTTTGCACCAGTAACAGATATTCAAAAAATTTCCTTGTGGCCCCTAACGCAGTTGTACACTCATCCATAATTTCTGTGCAGATTAGTGTATGTGGACTTATTTTCCATGAGAGTAATAAGCATTTCTGTTGGATAGATGGAGCAACGGGTCATCATACTAGCCTTTAATTGCTAATGGTTGAAATGTGAAATTTGGATAACAAATTAAAGTATTTGGATAGTCTCAATTTTGTTCGCAATGAACACTTGTTTAGTTTATATTGGGAGAATATTACACAACCCTGGCAATTTAGCTAGAGATGGCACAAGATTAGGAAAGCTGATAATCAAGCAAGCGTTTTAAAATGCACTCTGAAGAGCTCATACTATGATTGTCCACACTTTGCACAATTTTAGTACCATTAGACTCACTTGTTTAAGAATTTAAAAAACAAAATCACCAAATTCTTACATAAAATTAAGTTACAAACCTTTTCAAAATTCATACTTTCGGCCAAGCAAAATGTAACAAACAGTTAATCACAGTCGAAATATTCTAAGAGGATAGTAAATTATTACTCCAAGGTTTATATCATGTTGCTGTGGTACTAACTGATTCATTGTAGCTTAGTTGTTCCAAATGTGGAAGCTATATCACGAAAATCACCACACAAAACCGCTCTTTCAAAAGGTTAATGACTAAATTCTGAACCCAGAATTACAAATTACCAGATGGCAATGCTAACCAACATCCAACAAATACAATAGGCAAAAAAGGGGTGGGTGTGTGTGTGTGTGAGAGAGAGAGAGAGAGAGATCTATGGTAGTTGCAGTCTTGTTTTCCTGAAAAATATTCGGTGCACATAATTTAAAAAATAAATAAAAACCCCTTTCTAATGCACACACACCTTTTTAAAAAGAAACTTGGTTGAAGAAAGTTATGCATCAATTTTTTCTTAACTGGAAACAGAACTAAAACCACCATGTGCCTCTGACAATGCACACAAGATGAGAAAAAAAGAGCCTGAAAGTTCTGTGGTTTGAAAGCTACAGAAATCTCAACAGCTGCTCCCTGCCTGGAGAAGGATGCCAAGGATGTGGTCCTATTGTCCTAGAGTGCAAGAATCCATAGCTCCATCACTGCACTTCCTGGGGCATTTGTTCAGAAAGTCAACACTCTGTCTGGCAGCTGCTACCACCGCTGCTTACCTTGACTGAGCTCTACCCACCAGCTCCAAGGTGGGTAGAAGACACAGAGTGGGAGTACATGCTGCAATGATAAGCATTAATTTCTTTGCAGATTTCCACCTGGAAAACCACTATTTTATAGCAAACATTGTGCATCGAATTGCTGGTCCAAGGGTCTGTCCATCTCCAGCATGACAACTCTTTCCTAAACTGAAGAGCAACATCACCATGCAATGTTCATAAATAAGAACTTCCCTGGGCGTATATGCAGGTGATGGGGTGACAAGGGGAGGGCATGCAGTGTTGTCACTGTTCCCCCTTCCACTGTTTTCAGAGCCTCTCCCCTACTTTAGGCTCACTTGTACCCTTCCACACGGCACGCTGACTGAAGCTTGCAGCCCATGCATTTTAAATGCAAGCATCTCAGTTGCTATAACAACTTAATGGATTTATTCCTGGTGTTATTAATTACCTCTGGTGTAGTCAATTCACATCATCATGTTCTTGAGGAGACACTATGGGATACTTTCTCATCTCTTTTCAAAAGCATCTGCACTCAACTCCCACTGACATGAAAATGTTACCCACGTAAATCCCCATGCCTTGAGATAAGAACATACACATTCTCATTCTTTGAGAGCTGAGTGTATAAGGGAGTGAACATTTCTAAATCCTAACAAAGATTTCTATAATTTAATCGGTGAAGCATACACCTTCATTTCAGCTGAAACCTGGTCAAGAAGGCATTTGTAAGACATTTGAAATAGGGAGAAATCTCCTCAATGCATGTGACTACAAGTCTAATTACGATTATTAAGAGTTATACTTGTCTGGCAGGGCCAGCTAGGTTATTAATGATTCAGAGGTTCTGCAAGTGTCCTGAAGGAGGTCAGAAACTAACAATCAACCCAAAATTTTATGTGAATGCTCTTAATTATTTTCCCAACATAAGTTAAATAATATTTGGGACAATCAAAACTATACTCCTGATGGTTTCTAATCTTCTTGCTGGAAAATTATGACAGTAAAAAACTAAAGGTCAAATCCTGAGCTCTTGGTGCATATTTTACTCCATTACTTGACCAAAATGCATATTAACTGCAATGGCAATTTTCCCTGCATAAGGATAGGATAAGAACTGGGTAAGAGCCTGGAGCCAAATCCTACAGGAGAAAATCCTGTCCTTTCATCTGTGGGCCAGGAAGAGCCTCTGGAAGCAGAACTCTTAGGAGCATGTGAGAGAGGAAGAGTGAGGATACGGATAGGCCAGCATTTCCCAGAGGGGTTGTAAAGGAGGACTCAAGAATATTGCCGACAGGCAAACCTCCACTTTGAAAAATTGCGAGGAACACAAGGAAGGGACAGATCAACAGTCCCAGGCTCAGAAGAGCTGCAGTAGCTCTAGCTCACTTCCCTTTCTCTCTCTGGTCAGAGATAATGCCATCCAGCAGCACAGAGACAGAGGCAACAGCACCCTAAGATGATGGGGGAAGCCAGAGGCCAGCTTCCTTCCTGATGGCTGCACACCAAGAAGGAAGTCCTGGTTCCTCAATATGGGGGACTAGGTGGAGGAGGGAAAAGACACCTGCTAGCTCCCTCCCAGTGAAGGGGACTAAAAGCAGTGTTGTGATGGGAAGAGACCTCCACTACAGAGCAGCAAATCAGCAGCACCAACCTCCCCCATTGTTAGATATGCAACCCATATGATTAGTCTGTCATCGAAATCCCATAATCCTTTATCTCTACAAGCATTCATGGGATAGGTTAGGCCACAATATAATTCTGTGGGATGTGGACCACAAAAGGTTTAGAACTCAGGGGCTGGCTGTACAGGAAGTGTATACCTCTTGCCAAAGAAATGACGGCCAGCTCTGCATGGACCACACCTGGAAGGGCTAGCAGGCAGGTCTGATTGGGGGATGGGAGTGGGGGAAGGAAGAGGGGACAACTGAGCCCTGAGCCCTCATCTCCTTTCAAAAGCATCTGCGGTCACATCTCACTCCGGCATGAAAATGTTACCCACATAAATCCCCATGCATTTGAGAGCTTAGAGAATAGGTGTGTGAACTTTTCTAAATTCTAATAAAGAGAGGGGCAGCAAATATGATGTACAAGGGCTCCAGGTTTCTCTGGATGAGCCTGCTAACAGGCTGTCGTGTCTTCTACAGTAAGGATGCTCCAGTTGCTCCTCCTTTGTAAAAACCACCAAAGAAATTCTACCAGTCTATTTCTCTTATTGCAGGGCCTTGATGGAAAGAGGGAGGATTCCTTCCCCTATCCCACCTTCATGCAGATATTTCCCAGCACTCAACTGAGTTACTTGGCCTTTGGAGTGGATTTGTGCCTAAATGGAGAAGCTGATTGGTTCAATAGTTTGGAATAGAGGTTTTAAAAATCCTTAAGTACCTAACTTGTTACTAAAAATCAAAAATCACAATGTAATTTTGATACAAGTCTCTTTCAAAAATTTGTCCCACTGCTACTTACTTTTAAAAAGGCTAGCTTGCAGCTGCTGGCCCACCCAGGAAACAGCATGCTCCTGTGGGAGCCCATGGAGAGATTGTACTTCCTACAACAAAATCTCTTCCCATCCACCACAACTAGCCTAGTGCAGAGGTGCAACAGAGGCACAGCCATACTTCATTCAGAGTAAGTTTTACCTCCACAGGTGCATAGAGGGGGCTCCTTTGACTTTCCTTTGCAGAAATCCCAAAAATCTGATCCTAAAAGACACCATAAACCTCCTACAGAAGATAAAATCTTCTACTGAGGATAACATAAATCAGTAGAGTGATGGGAACAACATTACTAATGAACTGTTCATACTGACTGTGCAAAAAAATGTGCACTGTAATATAATCATTGAGTATCAGTATTCATTAACCCTAAAATTAGCAACAACAGAAATTAAGTCACTCAGAATATTGGTTTCAAATTGCTAGTATCTGTGCTGAATACAAAGGCTCAAAGTACTGTTTTTCCAAAATTCATTTGTTATACAACTCCAAACAATATCTTTTTTTTTTAAATCTTCCAAGGATGAGAATTTGTCATGTGCTGCAAAGCTATAGACTAACCCAGGAAATGGTCACCAAAAGGATACTAACATATATACATTTAAAATGGAAATAATAGGTGCGATAGACTATGTTGTGACTCTGAGGGTATGTCTACATGGGGATAAAAAAACCCACCACTGGCCTGGGTCAGCTGACTTGGGCTCACTGGTCTTGGGCACCAGGGTTGAAAAAGTGCCATGTAGATCTTTGGGCTCGGACCGGAACCCGATCTCTGGGATGCTGTGAGGGTGGAGGGTCCCAGAGTTTGGGTGCCAGCCACAGAAATTTTTCAGTCCCACAGCCTGAGCCTACAAGCCGAGTCAGCTGACCTGGGCCAGCTACAGCTGTGCCGTGGGTCTTTTATCCCCATGCAGACATACTGTAAGAGACACAACACAGAACTCTCAGCTCAGAGAGAGATGGGCACTAAAGTTGCTTTAAGCAACTGTATAATGATTTGTGTTAGTCAAGTATATAAACTAGAGGTGGGGCAGAATATAAAGGAGTTTTTGCTTTTTGTATGTCTCTCTGCTGAAGAGGGATTTCAGAACTAGCAGAAATAGCTTCAAGATTGTGTGAAATCTAGTTTCTCTGTCTTAGTTTCTAAAACCTTAGTCTGTGTAAATAGCAGTGTGAAACAGAGAGGATCTTGAGGGAATTGTTAACTTCAGGTGTCCCCCCACCGCCCACCTCAATACAAGCTTACAAGCAAACACCCAAAGACACAAAAACACACCAATTAGATAAAACCTACTGGATGGAGCCAGTGGGATTGATAGCAAAGAATAGACAACAGAAGTAATTTTTAGCAGGATGAACAAAAATGTATTGTTTAGGTTACTTTGTGTGATTTATGCATAAAAATGTTTTAGACTGGGGTTCAGAAGGCATAGGTACATTGATAAGGTAACTGAATCCACAAAGTTATAGAACAAAGGATAAAAAAATAGATGATTGACAACAGGAAAGTGGAGAAGAACAGAAGAAGAACACAGCAGAGACCAGAGATTTGAAAAAAAGTCATCTTGTCCTCAGAAGACGTAACTTGATCGATTACTTTTTTTGCCGTATCTATTTTTGTATGTCTTAAAACATACAAAATAAAGGATACACGAAACTGTTTAAACCTATATTGGAGCTGTCATAACTATAAAGGGAAGGGTAACACCCTCCTGTGTACAATACTATAAAATCCCTCCTGGCCAGAGACACCAAAATCCTTTTACCTGTAAAAGGTTAAGAAGCTCAGGTAACCTGGCTGACACCTGACCCAAAGGACCAATAAGGGAACAAGATACTTTCAAAGCTTGGGGAGGGAGAAGGCTTTTGTTTGTGCTCTTTGTTTTGGGGGTTGTTCGCTCTTGGGACTAAGAGGGACCGGACATGAACCCATGTTCTCCAAATCTTTCTGCACAAGTCTCTCATATTTCAAACTTGTAAGTAACAGCCAGGCAAGGCGTGTTAGTTTTATCTTTGATTTCTCAACTTGTAAATGTTCCTTTTGCTAGAGGGTTTACCTCTGTTTCCTGTAATTTTGAACCTAAGGCTAGAGGGGGTTCCTCTGGGCTCTTTGAATCTGATTACCCTGTAAAGTTATTTTCCATCCTGATTTTACAGAGATGATTTTTACCTTTTTCTTTCATTAAAAATTCTTCTTTTAAGAACCTGATTGATTTTTCATTGTTTTAAGATCTAAAGTTTTTGGATCAGTGTTCACCAGGACTAATTGGTGAGGGTATACTATCAAGCCTACCCAGGAAAAGGGGGGTAAGGACTTGGGGGGGAGGAATTAGTCTCAAATCTGCCCAGGAAAGACTTGGGAAATATTTGGGGGAAAGGCAGAGTTCCAAGTGGCTCTCCCCTAAGATTTGGAATACGCTTGGTGATGGCAGCTTACTGTTAACCTAAGCTGGTAATTAAGCTTAGGGGGCTTTCATGCAGGTCCTCACATCTGTACCCTAAAGTTCAGAATGGGGAGGGAACCTTGACAGGAGCATTTGTCACCGAACAGCACCTTTGCAATTCTGGGCTGCTCTGGGGGCTGGAGAGACCCCTGGTGTTACTTACACGACTCACAGGACCAGAGTAACTTAGGGCAGCCTTTCTTAACTGCCCTATAGACTGCAGCACTACAGACTGCAGCTCCACCCTTGACATACCCTACCAGACCCCAGCCCTGCCCCTGCCATGCCACCTACTCCAGGACTTTAAAGGGATCCTTCAGAGGTAATCTTATAGCTGTCTCCTGCATTGCCTCTGCCAAGGAATCCTCCCTCAGCCAGATACATAGCAGTCCTAAAAATCATATTGTTCCAGCTCTTAATGCAGCCAGAGAAAATTCAATTGGTTCAAACACAAGCAGTAACAAGAGTTCTGAGAAACTGTTGTCCAGTGGATCTAGTGCAAGAAGAGTAGGGCCCAGATTTGACAAAGATAGTGCCTGGCCCCAAAACAGCTTATCTATGATGTAGACTAGAGCTTCCAGCTCCAGGACACTAATAGTGATAGCTTATACTGTTATGCTGAAAAAGTACTGGTGGCTACCCCCAGGCTTCTCTTTAATTTGCAGGCAAGCAAGCATCTCATTGAAGCCAGTGGACATCCCTTCATTCAGGATAAATATCAGGGGCAATTAAGCTCCTTTATGGATAGCTGAAACAATAGAACACACCACCTAAGGGACCAAACTACATGCCAGGCCAATCAAAAGGTGAGCTATGAGGCAGAGTGGATTTCCTTGGGAGCTGATCACAAATAGAGGCTGTCTGTGAAAGCAGGGGACGAGAAGAACAGCCCTGTGAAGAAGCAGAGAGAGATTCTTTTTGGCAGAGTGCTAGCTAGAAATAAGTTGGGAATTGTGAGCAAGGATCCTGTTTGTTCCTACTGTATTCAGGGAAACAGGACTTTGTGTATGTAACCCTTCTGCCCATCTAAGTTGGCAGCAACAAGGGCCGGGTTCTGTATCTAGGGGTTCCGTTTCAATAACGCAATGCAAAACCGGCTCGAGCCCCCACCCAGTGACCTGGGACAATTACATACCACCCCCTGGGCGCCTCTAAGAGGCAATACTTCCCCTCTCGCAAGCATGGAGTCTGAGTGTAACAGAAAATGTTTAATAACATGAGGTAAACAACACCAGCATTAAATTGGAAAAACACCACAAACAGGATTCATAACACAAACCATGAGCAAAAAAACCCACCCCAGCAAATTGGGCTGTGTCCTTTCCCTTTGGTTCTTGAAACCAGCAACCCAAGGATCACCAAAGTCCCAAAAGTCCAAAAAAACCCCAAAGTCTCTTGGGTCCAGCAACCCAAGGATCACCAAAGTCCCCAAAGTCCAACAACCCCCCAAAGTCTCTGTCTCTGGTCAGTGCAGCCCCAGAGTTCAAGCGGGGGGGGGGGGAGGCACGCAGGGTGTTAAGGGGCACCTTACGTGATCCGAGACCGACCGGCTGCCTCTCCGTGGGGTTCTGCCGCAGCCTTCTCCACGAGCCGCTCCACTCCACCAGCTGTCCCATGAGCCGCTCCCGCCGTCCACGAACTGCTCTGGCAGCTGCTCCGCTCTGCTCACCAACCTGTGAGCCGCTCAGCTCTGCTCCACTTCAGCCGTTCCTTGGGCCGCTCCCACAAGGCTCTGCTCTGCTCGCTGCTTCTCCAGCCGCTCCACCCTGGTCACCGATCTGTGAGTCACTCAGCTCCGCTCCAACCGTCCCCGTGAGGCTCCACTCTGCTAGCTGCTCCGCCAGCCGCTTAGCAATATAGCTTCAGGCTCCCCCACTAATTAACACAGCCTCAGTGATCTCAGCTCTTTTGTGATTTCAGCTCATAGTAAGGGAGCCCCAGTGCTAGTGCACCATTGGCCCAAAGTGAATTCAGCTCAGCAGTCTGTAACTAGACTTCTAATGGAATCAAAGTTAGCTCTGATATTCAACAGTAGAGAGAGGAGATAGTGCAATTGGTGTTTCAACCCCTCAGAGAGGGGCCCATACCATCAGATACAAATACCTGTCCCCATCCTCTCTCTATTCACTGGGTTTTGTAACCTAGGCCCCTTGTCAAGCAAGTGCTACTTAGGTAATGGTGAAGGACTCACTCAGTCCTTCTGTCATACAACAGGTTCACTGGCCTTGATTCACAGAATCAGGGTAACAAAACTTTATTCTTCCTGCCCCAATAACAGAGAAACTGGGGATCCCACACCAGCCAAAGTAACCACTTTGAGTTGCTGTTGTTTCCTGCCAGGCGAGTGGGTGTGCCTATGCAAACAAGATCAGCCCCTGGAGGTCTTTTCCACACTCGCCATAATTCACCACCAGATGTCAGGGTAGAGCTCATCCTGACTCTGCTTACATGTACATTCTTTGTAAACAAACAGTATTGTACCTAAGACATACCTGATTTTTAACATCAATTTCTCCTCTTAATGGAAAGAGCTCTCAAGACCACAAATTTTGGCTAACTGCTTGGGCCAAAAGGGATAAGGCTGGTGTTTAGTAATGGGATAGAGTTTCCACAGACAAACTGTGACCTGATATTCCAGTTGAATCAAGCTGGAACAAATAATAGAGACGCTTCCAGAAATCAAAGACTGGCAAAAGAAATTTAAACAAGGCCTAAAACAAGTCCTGGAGACTTCTTGTTGGAGATAAAAATCTTTGTTGGGGTAGCAGCTACAAAGCATCCAGAAAGACTGGAAAGCCAATTCTGGACTTATGAGACAATGAGGTGAACAACAATCTGACTGACATGGACCAGAATGTTTCCCACAAAATAGGGGCAGCCATGAAAGCTTTGGCCAACTTGGAACTTGTTAACAGAGATGAGCTGCAGCAAGGACTTAAGGACCATGAAGAAAAAAAAAAAGTCAGCTACAGAAGAAAAGTTAAGGGACAAAGACTACAGTGGATATGGAATTAGGACAGCCACAGGACTTGGATATGACTGAATACATAGGACAGTTTTCTACCGTGTCTATAACTCACATAGGGGAGAGGCTAGGCTGTCGCAGTTCAAACAATGTAAAAGTCTAGTATTTTTGAGGGGAAAACTCCCTGGGAGATTTATTTGGCTCAGTTCAATACCATAGCCCAAAGGAAATGGTGGGGAAGATGAGCAGAAAGACAAGTTTCTAGCATCCAGCTTGAGTGGACCAGTTCTGATGGTGCTGCAGAACTTACCCCAGAAAAAGGGACTGAGTTATCCAGACCTGGTACGAGCCCTTGATAGCATTTTGGAGCTAGCCATCAATCTGAGCTGGCCAGGGCACAGCTGAGAGCTGGGAGCCGGGGGAGGGAAGAGAGATTCCAACTGAATTGGCAAATGACCTTGTATATGCAGATAGCAATGAAGACCTCCATGATAAATTGGCAATGAAGCAATTTATACAGCTGGACTTGGACTTTCAGATCACGTTCAGCGAACAGAGGCCCTCAGAGAGGCTATGGAATTTGAATCTTTCCTTGCAGCAGTGCACTGGAATAGAAAACAGCTACTGGGGAAGATGGAAGCTGATCACCATGAGCCCTGTAAGTACAGCTCTGAGCCTAGTATGTATGTTGGAACAGGGGATTCTGATCTAGTTCATGACTGTTTTGAATTATTAGAAAAAGTGTTCACTGGTTTTGTAAAACAAGAGAAATTGGCAATAATGCAAAAACTAAGGGAAGCGGTTTTGTTAAAGGTTAGTGCTAGAAAAAAAGAAGAAAAAAAAAAAAAACCAAAACTGGCCACAATAAAAGGAATGTTATAAATATAAAGTTGGCCAGGACAGAGCATCTCAAGAGCACAGTGAAAGTCCTTCACCCAGTTTGGATGGGGGGGAGAAAGGGGAAAGGACACTAAGCTGAAGGGGCAAAGCTTGGAGGTACAGTAGAACCTCAGAGTTACAAACTGAACTGGTGAACCCCACACACCCCCTTTGGAACTAGAAGTATACAATTAGGCAGCAGCAGAGACCAAACAAGTACAGTACAGTATTGTCTTAAATGTAAACTACCCAAAAAAAGAGAGTGTGTGTTAAAAAAATATTTGTCAAGATAAGGAAACTGTTTCTTTGCTTGTTTCATTTAAATTAAGTCAATTAAAAGCAGCTCTTTTCTTCTGCATGGCAAAGTTTCAAACCTGTATTAAGTCAATGTTCAGTTGCAAACTTTTGAAAGAACAACCATAATGTTCTGTTCTGAGTTACAAACAACCTCCATTCCCGAGGTGTCCGTAACTCTGAAGTTCTACTGTATACAGATCAACTCTACAATTTTTGTTTAGATCTGGGCAGTTAAACAACAAATATGTTAAGGATGTAGCCCAGGTGAGATGAATGTTTTGTAGGCAATTGGTTTACAGTGAGCATGTTGTCTTACCTTTAGGATCAGGAACCATAACAGCAGTTACATGCTGTGGTACTTTCCAGCAAAGGAAAAATAGGAGTAGTAAAGATCTGCTTTGAGGTCTCCCCCTCTTTTCTTTCTTTCCACTTCCCTAGTCAGGTTTGGTGACTTTTATAGTCTTCTTCCAAACTCAGGATTTTACACCTGGTTGTTGTGCAAATTAGTCTCTCTAAGGTCCACTGATATCCAGTCCATATATTGAGTCTTTGGCCTCCTACTTGGGGCATCTTCCATCCATGATCATACCAAGGGCCATCCTACCAATATAACTCTCAGGTTTCCACTGGACATGTCCATATCAATGTAGCCTTGTCCCCCTCAAACTTGTCTTCGATTGGGGAAACCTGCATTAGGTCCCTCAGAACCTCATTTCATTTCCTATCCTGGAGTGTCCAACTATTTGACCACCTCAACATCTTCATTTCCATGGTGCAGAGCATGCTGATTTCTTTTCTTATGTCCGGCCAAGTCTGTTCTGAACATTAGGATGGGTTGAATTAGTTTTATATATTCTGATTCCACAATCTTATAAGAAAGAAGAGTAGGAGACCTATACAGTGCTGACACAAATAAATGAAGTAGAATATAGGATACAGCTCAGTTCCAGGAATAAACCCAAAGTTATCCATTAGGACTATCTACGGAAGTATCAGGGGACAGGACTTCAATGTGGCTTCCCCCAGAAACAGAGGCTATACCTGTGCAAGTAGAGTGTGGGTGAGTTGTGACAGTAATGAATTCATCATCAGAACAAAAATGGGCAGAGGCTATCTCAGCCAGCAACTCCACAGAAACAACAGACACTTGTCAGAGGCCTGATGAAAGCAGTCCCTCCCAGTTGGGTGAAAGGAAATTAGGCAGGGAGAAAAAAAACTCCAAGAAGATTTGGATGGGAGTAAATCAGAGTTAGGCTAATGATGTGAAATATCCTGACAGACAGATACTAGGTTTACGCCACAGCTCAGAGAGCCGAGAAGCGACATAAATAGTTAAGATTGTATAATTCAATTCAATATCTGGGATGGGTCATACAGGGAGTCATCACTTTGGAGTACATCAGGATGATGGCAGAGCTGCGATGGGTTTTTTAGGCTTGGGCATCGGTGGCTACCAGTTGGCAAGACATTGATCTAAATTAAGCAGCTAAACTCCTTAATGGAAGAAGATAGCTGAAACAAAAAAAAGATACCACTGAAGGGACTCTGCCATGTGCAAGGCTGATCAGAAGCAGAGCTATGTGGACAGAAGAGCTTTCCCTTGGGGCAGATTGAAAACACGGGGATTGTGTGTGAGAAGCACAAAAGCCAAGGGAGAAGCCTGAAAGCAGGACACAGTGAGAAAAGCATGATTAACGTGGCCTTGGGAGGAAGCCAAGAGAGAGCTTCTTTTAGTCAGAGTACTGGCTAGAATGAAGCATAGAATTTTGAACATGGAAAGTATCTCCTATTTTTTATTCCTACTGTATTCAGACAAACAGGACTTTGTGTACATTCTTAGTAAAGAAACAGGACTGCACCCAAGAAATACCTGATTCTATCATTAATTTCTCCTCCGGAGAGGCACAAACTGCAAGGCTCTGAATATAGGCTAACTGCTGGACAAAGAGGGAACAATATTAATACAGTGCCTTTCATTGCAAAAGATTAAAAAAGACTTCACAAGCTATATTTATAAGCAAGTAGGATTTTGTTTTCTGCCCAAATCCGTTCTTTTACTGAAACACCTCTCCACTTTAGTCTAAATTAAAATTAAATATACATTATGGCTTGTTTAATTATCCAATATTTTTAATTTGTGCTGCATGTAGCGGAATTGCAGTGATGAATACAGACAGTGATTAATATCAGACGCTGCTTCAGAAGATACAAGAAATCCCATAACGGACAATTAGGTGTAGGGATATAAAAGAAGGTACTAACAGTGATTCCCCCAAGTGATAGTGACCCCCTCGTAATTTGTCCCCCACACTTTAAAATCCAACAGTTTCACCAAGTACAAAAATCTTTTGGGTCTTCTGTTAAAACTTGTAAGCTACTGTCTGTAGAAACCATTGATTATATCTATCCTGTGAAAGATACTTTACTCCTATGTAAAACTTACAAACAAGTTAACTGACTTTGTTCTTGAAGTAATTGATACAATGCAAACAAACACTATAAGCCGTTAAGTGACTTTCACTTCATTCAATGGCTCCTAGGACAGACCTCCACCCTCTGTGATTAAAGGGCCGGGAGTCTCAAATGAATTAGCACACACCCTGAAAGTGGTGGAGACAGTAAATTAAAATACGGTTAAGATATGGAATGTATGCTGATGAATGCTTGATATACATGAATGGTTAGGGAGGTGCCAGCCTAGAAAAGGAGTATCCATCGGCCGAAGAATGTGTCGAGTAGGACCACCAGACAACCCCCTGAGGGTAAACTGGGATCCACCCCATCACCTGGAAGGATGAGAAACACAAACTTTGGATAGTGTGGAGCCACTAGGAATGTGCCACTTTGGACAGGAATGTGCCATCTGCTGATTGAGTCAGCAACAGCAGGATGAAACAGTTCCCATAGACTAACATAGGAGTTAATTCCTATAAGAATGGACTCTAAAGACTGATGACTTTGAGTCTCTGGTTCTGCTGCCAGCCTCCAGGAGCATCAGGTGCACCTGACACGGACTCGGCTCCATCCTCATGACCAAGATACCTGGCCAGTAACTTGGCATGAGCAACTTCTAGGCTGGTAACTATAACACCTATACAGAACTTGAATGAATGATTGTGTAAATGAATCTCTCTCTATATGTGTGTGTGTGTGTGTATAAGAAATAAGTAGTCAAACAACTTTGTTTACTTTTATCTTTTGCTTTATCAGTATATTTACAATAAATGTGGCATCTTTGCCTTATCCCTCTTAATAAGATCCTGCTGATTTTTATTCTATTGGTATAACATAGGGAACTTCTCCATAAGGGAAGTTTCTTCCTACCCTCAGTCAGGTAGTGATTTGCCTATGGTCTGAAACAAGATGGTTTATATTCACTGAAATAAAATAAAATGTTTTATCCTGCATACATGTCCATAAGTTCCAGTGAGAAAGTATGCTCTGTGTAAACAAATATTTTTAAATATCTTTTAAATTTTATTTCCTTAAATTCCATTGGATGACTCATTATTATAGTTGTGAAAAAAGCTTTAGAGGAATGTTCGATTCCAATATTTGATTTGTTTGGGTTGTGACCTACGCACTGTCTAAAAAATTGTCCCAAGACCCAAAGGAATTATTTAAATAAATGAATTAAAATATAAATATTTATGAATGAATGAATGAAAATATCACCAACACACTGACTCCTTTCAGCCACAACAGAGGGAAAATCTTAGTAGGCCAATACATATGCCATTAAAGACTTGATTCTACGGCCTGATTTCAGGGACATCAAAACATTCTGCTTATGCCAACAGCATATTGAAAACACAGAATAAGAAAAAGGTTACTGAGACTTCAAATAGCTCTGGGAAAATATCAGACCTGCAGTGATCCGGTTTCTTTCAAACGTTTCTCCTCCGTTAATGAGCTGTAGCTGGAGGGGGTTCAACTAGCCTTTCCTAATCACATGCTCAGAATTCACTGTGAGGAAGCAGGGACAAGGAATTTTCATTTCAGAGGCTTCTTCTGATTTAAGAATGGAGATAAATAAAATAGTCCAAAAACTGGACTGGAAGGGGACAAAGG
This sequence comes from Malaclemys terrapin pileata, assembly GCF_027887155.1. Taxonomy (NCBI): domain Eukaryota; kingdom Metazoa; phylum Chordata; order Testudines; family Emydidae; genus Malaclemys; species Malaclemys terrapin. The sequence goes on from NC_071512.1 coordinate 91,817,218, forward strand.
GAGCAGGAAAAAAACAACAACACCTCAGCTATATTCACTTGTGCAGAGTTCCACCTCAAATGGGAGAAGGTTTTAGGACTTCTAAGGGGAAGAGGTCTTCCTATCTTATGAGATTCCAGAAATCTGTGGGGAAGGATGAGAACCGTGAATGCAAAGAAGCCCCTATAGAGGACTGCCTTCTAGATGATGCCCTGTTGTCTGGTCCCAACTCCATGGTAACAGATCCTTGGGGAGAGGTCTTAACAGGAGTTCCTAATGAAAGTTCTCAGGGTTAGTAGGGGAGGATGATGCTACAGGCAGTTGGTCTTCTGCTCTACCTCCTCCCACAGCTCTCAGCCATCTCTCTAAAACTCCAAGGAGCTCCAAAACAGAAGCTTCCATGGTACCAAGGGTGGGGACAATGGAATGAGTCTGCAGCTCTCTTCTTAAGTCCCCCAGGAGAAAGGCACTCCCTGATATTGGTAAACATTCTTATATGAAAAACTGAAACGAAACCAGGAAACACTGGACAAAAAAGACGAACAATGAATTTCATGCCATTTCAGTGGTCTTTTTGCAGATTCCTGTACTGACTGAATATTTCACACATGAATGCCTCCCCGTGGCCGCCCTTATTCCTGGCCAGAATAGATAATCTTGGGCTCTGTTCTATACTTTTCAATACAGATATGGGTACTGTGGATTATGCTTAGAATTCCTAATCATGCCATGTGTTATTATGACATGATTCTCTTTGTACATAATGCCAAGTTTTTGCTTTTTCTTTTGAACATCCATGTAGGATTATTCTCTTGAGCTCTCCATCATTTTGTTTCTCTCATTTGAACTTCTAAAATTTAGTTTCAGCAATGGATAATACTTGAGTGTTATTTACTTCAGATTCCTCTCTTCCTGAAGCTCCTGTTTTCACTATTTATAGGCACTCTTGAAAGCATGCCTATTGCAAGAAGCTCCTTAACAGACCTATCTTTCACATTTAACAAGTACTTATGCTTCTTCTGCAATAATCAGAATCTTTTTTGTAATATTTATTCCAGTGGTATATGGTCTATTTCTTTCTCAGCCAATTTCTGACTAGAAATATCTTCATGAAACCGCTCAATCAAAAATCAATTGCCAGAATTTTTTTTCCAATGTGTTATGTTTAGTCAATGCTTTGGAAGCACTGGGTGACCATCTCACAGAAGGAAAGCCCCCAGTGCATTTAAGCTTGTGCAACTGAGATTTTAGGGTCATTGTTAAATCATAAAATATTTCTGTGCTGGTGCATCTATGATTTTGTTTGTTTGTTGTTTTAAAATTTCCAGAAACTTTTCTCATGTCTCATCTCAGGCCATTCTGTGTTGTCCTCAAGAAGCATTCAGGGGCAAGGGGAGGAGCACTTAATTGTGACAAATCAGGCATGAATTTGCCTAGCTATTTTAACGTGCCAATGAATCTCTGTAAGCCCTCATTGGTTGAGGGATTTTCCTTTTATACAATTGCCTCTACCTTTCTAACTCCCAAGGTAGAATCATAGAATCATAGAATCATAGAATATCAGAGTTGGAAGGGACCTCAAGAGGTCATCTAGTCCAACCCCCTGCTCAAAGCAGGACCAATTCCCAGCTAAATCATCCCAGCCAGGGCTTTGTCAAGCCGGGCCTTAAAAACCTCCAAGGAAGGAGACTCCACCACCTCCCTAGGTAACGCATTCCAGTGTTTCACCACCCTCCTAGTGAAATAGTTTTTCCTGATATCCAACCTGGACCTCCCCCACTGCAACTTGAGACCATTGCTCCTTGTTCTGTCATCTGCCACCACTGAGAACAGCTGAGCTCCATCCTCTTTGGAACCCCCCTTCAGGTAGTTGAAGGCTGCTATCAAATCCCCCCCTCATTCTTCTCTTCTGGAGACTAAACAATCCCAGTTCTCTCAGCCTCTCCTCATAAGTCATGTGCTCCAGACCCCTAATCATTTTTGTTGCCCTCCGCTGGACTCTTTCCAATTTTTCCACATCCTTCTTGTAGTGTGGGGACCAAAACTGGACACAGTATTCCAGATGAGGCCTCACCAATGTCGAATAAAGGGGAACGATCACGTTCCTCAATCTGCTGGCAATGCCCCTACTTATACAGCCCAAAATGCCGTTAGCCTTCTTGGCAACAAGAGCACACTGTTGACTCATATCCAGCTTCTCGTCCACTGTGACCCCTAGGTCCTTTTCAGCAGAACTGCTACCTAGCCATTCGGTCCCTAGTCTGTAGCAGTGCATGGGATTCTTCCGTCCTAAGTGCAGGACTCTGCACTTGTCCTTGTTGAACCTCATCAGGTTTTTTTCTGCCCAATCCTCTAATTTGTCTAGGTCCCTCTGTATCCGATCCCTACCCTCTAGTGTATCTACCACGCCTCCTAGTTTAGTGTCATCTGCAAACTTGCTGAGAGTGCAGTCCACACCATCCTCCAGATCATTAATAAAGATATTAAACAAAACCGGCCCCAGGACCGACCCTTGGGGCACTCCACTTGAAACCGGCTGCCAACTAGACATGGAGCCATTGATCACTACCCGTTGAGCCCGACGATCTAGCCAGCTTTCTATCCACCTTACAGTCCATTCATCCAGCCCATACTTCTTTAACTTGGTGGCAAGAATACTGTGGGAGACAGTATCAAAAGCTTTGCTAAAGTCAAGAAATAACACATCCACTGCTTTCCCCTCATCCACAGAGCCAGTTATCTCATCATAGAAGGCAATTAGGTTAGTCAGGCACGACTTCCCCTTCGTGAATCCATGCTGACTGTTCCTGATCACTTTCCTCTCCTCTAAATGTTTCATAATTGATTCCTTGAGGACCTGCTCCATGATTTTTCCAGGGACTGAGGTGAGGCTGACTGGCCTGTAGTTCCCCGGATCCTCCTTCTTCCCTAACTGAATATGAGTTTTACATAACTATTTGCATTCAGCTTCATCTGGCATTTACTCCTGTTTAAATTAAGGTCCTTTTCATTGGCCTGTTGGTTACTTCTAAAGAAAATGTGGCTTTCGCAAGCAACATTCTTGCCTGAATCAAAGTATTCTTGAGTGACTTCACCTAACAGTTTGCACTCCCCATTCTCCCACTGAAATGTACTGTAAATCATTCAGTGCCTTGCAGCCTGCCATATGCAGTATGGTGAAGGATTTAGCCTTCTCCCATTTAGCTTTAACACTACTTGCTTCTAGGAAACTTAAAGCACTCCAGTCACCTCCTCCAGGTCTCTTGCGGACTAAGAGATTCAGGTTACTTCAATTGCTCCATTGTTGTAAGAGATTCATTTTACTTCAAATAAAAGGTGTGGCATACAGAAGTACTGGAAAGGAATAGATCTCGATTTCCTTGTTCCAGTGTCTGACATGGGTCTGGGTTACAAAAGGGTATAGTCAGTATCCATGGACACCAGTAATTGCTGTTATAGTCATATTGCATTATGATATACGAGGAATAAGGAGTTCCTGATCTCCCTCTCCATACCATTCATTATGTATACTTTTACCACATGCCCTCTTATTTATTCTTCTTCTATCTAAAGCAGTAACAAAAATAGTTTATATCATATTATTGCATAATTTGAGAAATAGTATGTGATCATATACTTAAAGCCTGTGAGTAAATGAAAGTCAGGGAAGTTTTACCACCATAAAATTGATGTAACGGAACAGAAAATCAAACCCTATCTTTGCACATGTGTATAGGGAGCAGAGCTAAAGGGATACTGCCAACTTCAATTTGGTCAAAAGATTATTCTTTTGTAAAAACAATCTTTATAAGACCAATAGAAATATTTTCATAATGTTTAATTCAATTATGCTTTTATAATAAACTCTTAACTTATTCCCCTGCAGTGCCTCACCCCCATCACTGAAAGTAACTATGAAACTCACTAAAATTATATTTGTCTAAACTGAGCAATATACAAAAAAGGAAACAACATGAACGACAAATAAATTAGATTAATATTCTCTTGCTTTTGTAATATAAGGTGTTATTTGATAATTTAGTTAAATAAATGTTTGCTTACAATATACTTCATTTTGTTAAATCTACATTAATTTCATTGTCATACTTATTCCAATATCTCTTTACTGATTTAAGCACTAATCCTGCAAACATTTACTCTGCAGTGTTACATACTTCTAAGTATATCTGGCAATTATTTGTTGGCTAACTTGTTACAGGCTTCCTGGTACAGAAGTAGGACTCTTGATCAGGGATTTGAATGCTGAATGGGTAGGGAAGGGTGTTCCATGTATAAGGGGTGGTGGGATGAAAGAACATGCAAAGGTGGTTGAGAGAGAAAAAAAACTGGGAAACACACTGGCATCAATGGAGATATGGCAGGTATGAGGAGCAACATGAAAAGAAATAGTCAGATAAGCTTTGTAGATACCCTGTTTCCCCGAAAATAAGACAGTGTCTTATATTAATTTTTGCTCCCAAAGATGCGCTAGGTCTTATTTTCAGGGGATGTCTTATTTTTCAGAAATGAAAAATGCCTTATTATCGGTGGATGCCTTATTATCGGGGGGATGCCTTATATTACAACGAGAGGCAAAACTGTAAGTAGGCCTTATTTTCGGAGGATGTCTTATTTTCGGGGAAACAGGGTACCTGATGTGGTGGTGAGGGGGAAGCAGCAGAAAGATTCAAAGTTGACCTGCACATGATCAGATCAACTGGTTAGGTAGATGATCTTAGTAGCTGAGTTTTGTATTGATTAAGGACGGTTAGAGCGGGAGGAGAGCACAAACATTGGTGTCAGAGCGCCCAGTGAGAAAGAGGTTGCAGTGATCATTGCAAGAAAATACAAAAATTGGATGAGAGTTTTTGCTGTGTAGACAGAAAGAAGAGGTCAGATACTGCTGACTGTGGTCTGATAATCAGGTACAGAAAGTCAGAGATGGGCCTAAGCTACAAATTTCATCAAAATTCAAGGAGAGGTGGATTTAGTCTGCTAGTTAAGCCCACTAAAGACAAAAGTCTAAGCTACAATTTCTGTAACTGGAGTGGATTCAAACTCCCCCAGTGTGTTCTTTGGGAGGCAAAAGAGCCTAAGGGTGAATGGATTCAGTATTTCAATTCAGGCCTAAGTCTAAGCAAGATAGAAACAAAAAGGATTCTGTTAGAATGGCTCACCAGAATCTAAAAAAGAAATAGATGGGAATAAAAAAAGAAATAGATGTGCTTGGATATTCCTATAATAGGCACATTAAAATAGATAAGATGACAAGGGAAAAAGGCAGGTAATGGCTATGAATGGCTTGTTTAGTGCAGACGGTATACTTGGTGCTATAGAAAAAAACCAAAGGGAAGGCTTGGTCTCTACCCAAAGGAGTTTACAATCTAGATGATTTATTATGAACTAGTCACTTATTTACAATTTAGCTACCATATCTGGAGATGACACTGGAGAAAAAAAATAAATTAGAGTATGTCAAATCAGCACAGTGCATGTCTTATTTCATTATGAATGTAAAACATGACATAAAAGTGCAATTCTAATTTGATATGCAAATCCCTCTACACTAACCTTGACTGAATGACATCAGTAAAGTGACAACATTCTCTAAAATTCACACCTTAATTCTGTATCACTGCTTTTCTTGCATGTTAGTAAAATTTTGAAAAATGAAACAAAGAATTATGACAGCTCTAGTTAAGACAAAACACGAATATAGCAAAGGGATTTCTCTTCAGTGCGGGTGGCCTCTTGAAATATTTTACATTGCAGCAGATGGTGTACACCACACAAAGCAACTTCTCCCTTCAGTAGTTGCAATTAATTACAAGAATTTTAGTGTCTCGTTGCCTATCTAGGCTGATTTATCATGTCTCAGCCTTCACATCAAGAAGGCAACCATCTCTGCTATCATGGTAACTAATGCTTCATGGTTCTGAAAGTACCTGTTGCACACAGAACTAAACTACATCTCTTATTAATACAAATACACCCCGAAGTATCTTCTCCATAACACAGGAATGTTAAATCCCCAAGCCCCTCCTAAACTCACATCTCCTATATGGCACTGAATTGAAAAAAGGTAGCTTTAGAAAAACAAATGGACTCAAACCACATGTTAATGAGTATGATGCACAGCAGTAAAACAAATGAAAAAAATGTACCACAAAAATGCTATAAACCGATTTAGCTTGATCAAAAAGTTACAGGAGCTACACATCCAATACTTCAATATCACATTGCATTATTGACTAGACACACAGTGAGTGGGTTTCAGCTTCTTTTCAAACATTAAGCATAGGTACTGCAGGAAATAGAACACTGGACTAAATGGGCCAATGGCCTGCTCTAGCATATCAACTCCTATTTTCTTACGTACGTACTAACAACAAATTAAAAAGAACGATAAATCAAGTAAACAAACAAAAAATAATCATAACATAAACACAAACTGAAAGAATATGTATTTTTCCATGGTAATTGCATTAAAAATAAATACATTTCAGATAGAACTGGAAAAAGTAACACTGAAGAAAAAAAAAACCCAATCACAAAAGTTATTAAAACCAGTGAAATAAATAAATGGGTAAGCCATTACAACCAGGATTTCTTGTGAAACTAAATCAACCAACGCGCAAGAAATGCGCTGAAGACCTATTAAGACAGCACAGAATATAGAATACATAAAATGTAACCATCTTTTTGTTTTACAACCTAACTCAAACAAGCAGCATAATTCTCAACCACTTCACCTCCTTCTCAACTATAATTTAAAAGCAACACCACTAACGTTATTTAAATAATCTTCCTCTTACCTTTAAAAATAACTCTCAATTATGCACACCTGCATCTCCACTTCCCATGAATTTGCTTCAAAGCTTCTTTTTTTACTGCCAGGTTTGGAATGGGTTTCTTGGGGACTTAAAAATTCACGAGGCGATCACAAAGGCTACCTTGGCTCACCTGTGCTCGGAGAGCGAGTGACCCAGGCAGGCTAATCTCAACATCTCAATTGTAAGAAGAGCGAGAGACACCCTTCCTTCTAAAAGTTCCTGAACGTGCCTCTTGGTGTGTCTGTATTCACACTGTCAGTCTTGGCAGGACCATCCTGGGATGGATGGATGGATGGATGGAGATACTCAGCTAGGGAGCCCTGCATGCCACATACTCCTCTCCAATACCGCATAGTTGGAGCCAATCAATCACTATTTGTATTTGAAGCCATTAGTGCAGCTCTACATTCCCCTGTAGCCCTGATCTCTCCTCGGGGCACAGGGTCCCTATGGCTTTGTCCCTCTGTCCCTGCCGGGGTCCCGCTTTGCATAAAGCCCCAGCCCAGGGCAGCTCCCACCGTTCCCCCGCTGGCAGAGGCTGGGGAAGGGAGAGGGGCACCGGGGCGGCTCAGCTCTGCGGGCTGCCGTCCCCTCCAGCCGCCAGCGCACGAAGGGAGCGCGGAGCAGCGGGCGCCCGAGCTGTGGGAAGCGCTTACCTTTGCCAACGCACCGGCGTCCTCTTCCTCCGCCGGGCCGCCGCGCGAGGCTCTTTTGTTCTCCTGGGGAGGGGGGGTGAACGCGCTCTCCGGGCCCCCCGCTGGGGCTGAGCGTGGAGGCTGAGCCGAGGCAGCCGCCCGTTTCCTCGCCAAGCCCCGCCGCCGCCGCCACCGCCGGGCTCGTCGGCGCTACGCGGAGCTCTGCCCAGCCGCTGGCGCCCCGGCAATGACAATGGAGCATTTGCATGGAGCGGCGGCTTCGCCTGCGCTGGGAGTCGGAGGGCCACCACCTGTCAGCGCGCCGCGGGCAGCCCAGGCCGCGCCAGCCTGGCACGCGCCGGGCCCCGCTCGGGGGCTCCCGCCACAGCGCGGGCCCCCATTCCCTGAGGGGGGTGGGAGGAAAGGGGGCACCCAGGGCGAGCTGCCCCGGGCTGGTGGCGGGGGATAGCAGCGGCCCGGGAGCCCCGGCTTCTGGGCAGCAGAGGGAAAGAGACGCCCGGGGAGCCGGGGTAAGAGTGGAAGCAGGAGCCGCCCTGGTGACTGGGATTGGAGCCGCTCCCTCGGCCTACACCGGCCTTGACGCCCCCACTCCCGCTCCCTGTGCGGAGGGCTCATCCCCTGGTTGTTTCCTCCCAGAGAAGGGTGCCCCGTGCTGGGGACACAGCCTGGCCCCCATAGCCGCGATGCTTCCTCGGCGCCTGCAGGCCCTGCTGTGAGAAGCGTCGTGTTCAGCTGCCAGCCCCACTTCTCTAGGCCGGGGCTGGCCAAAGAAGTAAGGGCACCGTTCAACAGTGTTAGCCTCTTTAGTCGGTAACTTTCCTCCTGTGGCATCCCAAAGCGTTTAAGAGGCTCTACAAAGTAAGCACTTCAGTCACCTTGAAATGCAGCCACCTCTGCAGTGAAGCACAGCAGCCCTTTACAGTGTTGCAACTCTCCTGATTTTATTGCAAAGTCTCTAGTTGGTGGGGTTTTTTTAAGCCCCAACTACTGCACTCAAGTCAGCATGTTGGAATCTCAGCTTTAATTGTTAAGATAAAGTGTCTAGGCCTCACCGTTGCAAAGAAAATCATAAAAATCTGATCCCCGTTGTACACCCAGTGGTTAAAATAGAAATGACAAAAATGACCCAGAATTTATTTTTAAAAGCTCATTGTTCTGGGGCTGACTCATAGTTTTTTAACACTTAGGGTTGGCAGTACTAACACCGCACCTCTATTGAACATGGCAGTGTAGAACATGAAGTGAAGAATACCCAAGTAAAGAACTAAAACTGCCAGTCAGCAGTATGTTTTAACAGCTTCATTTCCTAGAGGTTCGCTGTCAGTCTAAAGAAGTCGTATGGGTGGAATGTTGTTAAGTTGATGTCGGATAGCCCAGCCATGCTGAAATGAATTAATGGATGCCTAACTTCTCACATCCAACCCTGGACAAAAAGTTTGGCATCATTCCCCTCATCTTGCTACTTGGCCAGACCAAATTCAATCCCCAGAGGAGTGAAGGATTCGTTTCATGTAGCCTTTCTGCCAATAGGAGGATTTTCTGGCTCATCCGAACAATGTTACCAACTCTTGAGTTATTTGATATTTTTCTAAAGACCCCAGCTCTTGCAGTAATGTAATTATGTGAGAATTTGAGCTCTCATTTTAAAAGAAAAGTATGTTCCTAATCTTCATTGTTGAGGAGAAAAGCTTGAAAACATGACTTAGCTCTGTCTGAAAGGATCGAAAACTAGAAGGCAAATAAAGAGAAGTCAAAATGTTTTGTTTTTAAATCTCATGATTGATTGAGTTTTGGTGGGGGAAGGTAGATTTATGATTTTTTGACGCTTATGATTAGCAATAATGCTGTATTTGTACATTGAAAGGTGAACACAAGGCTGCTATTTGTTAATTCTTACTCAAACACCATCCCCTAAAGCCCCATCCTTCAGATTTACACTGTAGTTAAGCCATCTCCTGATTAGGTGGTGCTGTATAAAGGTCTACCTGTAAGAACAATATTGATAAAAAAGTTCCTAAACCATGTTGCCATAGAGAGGGAAAAAAGTAAATTTGGGGATTAAATTCCCAAATTAATAACTAGATTTACATAAAATACTTTAAAAGTACTTTTTACAATAAGAAAAATATATTGCTTGCTACTGATCAATAAAAGTTGCATTTATCCCCTCTATCCTCTTGAAAAAGTCAAACTAATTTCCGCATATGGGGTAACAGGGTGTCATTTTGTTAAGTTATGATTCAGATGATAATTTCAGATACATAATCATCTTTTTGTTAGGACAGCTTTCATGCAGGTGTCTGGAAGAATGACAGCCTATGGGAAAGTATTATTCTATAATGTCATTTAAAACAGCTTAAAAGCATTTCATACTCTTATACTAGAAGTGGTTATTCAGTTCCCTGGCAGGGAAGGTCTGATCCCTACAGTACATTTTCTAGTGCTATATAATGACGTTTTAAAAGTCCAAGGAAGACATTTGTCTTGGGAGAGTATTCCTGACATCTGTCAATGTTTTTAGCCTGCTTTTTTCCTTTCTTAATTTCATTCCATTGATCCTAGTTACCCTTTTGTGTGCCACCCTAAATAACTCTGCTCTATCCTGGGTATTTGCCACTTTAAAATATGTGTACATGTATCAAACTTGAGTTTCCTCTCACCTACACTGGTGTTAGTCAGGAGTAAGCTAATTGAAGTTACACCAATTTTAGACTAGCGTAAGCAAGAGGAGACAGCCTATCACATCCATCTCCCAATCATCTCTTAGCTGAGCGGTCTGTAACTGAGCTGTGTCCCCTAGCCAGCACAGGTAGCAAGTAGCTCCAGACTCCTCCTTTTATTGAGGGGTTGATCAGTGAGGCAAGATTTGGTGTCTGCTAACTAGTGACCATACACTAAAATACACTGAACTAGAGCTGTGGAAAACTCTGGGATCAGTTCACAAGGAATTCAGCAAACTTGATTTTGGTTTCTATCCACACAGGCTCTTTCACAGGGCTCTTCTATCACGACCCGGTGTTCTTCACTGCCTCGCCAGTTTATGTGGTCTCAAGATCACAAACACACACCGTGTTGTTACCCTTTCATCAAGTGTGTATTTATTCATTATAAGGCTCTCTGGTGCAATACAGGCCTATAGCTAGAGATACCATCCCCACAGCCTTCACTCTTCAGCCTAGGCTCACTTCCTACTGAGGCTTGCTTCCTGTTCCTCCCATTTATATCCAATATTACATTGTTTGCCTAGTGATTACCACCCAGGTGCTTATAATCCCCCAACAGAGAAGGTTTGATTGCTCATAGCTGAACCTGCAGTCTTCTTCATGCTTTGGCAACTTCAGTGACCAGGGTGCTGCTCATCATGCCCTGTCACACAATCTCACTGTTTCAAGTTCAAATGAACCTCTGCACCTCCTTGCAAAACTGCCAAGTTTCACATGGTTTGTACCTGAAGGAAGTGAATCAGGAACTTTTCCTCCCCCTATGCCCATTTTCACCCCAACAGGCCTGGTCTTACATCCTTAGCATATGTTGCCTCAGGCAGGGCCGGCTCCAGGCACCAGCGAAGGAAGCAGGAGCCTGGGGCGGTCAATAGAAAGGGGCGGCACATCCAGGTCTTCGGCGGCGGGTCCTTCACTCCCTCTCTTCACTCGTCGGCGGCACTTCAGTGGCAGCACAATCAGCTTTTCTTTTTTCCCTTCGCTGCTTGGGATGGCAAAAAAGCTGGAGCCAGCCCTGGCCTCAGGGCATGGGGCTGGTGGCCTCATTTCCAATATCTGATTGGCCTATTCCATCTTTGGTCTGAGTCAGAGGTTGTGGGGACAGGAGCAAAGTAGGCCTTAAAAGTCTCTACTCTATCTGTTGCTTCTGCTGCTGTAGCTTGGAGTTGAGAAATGCCCCAGACTTCACTATAGGGTCATAAGTACCCTCCCCTTTACAGATTCATCTGGGAGGAGTTGCCTTCCCCATAGTGTGTATATTAGGCAGTGACAATTAAACCCCTCAACATTCTGTTCCCCATGGTCCTGGTTTCTCTACTGGTATTCCCTGCATATATCAGCTCTGCAGGTGTATGGTTAAGGAAGGTGCTGTAATGGGACTGCCATCCCACCTCTGAGACGTGAGGTCACTATTCCTTTAAGACAGGTCCTAATAAAATGTACTAATGCCAGCTTCCTGCAGCCTAACCCACATGGAAAGGGGGGGGGGGGAGGGAGATTACAGGGCAGCTGTCTTTAGCCTGGACCAGATGAAAACAAAAACAAACACAAGACATCTTCCTTCAGGCAAGGATGTGAGAGTATATAGAGCTCTTCCCTCAACCATACTCCCAACTGCTTTGTGTATGTTCCTCCTTTAAACATGCAAGAGTTGAACCAAACACTGAAGAAACCTATCCTGGATACATCAGGATACCGCCCAGTGTCAAACCTTCCATTCCTGAGCAAGCTAAAGTATACCCAATTGCTTGACTGCACTTGTGATTTGTTACTGAGAATGTTTGAGAGACCAACTAATACAGCCAAATTTTATTAGTCAAAGAAAGCAGTACAAAAAAAAAAAGGAAAGGAAAGGAAAGACTTTATACATTACCAATCTTTCTTAGAAAGAGTTTTCTCACAGCATTCAGATCACCTTATGCAGAAGGTGTACTCCAAAGTATGCATTCAAACTAGCCATTTTCATAGTATGGCTGTTTACAGGCTGAAAACACTCTACACATCACTCAGGACTAAAATTCACCCATTAGCTTTTTACCTTGTTTTTCTTATTCCATGATGTATCTTTCTTATCTTTTGGTTTGGATTCCACATTCCAAACCAGTTGGGCCCTGGAGGTACCACCCAACCTGTACCAGGACAAAGAATGAATGCATCTGGTCTCTGACAGGTTTTATATTCAACTGTGCAAGATGCTGAATTTGCTGTTGCAAAGTACTGTGGGATATATATCTTGGCATAAATGAACAGAACTGTAGGGAAAGCATAACACAAATTCAGTTAGCATAATTTGCCACATGCTTTGCACAATATGAATGTGGTATACATATGTACGTGCTAACAAAGCTCATAGAGAAACTAAAAAAAAGGACAGCTACAAGCTCATCTAATTGAAGCTAGTGTTCTAGACCCAGCACAGTCTAGAGTCAGGCCAGGACCTGGAACCGAAACTGCATTACTGGCATTGATGGATGATTTCCTTCTGTCAGTGGATAGAGGGCAGACATCCATTCTCATCGTCCTAGACCTCTCTGCAGCATTTGACACTGTCAGCCATCAAATACTACTCTCTCATCTGAGAGAGGTGGCAGTAGTCCAGAATAATGTGCTGAAATGGTTTGAATCATTCCTGGAGAAATGCACCCTCCGAGTAGTGATGGGGAAACTGCACCTCAGGAGTGCAAGTAGGGCACTACCCTCCAGTACGCAGTACCAGCAAGAGATTTTTAGTGGGTACAGGGTACCAGAAAGACTTGGGGCTAGCCCCCACTCCAGCGGGGGGACTGTGCTCTGCTCCTTAAAGGAGTAGAACACAGCTAGGGAGGGCATTAATTCTTTAAATGGCTTTAACAGCACAATACATTTGCTACCAAACTTAAACAAAGGCTTTGTTTAAGTTTGTTAGCATATTTATTCTGCTGTTATGTTGGTCAGGAATCCTCAAGAGGGGAGAGGTGGGGCGGGACGAAAGGTGTTTAAACAGTGTTTTAGATTCTGTTTCTCTCCATTGGTCTGAATTATCCATGACATTCACACGGCATCACATCAAGTCCAAATCATTAGAGGAATGTCTCTGCGTGCACTGACCAGAGTATGTTTGGATTTGGATGTCAACCCAGTTCTGCAGCCTTACAGGGATCAGGTGTTGTCCTCAGTGTACACAGAATTCTTCTTTGCAGCCAAACTAGTCTAACATGCATTTTGTTAACTGGAACTGGAACAGCAAAACAAAGAAAACAAATGCCTCATTTTCCAGCTTTGTGGGTGAGAGAACTATAAGTGAAGATTATAATGCTGGACACTGATGGCCTTAAACCAGCTGCCTCAGGAATCTGCCAAGAACTTTGCTGAAAATATGTTCCTCATTTTAGCAACGGAGCTAAGATTTATCACTCATCTGCCCACCTTTATTCGAATGAAGCTCCTTCTGATCTGACAGCTCAGGCATTGTCAGTTTCATCCAGAACAATTTACAAACTTGGAACCTAATCCTGTAAATCCTTAATCATTTGATCAATCCCACTGAAGACAATTGGACAATTTGCATGATTATAGACAACTTTTGTGGACTGGTAAGAGTTTCAGGAGTCTGTTCCTATAAAAGAAGTTGAATCTCCCATTGAAATGCAATGTTTAGGTACAATACCATAAAGCAGTTTAGGATACAGTTCTATTTAAAATTTGACTTTTAATAAGTCATATATATGCTGAAATGGCTCCTCACCCAACTTCTATACTCCATATAAACAGACCAAATACTACATATTTGGGGGGGGGGGAAATTGAGTAGTTAAGCATGTTGATGTTTGTATTGTGGCAAGGCATATTCTCGGTCTCACCAGCCTCAGCTGTTTTTAGCCTTGGCAAGACGGGCTTGGGTAAAACAGTCCCTCTCGGCTGCACAGGGGCAGTCCGTTCCTTCTGTCAGCCAGTCTTTTGGGCTTGTTTTTCTCCCTTATGGGAGGGAATGCAGCCTCCCGTCCTGGTGAGGCTCGCTGTCTTGCTGCTCCTAACCTAGTTGCAGCTTGACTACTACTTTTTTTTTTTTTTTTTTTTTTTTTTTTTTCTCCTCTCTCTCTCCCTCCCTCCCCCCTCTTCTCCCACCGGGGAGGGTTTAAAAAGGTCTCAGGCAGCCCTTAGTTGGAATCAGCTGATCCTAATTGACCCTCAGGTAACCCCCTCCCAGCTGATCCTAATTGATCTCAGGTGAACCTGATTGACCTGTAGTCATCCCTCCTCAGTTGATAGGGAGGAAGGCCTTTTAACCTTCTGTGACTGTTTTCTACTCCCTCCTTGCAGCTGTCTGTCCTGAGTTTATCAGAGTATATACAAAGTAGCATGTCAGAGGGGATGGCGAGAGCATGGGGGCCCTGGACTGGCATGGAGGAGTCACATGGAGGGTCATGTGCGGTCATGGTGTCCCTCCCATGAATGCAGTACCGGCAAGAAATGATTTCTGCTTTCACCACTGCTGCACCTCCACCACTAGACTCCCCCCACTTGCAGAGTCTCACAAGGATCAGTTCTCTCTCTGGTCCTTTCCAGCCTCTATATGCAGCCACTTGATAAACTGGTCAGACAACAGACTCAAGTGCCAGCAATAAACAAAGAACACAGCGCTCTACCTATCCTTCACCACATACAATTACCACCAAGACGGGCTAGTGTTTGGATAAGATCGGCTCACGGATAAAGAACAATTGGCTGAAGTTGAATCTGAGGAAGACAGAGGTGATGTTGGTGGGCAGAGGACAGCATTTGAAGAGTTCTCAGGTATGGTGCAATTTGATCAAAGAAACACACTGCGATCGATCAGTTCAGTCCATAGTTTAGGAATGCTCCTGGATTCCTCATCAGTGCTAAATTTGCACATACTAGCATCCATGAGTAACGGTTTCGACCATCTCCAGTTGCTAAGAATCTCCATCTCATCCTGGTGGATGATGACCTGGCCTCAGTTATTCACATCTTCATCACCTCTCAGATGGACTATGGCAATATGATATACCTGGGCATGAAGCCTTCATCCCTTAGGAAATTCCAACTAGAATAAAACACCACAACACGTTTCCTCAGCAACAATGGCTACTGTGAATGCATGGAAAATGTCCACCACTCTTTATGCTGACTTCCTATACAATATCAAATGGAGTTCAAGGTCTTTCCTCAAGGTGTTCTAGGGCCTGAGCCCAGGTTACCTAAAATATTCTCTAAAGCTCTGGGATGAAGACTGTGGTCAAGAACTTCGCTTCTCTGGCTCAATGGAACTCCCTATAATAAGATTAAAGCTTGTGCAGGAGACAGTATTTTCTCAGGGGGCAATCTGAGAATGTGGAATGAACTCCCCCCAGGAACTAAGGGCCATCACAAACCTCACCACTTACTGCTCCAAGTGCAAGGCACATTTTTTTGACCTTGCTTTCTCTACCATAAATACATAGCAACATGTATATTAAAAAACCCACTACCAAAACAAGACACCCTACCACATATACTCCTTCCCCCAGGGAGAGGATGAGAGAACAAACTTGTGACGGATATTAATCACATTGTTTAAGGCGCTACTGGAAGGAGCTGATATACCATGGTGATGAGCATGGTGTAAGAACCTGTGCAGAATAGAACAGAACAACTGATTACATTAAAGCACTGTCAAAACACTGCAATGATTATATGTGTCTTCTATTAAAATAGAAAAGTAGTAAAGAAAATTTGTTTTTTTGAATGAAGTTAGTATTAGCAGTGGAGGAATAAGAGGAAATGAGTAAAAGAACAGCCCCCACTTCTCTGATAAAAAAGAGGAAGAGCTTTTCTCTATCTCTCTGGGTTGGGACAACTCACCTCCCCAGCGCTCCCCCTCTTTACTGGCTAATGAAATGAGCTTGCACCATATTGGAGAATTGGAGGTAGGATCAGTAGAGAAGCTGATTCCTGACTGTGCAGTTTTGGGCTCCCAACCTTCCCACCAGCAGGTAGAGCAGCAGCAGAACTTCATGGGAAAAGACGTGTCCCCTTATTTGGCTCTTCCACGTTGCAGTCTGGCCTCTTACAAGATTCCCCTTCCCACCTTGGAGAGATTGGAAGAAGGAGACCCCTCACCACTAGGTAAGAGGAGAGGCAGGCAGAAGCAGAGACAATCCTCTCTCCTACCAGACCTCCTTCAATTCAAGATGGAGAAAGAGTCCATGGCAGAAAAATGGTCTTGTTAGCCCCCTATCCCCTGAATAAAGGTGAGGTTAATGCAGTAGTTCTCAAACTTTTGGACTGGTGATCCCTTTCACACAGAAAGCCTCTGAGTGTGCCCCCCCCCCC
Source organism: Malaclemys terrapin pileata (assembly GCF_027887155.1). Lineage (NCBI taxonomy): Eukaryota > Metazoa > Chordata > Testudines > Emydidae > Malaclemys > Malaclemys terrapin. The sequence goes on from NC_071512.1 coordinate 91,833,718, forward strand.
CCTTTATAAATTAAAAACACATTTTTAAATATTTAACACTATTATAAATCCTGGAGTTGATGCGGTGTTTGGGGTGGAAGCTGACAGCTCATGACCCCCATGTAATAACATGGATCCCCATGTTTGAGAATCCCTGGATTAATAGAAGGCAACAGAGTCATATGGCATGAATGGGGAAGGACAGTAAGGAGAGAAAAAGAAAGGAAGAAGTGGAGGGAGGCCAATGGAGAGCATGTGGTCTCCCATCTATATCCATCCATCACGGTGCAGCTGAAATATGTTGATGAAGTCCATGTATAGGAGTACTGTGCAGTTAAATGGGGTATAGCAAATGCTCTCTATACTCCCATGATAGGGGGATGACGCTTACTGTCCACCTTTGGTACAGGAAGTAGTACAACTGCGGTCTTTGATTTTGGGAGCTGTGATAGAATACAAATTAGGCTGTGCAGAAAGGTGAGAAGGACAAGAGGATGGCATCCATTTCAGAGAAACATATTAAAACAGATGTTTTAATAATGTACAGAACATAATAATAAATAATTAATGGAGATATCCCATCTCCTAGAACTGGAAGGGACCTTGAAAGGTCATTGAGTTCAGCCCCCTGCCTCCACTAGCAGGACCAAGTACTGATTTTGCCCCAGATCCCCAAGTGGCCCCCTCAAGGATTGAACTCACAACTGTGGGTTTAGTAGGCTAATGCTCAAACCACTGAGCTATCCCTCCCCCCTATGCCTCCCAGCCTCTCAAAAAGTTCAATCAGAAGCAATACATCAGAATCTTTTCATTTTCACTAATGAATTAGGAGACCTGCTGTAGATTTCCAAATCATGCATATAAGCGAATATGCAAATAAGTATGATCATAACATTCAAGGCAACTCCACCACCAAATGGGTTCATTTATTTGGACTAGTGGAATTTAGTTTGGTTTATAATAAAATATAATTGTATTTTTATTAAATAAATTGCAGAACACTTACTAAAATGATACTTTAAAAAAATATATTGCCATTTTTTAAATATTCATTGGTTTAGTTCTTCTGAGCAACTCTATAACAACAAACCACTTTCTGGTGTCTGAGAAACCCCACACAAACTAGCATGCACAAATGTCTGGCAGCAGCCATGAGGCTGGGGTGTGTGTGTAAAGTATGGGAGAGTCCCCACCATCTAAAGTTAGTGAAAAATGGGGAGGTGAGAGGGTGTTGTGGAAAATTTCAATTTTTGAAAGAAATTTGAAAAGAAATATTTTGGCTAAACAACAACATATTTTAATTTGGAAATGATGCTGCAGTGCCTCTTGGGAGTTGTAGTCCTATGGCTCAAGCTCCCATTCTTTTCTATAGGCCAGGCTTCCTGGTCAGATTAGGATGCTCCTTGGTCTTCCCACTTTGATAGTGGGGGTGATGCATCATGGGAGTCCACAGCCATGGTTCATGGGAGATTTAGTCTAGCCAGCTAGCCCAGTCCAGAGAGGAGAAGAGGGCCTTGAGGCAACCGAACTACAACTCCCATATGGCACCATGGCGGCATTTCCAAATTAAAATATTTCAGTGTTCTGATGACAGTTTTGGGCTGAAATATTTCAGTCATTCTGTGTTCGGTTTTTCAATGAAAAAAAATCAAAATTCTGTGGGAAGATAATTTTTCACCACAAAAATTAATGTAGTTGAGACCCCAATCTTCCATGAAGCAATTTGATGGAAAATTGTCTAACAGTCCAACCATCCTCAAAGCATCCAAGAGGCTCTGGGATGGGAGAGGTGAGAGAAAGGATGTTTCTTCTCCATTCCAGCAGTCAGGTGGGAGAATTCAAACTTATCAGTTACCTACTAGCTGACGCTGACGTGAAAAGTGGCAGCACATAAGACAGCCTCTGGTAGGAATTCTGTTCCTTTCCCTGTAGCTGTCTTGGAGTGGTGGGGTTGACTGGTCTCACTTGGGCATTCCCTCTGAAAAGGGGCTCCCCCTCACCATTCATCTCTATTTGGATCTCGTGGGTTTAGACCTCTGGCTCATAGGTATTTGGTAAAATTTCCAGACCCATGGATGTGGGTGTGGGTAGGTGGGAGAGATAAAAGAAAGACTGGAGTAAGTTAGAAAAGAGATATGTGGTATGGAGAGAATGTCTGGAGTTCACTGGGAGAGGAAAGCTATGACATAAAATATGTGGGAGTAGTTAGAAAAATCAAGAGTGCTAACATCTTACACATTTTTGTCGAGGAGGTGGAGGGAAAGGAAACGGGATATTTTCAGGGCTTTCAAGGAGAAAGAATAAGGTAGGTCACACGTAAAAAAAAAAAAGGCAGCTGTTTCCCCACCCCCACCCTTACAAAAGCTGAATGTACACAAGCACTTTCCTTTTGCTGGGAGCTCGGTTTTATAGCGGTGAACGAGCTGGTTGTTTCATTTCAGCTATTGGCACCTCTAATTTATGCAAAGTTGTTGGGATTTTTTCCCCCAGAGAGAACATGAGGAGTCAGAGGAAGATAAGGATGTTTTTAACCAAGCAGGAACAAGCATCAAACGAGGAATCATATTTTTGCCTCTGCTGCGTGCTGCACAAAGGTAGCAGCACCATATGGAGGTCTTGCTTTTTAATAAAAATGAATACATGAAAGTATATTAATTTTTTTTAAAAGAAAATGCAGTTTGATATGGTTACCCCAGCTGTTCTATAGGGCAATGCAGAATCTACCAGTTTTGGTCTGCATGGTTTCAGAAACCCAGGGTTTGAGGTCTGCAAGAACCCACAAACTTAAAATGAAATTCACTTGAAACTGGGCAACCTGGAAATATTGACCAACAAAGGACATCTGGGGTGAAATCCTGGCCCTGTTGAAATCAAAGGAAGTTTTGGTACGGACTTCCATGAGGCCAGAATGTCACCATTGGAGTTCTGTTAGTGACTTGAAATTTATGGTGGTGGGTTATCTGATTGTTTTATTTTGAGTCATTGTATTTTGAACTTGTGGCAAAGATACCTAGAATTTGGGTCTATTAAAATAGAAATGCAAATAAAAAGAAATAATACAAATGGCTGTATTTGCCAGAGAGATTATATGTGATCATGAAGGGGAGTGGAGAAGTGGTGTGGCTAAGGAAAAGAGATGCATTCACATGTGCAACTCCCCAATCCTGCCTGTCACTCAGGCCCATAACCTGGAGGTCATCTTAGACTTATACCTTTCTCTTGGGCCTCATACCCAGGCTATGTCTAAGTCTTGCCGATTCTGCATAATATCTCTAAGATACAACCTGTCCTATCCATCCACACAGTTATGCTCATCCAGGCTCTAAACATCTTGTATCCCTGTCAGGAGTCTGATTTGTCTTGTGTACCCCAAGTTTCACCTCTCTTAAAAACTCCTTGTTTACAAAATCAGACATAAAATACAAAAGTGTCACAGTACATTATTACTGAAAAATTGCTGACTTTCTCATTTTTACCATAAGTTAAATCAATTGGAATATAAATATTGTAATACATTTCAATGTATAGTATTTAGAGCAGTATAAACAAGTCATCATTGATATGAAATTTTACTTTGTACTGACTGCTAGTGTTTTTAGGTAACCGGTTATAAAACTAGGCAAATATCTAACTGTGTTGATGTACCCCCTGGAAGACCTTTGAGTGCCTGCAGGGTACACGTACCCTGGTTGAGAACCACTGTCCTAGCCCATAGCTCTGATCAAGTCACTCCTCTCTTTGTATCTTTCCACTGGCTTCCTCTCTATTGTATCAAACATAAGTTACTTGTCTTCTCTTCGCAGCCCTTCATAGCCTATCCCCATCCTACCTATCATCTTTCATTCAGTGTCAAAAAGGTCAGCTCCTCCCTCTGATTAGCCCATGATGCCATTGCCACCATCGCTTACTTGTTACATTGTCAAACAAGCTGCTTTGTAGCTTCTCCTATGCTGCCCCTCTCACTTGGAAGGAGCACCCCATAAACATTCCCAAAACCAGTGCATGATCCTCCTTCAAACTCTCCTTTGCTTTGATACCTGCAAAAACTTGACAATGGTTAAGCTGCTGGTGTGCAGACACCACTGCTTGTCATGATGACCAGCACAGACCATCAGGCTGCCTATAATCCATCTGTTATTTCTTGTTTTATATTTAGCTTATAAACTCTTTGGGGCAGGGGCTGTCTTTTTGTTCTGTGTTGTACATCACCTAGCACAATGGGGTCCTTGTCCACAACTCAGGCTCCCAGGCACTATGATAAAACAAATTATTAATAATAAAGCAACAGCAACTGAATATACCAGTGTTTTTTGTTTTATGGGGGGTTTTGCGTGACTTTTCACCGTTTGATTTTTTTTAATGTAACAGGGCTGTTTGATAAATAAACACTTTTCAGTTTCTAAGCGGGACTGTCATACTAGGGAAGCTTCAAAGTGATGTTCAAAGTACAAACAGGCATCAACAACAGGAGAGTTGAGTGATTTTTTTATGCACTATTTTGGAATATTGGAATGTTTGGGTTTTTTTAATAGTTCATTAGTTTAGGAGGCACCTTTATGGTGGGGGGAACTCTTTTCTTTGTTTTTGTGGCAAATTTTTTTATTAAAGATTTAAATATTGTCTTGCTCCTCTACCTATCTTCTCTTTCTACAGGAGCCTATAAGCCAGCAGTAAGAATAGAATACTGAATGTGTACAAAGGTGTTGATCTTGCACACTCTGAAGTCAGTGGGAGTTTTACCCCATACTCTCTATTCCATCATCCAATCACCTGATCATGCCTCCCAAAAAAGGCTAGATATAGGTCAGAGAAGAATGGGACAAGGATTCAGATCTGTTTCTCAGAGGCAGCATACTTACAAGGGACCAGATTTTTGCCATTTAGCCAGAATGTTTGGTAATTCCTCCACAGCTTTATTATTTGTTTTACATTGTGCACTAACCCAGGAACCTATCCTTGTAACAAACCCCGATGCCAACTCTGTCCACATATCTATTCAAGTGACCTCATCATAGGACCTAATCACATCAGCCATACCATCAGGGGCTCGTTCACCTGCACATCTACCAATGTGATATATGCCATCATGTGCCAGCAATGCCCCTCTGCCATGTACATTGGCCAAACCGGACAGTCTCTACGCAAAAGAATTAATGGACACAAATCTGACATCAGGAATCAAAATACTCAAAAACCAGTGGGAGAACACTTTAACCTGTCTGGTCATTCAGTGACAGACCTGCGGGTGGCTATATTACAACAGGAAAACTTCAAAAACAGACTCCAAAGAGAGACTGCAGAGCTAGAATTGATATGCAAATTAGACACAATCAACTCCGGTTTGAATAAGGACTGGGAATGGCTGAGCCATTACAAACGTTGACTCTATCTCCCCTTGTAAGTACTCTCACACTTCTTATCACACTGTCTGTACTCGGCTAGCTTGATTATCACTTCAAAAGTTTTTTTTTTTTTTTTCTCTTAATTAATTGGCCTCTCAGAGTTGGTAAGACAACTCCCACCTGTTTATGCTCTCTGTATGTGTGTATATATATCTCCTCATTATATGTTCCATTCTATATGCATCCGAAGAAGTGGGCTGTAGTCCACGAAAGCTTATGCTCTAATAAATTTGTTAGTCTCTAAGGTGCCACAAGTACTCCTGTTCTTCTTATTGTGCACTAAGTGTGCATAGCTTCTCCTCAACTCAGTGCCTGCCCCTCAGCTACCTCGTGTCGTTAGCTGACAAGACCATCAGATTCAGAAAGCTGCCTCATCCATGCTTAATATGGATATAAAAATCCGTGAGAGGGGCAAAGAGTAAGTAGGGTCACAGCTGACATACTGGTTGAGAAAGATGCTGGTGAATTATGCTAATCCTCTCTATGGGGGTGAGGAACTCAGCTGGCTAGTAGCCTAAAACCAAGAACTGGTTCTCTGTATGTGAGCTTGTAGCCCAGCTTATAAAGCTGTGGGTGGAAAAGCTGGTCTATTGGCTAGATGTTGGTAGATTTTGTGGGGAAAAAAATGGTTTTAAAAATATGTCTAATATCTCTCTCACAAAAAGCCAGGGCACCAAGTCCCTGTATTTTACTAAAGGATCAAAATAAATCAAATTAATCTTAATTTATATGAACTGATTTTATTATTAATGAGTACATGTACAGACAACAATGCCCTGACATTCAAGGCATCTTTCTTTATCCATTAGGAAACATTTCATTTTAATATGCATCAGTTATCTAGCAAATGCCACTTAATTTCATTGAATATTATTGTTTTATATTAAACAGACAGATAGCTGTACTTTGAAGCAACATTAAATGCTAAATCCCTCACTTACACTCTCCATTTAAGACTTTGCACTTGCACAGATGTCATTTAGGGCAGAATTTGGCCCTAAGAGACTAATTTTTGCCCTCAATGATAATATAGTTGAGTTCTTTTGAAGCTACTTATTTTGTGTACGTGATCCTCCATTAGGGATTCCACAGTCCTGGTTAATATTACATATTCCATGTTGGTTAAGTGATAATATTGTTATTCTTTTTTGACCTAGTTACTCAATTTTCAGGGTCTAGCAAGTTGTTTCTATTTGGAGGAGAAATTGATGGAGTCAGGTATTTCTGAGATGAAATAACTTTATTTACAAAAAAAATGTACGAAGTGTTGTTTCCCTGAATACAGGTCAAATCAACACCACAAGATAGTTTCTTTGCTCACAGTTCCAAGCCTCTTTCTGCCAGTATGCAGCCCAAATGCTCTCTCTCTAGCTTTTTTGCTCAGGGTCATGCTACCAGGGCTTCGCTAGCTGTGTCTGGTGCCTCTTTAGTCCTTATATATTTTTGCTTCTTCTCACACAAATGCACACAGATTCACCAGTCAAAGCCACAGCCGCGTGTATTTGTTATATTAGTCCCAAAGAAACCTGTTAGGCCACATGATGAGGTTTCTACTCAAACCTGCCCTGTTTTGAGTGGTAGCTCCTTTTGTTTCAGCTACCTAATTCCATAAAGGAGCTTGATTATTTTTTTACATTTGTCCTAAATGAAGGGTGTCACTTATACCCATCAGCTTCAAGGTGGTTTCACCCAACATATTGGGAGAGTAAAAATGCACAAATCCAGCTTATGCTGATGAAATATATATATATCAGTAGCTCACAGCATTATTTGGAGTGGATTGATCAGCCAAAAGAGAACCCCACATCCATAATGCATAGTCACTGGGACAGTTGAAGGTGTTGTGACACATTTGCTAATATATTCTTGTTTGGGTTCATGTTCGTGGTGAAAAGTAAAAAAGTAAAAGTTTTTCTCTTTTAATGATGACGTCTGTCATTAGTAACATAGGTAAGGAGGGTATATTTAGTTATTGGTTTAGTGCATTAATTTTAGTGTGGCAATATCTTGTTACACTTATTTTTAAGATATTGAATGGCCCTATAGGCATAGCTTTATTCACATGAGTGGTCTCCTGAAGCCTGTGAAATACGTATGTGAATAAAGTTACTCACATGCATAAGTGTTGGCAGGATCAGGCCTTTAACTTGCATTCATATGGTTTAATTTTGTTTGGACAGGGAATTCACTATTAAGCTTCTAAAGGATTACAGCAAACAGTGGGTCAAATTAATTTATTCAGTGAAGTTACACCAAAGATGAATTTGGCACAATCAACTATTTAAAAAAATAACACTGTAAAACATACCCTGAAAGTATCCTATTAAAATCCAAGCCTAGTGTTTTGTTAGAGGTGTGAAAAAGCATCTCAAGTTGGCAAAAAACGTCTGTCTCTCACTATAACTGGCCAACAAAATGTAAAGCAGATTTTGGAAAGAACCAAAAAAACCCTGCCAATTTTCATCCTGACTCATATTAGATCCCATCAGAAAGAGGGAATATAATTGTTCTTAACTACAGAGGTTCAGACAGGTACCTTATAACAGACAATGAGTGCAATGGATAGGCAATCTGATGACTGTAAAATGTTGCAATATGGTAAGTGTCTACCAGGACACATCTTGTCAGGCATTGGCTGATTAAATGGACAGGCTCAGGGGCAGAGCCCTAATTAGGTGTGGAGGCAGCCACTCCTCTTTGTCCTGAATCACAGAAGTAATTCAGGAGGAAAAACAGATGATTACAAAAAGAGTTCAGACACAGACAGCAGCTATTTACAGAGATGAGCACAACCAACTCCCCAACCACCCCTGAACTGTGGGAAAGAACAGATTCAAATGACAATCTGAATTTTGGGGCTCAGGCACAATCATAAGTATTTGTTTTGCCAACATAAAACATTGTGCAACAAAAACATTCTGCTCTCTTAAACACCAGTGTTTTCCCTTAGATTAAGTACTAGTACAGTGAAGTGCAGATAGAATAGTCTATGTGTCCAGCTATTTTATGACTGACAGTAATGGAATAATTGGGAGCATAATCTAGTACACATCTTTACTGGAGAGAGAGTTTTAAATGCTGCACTGTCAAATTAAAAATTACAGGACAAATTAGGCTTTCATTTATACTAGTGCTACAGATTACACTTGGGGCATTTCACCCATTATGGACAGTGACCCAATACTGTTTTGTGTTTCTGGTCACTTTCACTTTCTTGTTCTCCTGGACTAGCACTATGTGCAGTGTCTCAAAGAAGTATCTACATTAAAATATCTCTTTAGATGTATTGAATTTAGATCTCTGTAAAGGCTAATGCAGTTATAACCCTGCTAATGAAACATTGTCAGAGCAGCTGCTTCTGCAAGATAGCTCTAAGTGGTTTTGAGAGCAGTCTGTTACAAATTAACATGGTCAGAACAGCCTCTAATTCAACATATATTTTTTAAATCCAGCCAATAAGAAAAAGGTCAAAAGAAGCCCAACATTACTGTGACATGCAAATAAAATGTAGCTTGTATCTGTATGATCGCACATTTCAAAGTCCTAATGATGTGAAGAACAGGAAAACAAGCAAAAAAAAAAAATCAAATCAACAATATTTCCCCCACATTTAGAGGTGATTTTATGAAGTAATTTGTCTATTCAGATAAAACAATGAGTATCTGAGAGCTCCAAATCTTACTGTTTCAGTGGGAATTCAACAAGTTCACCTCAACAAGTTCACCGCGCAGAGTTCTGTCAGATCTTCACCTTCCAGAGGAAGATTGGTCTGACGTCACCATTAATGCCAAAGCAACATTAATTTAGTCATGTTAGCCACTGTGGGAGGGGAGAGTGACATGAGGACTGGCTTCTCTTCTCCAGCTCCCAACTTTACAAACAAACATTCTCTCCTCCCAGGCATTCCAGCTGGAAGAGCTCTCACTGGGTAACTGGGAATGGGCACAATAAAGAAGATGTGGCACTCCTGCTCACTAATCCACATCTCCAGGTGAGAACCACTCAAGATGGGTTCTCTTAATTCCAAAAGAGAGGGGACAGTCCAGGCTCAGATCATTAAAAAGTCACAGTCGCCTACAAACGAGACCTCTTCTGTAAGCATTTTCATGAAAGCGATTGCAAACTATTCTGTAAAGACCAGCATCATGTATCTAGAACATTCTCCTGACATATCATCAGGCAGGCAGAGGCCCAGCTAACCATTTCATTGCCAGTATTGTTCTGGCCCAGATCTGTGCCAACCTTGAAGTGCTTAGAGTAACTTGAAATGTTTCCTTCAAACGGTTCCAAAGTGCACCATGTCTCCTGCCCATTTCTATATAAATTTCTCACTGCTAGCTTGCCAGCTTTGATTTGGCAACAGTAACAGTCCACACTTGCTCTCTGGTCACATCCATTCTTCACACAAGTGTGCATAAACTGACAAATGGCCAGTTTCAATTTTAAGTGAGTTTCTCCTCTGAAAAGCAGCTCGGTAGTATAAGGAGGTTCCATGTCTGACACAAGATCAAATTCGTTCAATGCACTCCCACTGAGATTTTTGAAAAATCAGACCCAAAAGTACAGAAAATGAACTAGATGTAGAAAACAAACTGCTCATTTGCATTCACAAGTGACCCCTCCAGTATCAAGCAGAGCCACATAGGGCATTATCGTGATTAAGAATTGAGGGGAAAGATACTACAATTATGGGCACATTGAAAATGAAGATAGATAACCTTGCAATTGCTGGTGTGTAAGTAATACCTGTTCTACAGATAATCAGGAGACCCCATTCTCCAAAGCTGGCCATTTTATATCTTTCACCATGACTAAAGTCGCCCACAAAGCCTTTGTCTCCTTTTCTTTTCCTCACTTGTTTTTCTATTCACCCCATTCCAGTAGGGGACAGCATTATTCCATAAACTGTCAAAACTGATTTTCCAATGAGTTTCTCAATCCTATTCTCTGCTTTCCTGATGACAGCTCTGGCATGAGAAACTTCTGATGGGTAGTACTCAATTGGAGTCTCACACAGACAATTAATTATCCTTAAAAAAGTGACTTAACAGAATGACACCTGCCAAAACCAGACAATTTTCCACTGTCCAGCATGTTGCATATTTCCACTTGGACTCACCTTGAAAGAAAATCATTTTTGCATATTCTTTTGGTCTTCCTAATGTGCAGTTCTATTGTGAAAAGATGCTGCAACTGAGTTTTTGAAAACTATAGCTTCCAGCATATGGATCAAGTGCTGTAAACAAAATGTTCTTATTATTGTATAGAACAATTGACACTCACGTCAGTGGGTATGCAATTCTTACAAGACTTGGCCGACTGAACGCCCATTCGCATGTCCAGTAGAAAGAGGACTGGAAAATTATTTTTCCCTTTCAACCTCAGAGGATACTTCTGAAATTCCCATATGAGGAAGGTTTCCCTTTCCCAAATTTCAGAGTAGCAGCCGTGTTAGTCTGTATCCGCAAAAAGAAGAACAGGAGTACTTGTGGCACCTTAGAGACTAACAAATTTATTAGAGCATAAGCTTTCGTGGACTACAGCCCACACTGGAATAGTGTCCTCAGTTTAAATAAGATGTCCTGTAATGGGAATCATTTAAACTGAAGCATCAGTAGCTAATGTTCCACTTGCTTAGCTATATTTTTAATATTCAAGAAGTACATTCTTGAACTGTATATTTTTACAAAATAATATCCATATAGAGCCTGCTCGAAAGCCTACTGCAGTCAAGGGGAATATTTCCATTGACTTTTGGATCAGGCCCATGGAGTGTTTCAAGGTTCTCCTTGTACATAAGAGTCCCTGGATTGGAGTTCAGGAGCAGAACAGCAAAACTCAGGTTTAGGTCTTCTAGCCCTAGGCCTAAGTACTCATAGACTCCTATTAATACAAACAGCAAAAGTATCAAAAGATTTTTTTAAAATTTAAAGCAATTAATGGGAGATAGGTTACTTAGAGCATAAGCCCCTTGTAGCAGGGACCTTCTGTCTTGTTCTGTGTTTGTACAGCACCTAGCACAGTGGGGTCCTGATCCATGATTGGGCCTCCTAGGCATCACTGCATTACACATAATAAATATGATTTTTAATAATACCAGTTATTAACCATTCTAAAATTAGCAGATTTCTCATTTGTCCCCTTTCTTCAGCTTATTTGATGTGACTTTGTCTTTAAAACACTTATTCAGAAATTTTAAAAAAAGATTCTGACAGCAGTGATCAGTGTAACTATTGCTCTCTTTTACTCAGAGCAGTATTTGTTCTCTTGTCAGCAAACTGGTTAGGCTCTAGGGTCTTGTAGCTTATCTGTTGGCCATGCGCTATCATTATGTCTTGTAAAGAGCAGTACTTTTCTTAAATAAAATGAGTTAGGTACAGGAACAGCGCTAGCCATGCTCCCAGCCAGGGCAGAAAACATTTTTGCCAGCGCCTCCCTCACAAGCAACCAACAAACCCACAGCCAATCAGTGGAACAAAACATCCAGCCCATCCAGCAGTGTGGCACTGTAACGGGGTTTGGGTGGCTGAGCAGCCTAGGGGTTAGATTGCCAGGTACTCAGCCCCTCTCCAACAGGCCTCAGCCCGGGCCCTGTGTATGGCAACCCCTGAACAGGGGGAGGGGGGTTGGTGTCCCTCCTGGCAGGGAGTCAGAATCCACTGCCCTGGGCTACTTCCTACCAGTCCATTCAGTTTAGGGCATGTTCCCTCTAGTCCAATCTACCAGGTAGCTTGCTTTCCACAAGACTCCCTTTGGGGTCCAGACCGCACCTTGCTGCAGTCCCAGTCTCCCTCGGGTGAGGCAGCCACAAGCTGGTGAGGGCAAGCCCCATAATGTCTCTGGGGCTTGCTCAGTCAGGTACCTCCCATGCTGAGGGGTCCTTCATAGACTCCCTTGGCTAGGAAACCAGTGCTTACTTCCAGCTGGCTGCCCTGGCTGGCCAGTCCTCTGTCCCTTCAGGCAAGGAGACAGCTAGCTCCTGCCTCTCCACCCATCAGCCCTGAAGTGAGCCAAGCTCTCTTCTTTTATCCCCCCTCCAGACCTGGGATTGGCTGCAGGTATAGAGGGGTGGGGCTCGCTGGCCCAAAGGCTTTGTTTAACCCCTGCTGTTCTGGCTAGCAGTTTCTCTGCTTCACAACAGGCACCCTCTGGACGCTGGCACCCAGGTTGGCCGCCCTGCTTGCCCACACCTAAAACTGGTCCTGATTACATAGATGTGCATGGAACATTGATTTAATCACTAAGAATGCTAAGATTTAATCATGTAGAATAGATCTTACTATTATTTGCAACAGAAATTCAAAGTCCATTTCTCAGGGAAGAAGCTGTGATTGCCTAGCAAAAATATCTGAAGCTTGTGCCTTTTCTTGTCTGATTCTTATGGGAAGTTAGTCCTGAAAATGAAATAAATCAGTTGTGTGACTCTTTAAATTACAGATAAACCAGCTAAAATCTATGCAAGTTTAACAAGGAAGCATTATTTCTTTATTTCTTTTCTACTCCATGATGCCACCTGCTGGCCATCATGTACTTTGATTCTGGGAAAATATCATACCTTGAAAGAAAGAGAAAGTACCTTGAAAGAAAAGAGACCTTCAGCTTCCTTGGCTGTGGGATGCTGGTTCCAGGAAGAAGATCTGCTGGAAAGAGATGGGGTCCACCTGACCCAGAAGGGGAATAGAATCTTTGCACCTATTGAATCGCCAACCTAGTGAGGCGGGCTTTAGAATGGGTTCAAAGGGAGCAGGTGACAGAAGCCCAGTGTTAGGCAAGCATAAAAGAGATGTCCTTAACACCGGGCTAGATGTTGAGAGGGACGTGGAAAATTACAATAGGGTCATAGGAGCAGGGCCGGTGCTACCATTAAGGCAAACTAGGCGGTTGCCTACGGCGCCAAGATTTGGGGGTGCCAAAAAGCAGTGCCCCCAATTTTTTTTTACAGCATTCCTCCCCGAGCGCGTGGTCACTGCTCCACTTCTCCCACCTCCCAGGCTTGCAGCACCAATCAGCTGTTTGGCGCCGCAAGCCTGGGAGGAGAATTAGAGCAGGGGCGGCATGCTCGGGGAGGAGGCGGAGCAGAGGTGAGCTGGGGTGGGGAGCTGCCGCATGGCTCCCCGGGGGGGAGGAAGCTACCGCGGGGGGGGGGCGTCTCAAGGTGCAGGGGGCGGGGAGCTGCTGCAGGGCTGGAAGGTGGAAGTTTCACCTAGGGCGCAAAACTTCCTTGCATCGGCCCTGCATAGGAGCAACGAGGGAAATCAGTGGAGGAATATGCAAGGAATATGGGGAATAAATATGAAGAACTGGAAGTATTAGTACATAAGCTGAATTATGACTTACCTGGCATCACAGAGACTTGGTGGGATAAGTCTCACAGTTGGAATATTAGTGCAGCAGTGTATAGCTTGTTTGGGAAGGAGAGGCAGGATAAAAAGGGCAGAGGTGTTGCATTATACATGAGGAATATATACACTTGTTCAGAGATCCGGAAGGAGGTGAGAGGCAGGCCAGATGGAAGTCTCTGGGTAAAGATAAAAGGGATTAAAAAAATAGAGGTGATGTCATGATAGGGGTCAACTGTACCCCACCAGATCAGGAAGAGGAAGCATTTCTAGAACAACTAACAGAAATATCCAAAACACAAGAAGAGGTAGTAATGGGGGACTTAAACTACCCAGACATCTGTTGGAAAAGTCATATGGCAAAACACAACATTTTCAATAAGTTCTTGGAATATATTGGGGACAACTTTTTGTTTCAGAAAGTGGAGGAAGTAAGCAGGGGGACAGCCATTTTGTACTTGAATCAGACCAAAAGTGAAGAATCGGTAGCGAATCTGAAGGTGGCAGGCAATCATAGAATCATAGAATATCAGAGTTGGAAGGGACCTCAAGAGGTCATCTAGTCCAACCCCCTGCTCAAAGCAGGACCAATTCCGAGCTAAATCATCCCAGCCAGGGCTTTGTCAAGCCGGGCCTTAAAAACCTCCAAGGAAGGAGACTCCACCACCTCCCTAGGTAACGCATTCCAGTGTTTCACCACCCTCCTAGTGAAATAGTTTTTCCTGATATCCAACCTGGACCTCCCCCACCGCAACTTGAGACCATTGCTCCTTGTTCTGTCAATCTGGTGACAGGGATCATGAAATGATAGATTTCATGACTCTTAGGAAAGGAAGGCCTGAGGGTAGCAGAATAAGGGCATTGAACTTCAAAAAAGCAGACTTTAGCAAAGTGGTAGGTAAGGTCCCCAGGAAGAAAATCTCAGGGGATAAAGGAGTGGAGGAGAGCTGGTGCTTTCTCAAGCAGACACTATTAAAGGCACAACTGCAAACTATCCCAATGTGAAGGAAAGATAGGAAGAATAGTAAGAGGCCAATATGGCTCCATCAGGAGCTTTTTAATGACCTGAAAATCAAAAAGGAATCCTACAAACAGTGGAAACATGAACACGTTGCTAAGGAGGAGTACAAAAGAATAGCAAAACCATGTAGGGACAATCTCAGAGAGGCTAAGGCACAAAATGAGTTATACCTAACAAGGTATCTAAAAGGAGAAAAGAGGAGTCTCTTTAAAGTATGACAGGTTTCAGAGTAACAGCCGTGTTAGTCTGTATCCGCAAAAAGAAGAACAGGAGTACTTGTGGCACCTTAGAGACTAACAAATTTATTAGAGCATAAGCTTTCGTGGACTAAGTGGGCTGTAGTCCACGAAAGCTTATGCTCTAATAAATTTGTTAGTCTCTAAGGTGCCACAAGTACTCCTGTTCTTCTCTTTAAAGTATATTTAGATAAGATAGAGGTATTCAGGTCAGCAGGGCCTGATGAAAATCATCCTAGGGTACTTCAGGACCTAGCTGAAGCAATCTCAGAACCATTAGCAATTATGTTTGAGGACAGGTGAGGTCCCAGAGGACTGGAGAAGGGCAAATATCATATCATGTCTATCTTTAAAAAGGGGAACAAAGAGGACCCATGGAATGA
This sequence comes from Malaclemys terrapin pileata, assembly GCF_027887155.1. NCBI lineage: Eukaryota > Metazoa > Chordata > Testudines > Emydidae > Malaclemys > Malaclemys terrapin. The sequence goes on from NC_071512.1 coordinate 91,849,078, forward strand.
TAGACCAGTCAGCCTCACTTAGATACTCAGAAAGATACTAGAACAAATTATTAAACAATCAATTTGTAAGTATTTAGGGTATAATAGGATTATAAGGAATAGCCAGCATGAATTTGTCAAGAACAAATCATACCAAACCAACCTAATTACTTTTTTTGATAGGGTTACTGGCCTAGAGGATTGGGATTGTGCTAGGGTGTCCACCCCACACAATGTCTGAACAGGTAAAATTGGCCAACTGGAGCAAAGCCAGGGACTGATAAGGCCTAATGGTTGATGAAACCTGCTTGGGGGAGGAGCTGGGCTAGGCCTATAAAGAGAGGAAGTTGGTGGTTGGGGAAAAGGGTAGCTGGGAGCTCCATAATCACCCCCTAGAGTGGAGAGGATTTAGCCTGGTACAAGGAGGAGTTTTAGAGGGAGAGTAGGTTCTGGGATCCTGCCTTGGACTACAGACTGTGGTAAGAAGCCAAGAGGGGTGAACTAGCCCCAAGGAGCCAAGGAAGTTCCAGTGGTAAACCCAGAGGAGGGCTAGAAAATAAAGAAGAAGAGAGGTAAGGAAGAGCCCAGGGCAACAGCAACATGGTAGGAGCTTGAACAAATCATTCTTGCTGGGCATAGGGTCCCTGGATTAAAACCTAGAGTAGTGGGCAGGCCCAGGTTCTCCTACCAGCTACTGAGAAAGTGGTATAGGACCTGGCCTTGGACTGGAAGACTGTCTGGTATGGCATGTGGAGAGCAGATCCATTCGGAATTTGAATACCTGGAAAGGGAGGTGACCTCAGAGGAGGGCTGAGTTATTTAGAGGGAATACTGTGAGTCCTGGAAAGCTAAGGGGGCTATGGCATGAGTAACTGTCAGAATATGTGTGTGGGGAATCTGGCCTGAAAGGAGCTAATCCCCAGGCACGGCCACAAGTAGGTGTCCCAACAATGAGTGAACCACATCACAAGAGGGAAGCGGTAGACGTGATATATCTTAATTTTTAATAAGGCTTTTGACAACACTCCAGACGATGTTCTCATAAGATAACTAGGGAAATGTGGTCTAGATGAAATTACCAGAAGGTGGGTGCACAACTGGTTGAAAGACCATACTCAAAGAGTAGTTATTAATAGTTTTCAATCAAACTGGGAGGGGTATCTAGTGGGGTCCTACAGGAGTCGTTCTCGGGTCTGGTACTAGTCAATAATTTCATTAATGATTTGGATAATGGAGTGGAGAGAGTATGCCTATAAAATTTGCAGCTGACACCAAGCAGGGAGGGGTTGCAAGCACTTTGGAGGACAGGATTAGAATTCAAAATAACTTTAACAAATTGGAAAACTGGTCTGAAATCAAGATAAAGAGAAGTGCAGAGTACTTCACTTACAAAGGAAAAATCTAATGCACAACTACAAAATGGGAAATAACTGGCTAGGCAGTAGTACTGCTAAAAAGGACGGGGAGTTATAGTGCATCACAAATTGAATATGAGACAACAATGTGATCGAGTTGTAGAAAAAGGCCAATATAATGCTGGGGTATTAACAGAATTGTCATATCTAAGACACAGGAGGTAACTGTCCCAGTCTACCCGCTCCGCAGCTGGAGCGCCAAACCCCAACCCCACTCCCCAGCGGGAGCTGAGGGTTGGATTAAATGGTCTGACGGGCTGGATGTGGCCCGTGGGCCATAGTTTGCCTGCCCCTTTCACTAGAGGATGGCCCTGGCTCATGTGACGAGATGGAGACCTCCTGGAGTACAGTCAGAGGGCCTGGGTGGACCCTGTGGCATTCAGCCAGTGCATGGGGTTGCTGACCTGCATGCCCCTTGTTTGTTCTCCAGGAGGTGAGGGCAGCCTTAACCCCCTACATCTCTTGAGCGTGTCCTGCAGGAGGACGCTTTGTGCCCATCCCTGACCCTTGGCCCTCCAGAGCCTGTCATCAGAAGTCCCTGCCCCACAAACTTCCCTGGCTGCCCTTAATGTGCCACCTGAGTGGGCTAAATACCATCCAGCTGGTCCATTTCCAAACCGCAAGTGTGCTTCTTACTATCCACTTCCACCCCCTCATGGCCCACCACACCACCAAGTGGCAGGAGCTGCTGCCACCTGTGGATGGTGGGGAGTCCCAGAGGGCCAGCCTGTATGCCACTCTGGTTCCATGGACTGCTGGAGGCTCCTTCATGGAGGCATGAGCATGGGTGTGAATGTGGCAGAGTCATGAAATCCCCCAATGCCTGTCCCTTCTGCGGCAAGAGCATAGCCCTGGCTCATGTCACCAGACTCTAAGACCTCCTGGCCTACAGCCAGAGGGCCTGGGTGGACCTTGTGGCACTCAGCCATCATGTCTGCATAGTGTGTGTCAAGTTACAGCCCTGCTTCCAGCTCCTCCAGAACTTCTTACTGAGCTTCTGGCTGCACTTTCCTCCCTCCCTTGTTTATCCTTGCACACCCTATCCATGGCCCCATGAAGTCATGAGACCGCTTCATCAATGTCCTTCTAGCAATGGCCAAGAAGGCCATCCCCCAGACCTGGAGGAGGAAGCTCCAGGGTGAGGAGAGGTGAGGGAGCTCTGTCTGTGGAGGCTTATTTCCGATCATTTCTCCAGTCACACCTTGGGTAGAGTTCCTCTGGATGGTGTCCACTGACTCCTTACACACCTTTGAAGAGCAGTGGGCATGGTGAGGGGTCCTCTGCTCGGTGTCCCCTTTTGGATCCCTGATTTTTAACCTTTGACCTTAACTCCTATTCCTTGTTGGTGGGTTCTGCCCCCCCCCCCCCATTCATTGTCCCAAGTAGTCATTTGTGGCCTGGTGCTTCCTCCTCTGTAGTTGAATGGGCAGGCCTTTAGCTTTGGTTGGGCCTCGGCCTGCTGTTTCCAAGGTACCACAGTAGGTATAAACCTTCCAACTTCCTCAACAAACAAGGCAGGGGTCCTACACAATCCTGATTTGTCCCCACTGCAGATCTGCCCAGTGCACTGAATAAACCTGGGGTCCTGCTGAAAAAATAGTATGTGGTCATGTAATTAAAGATTGTTTTATAAGGCATGTGCACAAGGGAGACCAAGAGACTCTCTTGCCTTCAGGCAGCCGAGAGAGAGGGGAAGAGGAAAGGAAGAGAAAAATACCCTCCCTAGCTAGCACAGAGCATGGTGGTGGAGGGAGGAAATTGTATTAGATGGATTCAGCCAGCCACAAAATAATGAGATTACAATGGTCTGGCATTGGTGATTAATTTGTCTTTTCTGATTCCATTCACTGACTGAGCATCTCCTTAGCTCTTCAATCTTGTCCTATGGAAGGGGGAGTGGAAATCCAGTGTTTAGTGCCACCAGACTCCTTGTTGTTTTTGTAGATACAGACTAACACGGCTACCCCCGGATACTTGAGCATTTAGTCTTGTCACCATCATCCACAGAACCGTAGTGGTCAATTTAGCAGCATGGAACAATCTCACTGGCTTTGGGTTTCTAATTTTCAGCCTAAAGACACTATCATCTTGTATTATCCCTGATTTTTCTTCTTTTACCAATAGAGGATTTCTACTTCCCTCCCGCAAACACACACACCTTTTCCTCCTCCCTCCCCCACAAACCATTTGCTGTAGAAATTAATAGCAGGTTTCTGAGTCAAGCCAATCAAGGTTTTCTGAGGAGATGTTTTCTGATGTGGGAGAATACAGCAGCAGTTGATGCAGAGGAGGCTGGGTTGGTGTAGATTCCAATCCTTTTCCATTGTACCGTGTATGAGAGTGGATGACAAACAAATGACTAATACAGCATGAGACTGGGTGCTCAAAAAATGGTCCAGCTTTTTCACCAAAATAAATGGGAGACTTTGAAATTGTTCTTAGAACATGATCTCAAGGTGCTTTATGTCCTCTGAAAGGTCAGACTAGTACTCTTCTGCACCCACTCATGGAGTTTTCAACAACGGTAGTGTATTGATGTGACAACTAAGCAGGAGGTCTGATCTGTGAAGTTCAAGTCCAAACATTTCTCACATTTAGGAGTGCTAGGAGCCAGGGTTCTTGTTCAGGCACCCCTCTAAAGGTAACACTCTTAATATTTACCACTGAGTGTTTAAGATGGTGCAGTTCATCACTTTACCCAGCCTACCTCTCCTCTTCTACATAGAAACATGTGCCTATAGGCAGAACTGTCCTGCGCAACGTAAGCAAACCCACGTTAACTATCCAGACTTTGTGCATAGGCAACTGTCTCTCCTGCACTATGTTCTCCCCTGCACAAGCTCCCCTGCGGGGCCAGGTAACTGAAACAAATAGTCATTCAGCGTGACACTTTGCTCCACACATGCAGGCCTAGATACAGAGTTAGAGAGAGGAAATAATCACTGCAGCCTTAGCAACTCTCAGCATTTCATGAGTCCAGCCAGAGTGGTCACAAAGAGCAGCTATGGCCTGGAGCACAATAGCATCCCAAGCTGGCTGAGTTGCTGGCTTGCCGATGAAGAAGAGAAGCACGGAGGGAGACTAAGCGGAGTTCAGTCCTTTACAACCTGTTAATTTGTTAGTCTCTAAGGTGCCACAAGTACTCCTGTTCTTCTTTTTACAACCTGTGGGTCCATGTTTTCATATTCAGTGTCCTAGCGGCTCCCCTGCAGCATCACCTATCTGCACCTATCAGCTACTCAGTCCTGGCTGTTGTGCAAGCTTTCAGGTAAGTGTTCTCATCCCACTCACCTTTATATGCAAGGGAACTATACGGACCGCAGAAGTTAGAGATGGAGAACGCTAATAAGACCATCTTGTCCATTCTCCTGGCATGTAGCTGCAAAGGCCTGAGACGCATCTCTAGTGACATTGCTCACAAATGAGTGAAGCGACTGAGCTTCCACTGTGGGAGGATGGCCTGGGAGAATCCTCCCTACTTAGGGGAGGTGGGAAGGTGGGTTTGGCCCCCATCTCTCCTCCACTTCCCACTGCTCTCACCTGGGCACACAGATGACAACTCCTTTTCATGTACCCGTTGAAGTCAGCTAACATACTCCTCAATTGGAGATGGCTATATTAGAGAGAGGCCCAGGAAGCGGGGTTTTGCCTCCTCCACAAGCAAAGGCTGGGAAAATGTTGTCCACAGCAAACTTTCAATACAATAACATTTTAAAGTTTGGTATGACTCATGTTCTTCTTTCCTCCTTGCTTTGAACACAAAGGCTTTCCTACACTTCCTACACAAAATGTGCATATCTTTTTAAAAACAGAATTGGATAAAGAGGTGTGTATAATTTCCTTAGCACATGACGTTTCAGCCCAGTGACAATCACTCTTAGTTATGTGCGTCCCTGGGCATCCTTAGCGACTGAGCATATTGGGCCAGACTGGTGATCTCATTTACTCAGTGGAGTAATTCTGGTCAAACCAGGTAGGGAATCATTCTGGACTTTCACCACTGTAACCAGCGTAATTTAATTTAACTGCAGTCAAGCAGTAAGTTTGAATTAAGCAGTGCACAAGTCTTGCATGGAGATTCACAGAACTGGAAGGAAAGATGACTCTACAGAATATCCTCCTCCCCTTCATGAGCAAAAAGAAACGTTTCGCTTTGCAAAATGTGAAATACTTTACACTGTCTCTATGGGGGTTTCTTCTTTCACACACAACTGTGTGCACTACAGAGTGAATTAAGCAGCCACTAGATGGCAATATAATAAAACAAGGAGAAACTTGTCAGAAAAATGATTAACTGGAGCTATAAACATTCTCTCCTGTATATTTTCTGCTTGTTTTCAGTTACAAGGCAAGATGAATAAGAGTGTAGGTTCAAGGTTCACCTAAGTGACCCTTCAGTAGATGCATAGGGTCCATTATGAGCCCTCAAGGGGTAATTTTGTTTAGCCATGTTTATCGATAATTGCACTAAACTCCCATACTTGTGTTACTATGTGAGAAAAGGAAAAAATAGCTCAGGTTTTGTCCAAACAAATGCATTTGTTAGATTACATTAAAAAAATCTTATAATGTCTTATTATAGAATAATTATAATAGACTTTCAAATGAAAAGAGAAATGCCAAAAAGGCAAAGCAAACCTACTCTAGGTTACAGCTATCATGCCACCAGCATCTTTGACCTCCTTAGTGCCTAAGGAATACTGCATGTATTGTACATATGACGCCAAGTTTGGCTCTCAAATACACATACGTAACCTCTTTGACTTGAGTGGAGTAGCATATGTGAACTGAAAACAGTATTTGTAAATTGGCCTTCTCTTAAAAGGACCCACAGGAATACAGGAACCTGCCTGAGGGAGAGAGGTCTTATTTGATTGTAATAGTCAAGAAAGAGATGCATAAAGAGGTATTTATCCACATACTTCTCTTGTATTGTTTACATCAGGGGGCTGGGAATCAAGACACGTGGGCTCTATTCCCAACTGCAACCATTGAACCCCTGTGACCTTAGCAAGTTGCTTACACAAAAATATGAAGCTTTTCCCCCGCAGAAATACTGCTTCTGTTCTAGCCAGAGACACAACTGGATGGGCCAGGGGGTGAAAAACTGAGCAGTGGTGGTTGGAACCGTAGTGCCTACATAAGGCAAAAGCACGAAAAAATGTTTCCAAGGTGCTGTAGGGGTATATTCAGAATAGGTACTACACCTTTTAAAAAAGATACAGCCTATACTTCCCATAGCATTGGTCTCCACAGTTTACCAAAGGAGCAGCAGTGAATCCATGGCCACTCCTCACCTCATCTGGCCATGTCCTTTAGGCATGATTAAGGACAGTGAACCGTAGAATGTTGGCTGTACGCTAGGTGAGAGTGGGTTCCCTGTGTCACCTGGGATGGCCATCATTTGGCCCTGAGTGGTCTATAAAGGAATTTCTAATTTGAACTTCATCTGTGGGCTAAACATGGCAGCCATATGATAATCTCTCAAAAGGAGGAATGAAGAATAACTTTTCTCTTGAAAAATCCTGTACAGTGAAGGGTAGTTTTTGTGGTCAGAACATAAAGATCACTAGCACCATTCAAGAATAAAACATGGACCTATGTTGGAGTAGTCACCTCTGCTTGATTCTGGACTTTTCTCCATCTGAGATTCAGAGAAAAGAATGTTTCTATTTCTCAATGTCCATCCTCACTTCATCACATTTCTTACTGAATCAGCCAGTTGGGCAAGAGGCCAAGTTCTTCAGCTCTGCATCACTGAAATAAAAACGTATTGATCTGAGTCAAGCCTTTAGGGAGGTGACTAATTATGAGTGGGGTTTAAGGACTAAGGAATTGCAGAATATATTACCCAGTTGCTGCAAACAAGCCCATTTTGATAATCCTGCAGCTATGTGTGCTGAGTCTCATATTACATCGAGGGGAAAATATGTGGTGATTTCATTGCAGGAAGCATATGATTACAGCCAAAATTCTTAAACTGCAGTCCATGGATCACTGCTATCTCATGGAGCACTCCCAGGAGCGTCTCTAACTTGGGGAAAGCACACGTTGGTCTTCACCTAGTGCTGCTTCCTGGTGGATGTAGACTTGTTCAGGGCTCTTTAAAAGGTTTCTGGACAATATTTTGAGCAACTGAGGTAAATCGAACAAATCCAAGCAGCTCTCTCTCCATCCAGTACAGCTGATTTGGGGTCTTTTGGTGTAAATTCATCCCTGACCAAATGGGTGGATGGCGCAAAACTTGGAAAGGTGGCAAACCCAGTGGAGGCTAGGACCAAGCAGCAAAATGACCTGGAGAGATTGGAGTAGTGGGAGCAGAAGGCAATGACAGATTTGGTAAAACCCTGCACCCAGATAAAGGAAATTAAAAGCAGAAGATACGAAATAAGAGGATGTAACCAAACATCCTCACCCACTGTAATAAAGCCAGGTAGGGTTTTGTTTTGTTTCTTTAAATCTTATTTCCTTAATTCTGCCATCTAGTGACGTTCTCTATAGAACCAAGCAGTATAGTTACCACAGAAGAAGTACAGGATTCAAGATTGGGTGTCCATGAGAGGATATATTAAGAAGTGATCCACAACCACTGGATTAGATTATACTCTGGTAGTGTTATATATAATACAGGACCTCTGTCATTTTCAAGGTTAAGGGAGATGTGTAAGCTGTGAAAGTAAAATTCGAAAGGCTCTTCTCTTCCATTTAAATAATACCATCAGTGCTCAAGCAGCAAAGGGAAATGGAATGGAATACGTTGATTGTCCCTTGGAAATTGTTGGTCCCAAAAGCTAAGCAGAGATACTATACAAGTATGGAAGCACACAGGTATTTAAATATAACTTCAACAATAAACATTTTATTCACAAAAATAAATACAAAATTACTCTGCTATTGTTATAAAGCACTGTTTAAAGTTACATTCTGAGAAGCGAGAAATAATTACTTAAATAACTGAAAATATTCCAAAAGTGAAAGCCACATAAAAAATTTAATTCACAGCTTTGGCAAGGAATCCGCCCCCTCTCCCCCACATTCTATTGCATACATTCAAAGTCAAGGATAATTAGACAAAACAATGACTCAAACTGAACAGACTAATAAGCCACAAATATGCAGAATACATGAAAAAGCAATTTCCTGTTACTTTAAACAATTATTGTTACTTATAACATCAACTGCAAGAAAAAAATAAAATGCACATCTAATCTTTAAGTGCAAATGACCCGTAACAGTAATAACACCACATTTGATTAATTAATATATTTTTAACATAACTGGTCTATACTCTTGAATGCTATTCAAAATTAATTTGCAAGCCTTTAGTTCTAGGATTTATAGTTATTTACTTCAGAAGTCATATATGTTCCTCCTAGTTGTTTGCTAGGCAGTTGAAACTGATATGTTTTCCTGACGGATAAGTAACCATACCACAAAAATCACTCTACAGAATTTGCAATCTTACTGGCAGTCTCAGCATTGGCAAATGAAGGGATTTAAAAGTGAATTATTCTTAGCAAAAGTTGAGGTATATTGATAGGAAAGTATTTTACTGCCAGTACCCATGCTGTACTTTTTCTGGGCCAAGTCATAGTCTATGGTATAGTGCCCTCAGGATCTCTGCAGCACACCTGTGCTCCACGGCCATGATTTTTCCACTCATCCTGAGGGGACTCTTTTTTACCTCCGAATGTAGATGGCTGTCTAAGAGCTAAGCCATCTCTTTACGGGGGTGGAGTTCAGGAGTCCACTTACCCAAGATCCATATATGGTGACTGAGGAATACTATCATCCAGCAGATGAAGATGGAGGTTATCAAGTTGAAGAAGGCAGAAAAGAAGAACTCTTTCCCTCAGCCACCCTCCTTCCTGGCCCCATTCACCCAGTTCCCCACAGGATGATGGCTGGCTCCTTCTTCCTGACCACCTCTTTCTCCCCATCTTCCTATTATCCTTGGCCTGCAGTAACTTCCCTAGGCTAGAGGGGTCAGACTCCATGAAGTTCTGCTTAGGAGGAGAAATATGGAGCAGGAAACACATTTGCTATAGCATTTTGTCTCTTTTCCATGTCAGTCAGTTTCATGGCCCCTCACATCTGGGTGGGGACATCCTCCCACTGATGGGTGATGTGATGAGTCTTCAAATATGTTAAGGGCTGTTATAAAGAGGATGGTGATCAATTGTTCTCCATGTCCACTGAAGTTAGGACAAGAAGTAATGGGGCTTAATCTGCAGCAAGGGAGATTAAGGTTAGATAGTAGGAAAAACTTTCTAACTATAAGGGTAGTTAAGCACTGGAATAGGCTTCCAAGGGAGGCTGTGGAATCCCTGTCATTGGAGGTTTATAGGAATAGGTTGGACAAACACCAGTCAGGGATGGTATAAGTTTACTAGGTCCTGCCTCAGTGCAGGGGGCTGGACTTGACTTCTTGAGGTCCCTTCCTGCTGTATACTTCTGTGATTCTGATTCCCTCCACCTCTCCTCATGGACTAAGCCACGGTTGGCTCAATACAGAGCTGTTTTATACTAGTCTGTGTGGTGTTACTTCCGCTACTTCTTAAACTTAAACATGGCGAGAGATTTGGCCCAATGCAACCAATACAGGATTTCAGTTTCCTATATGTCCCTATCCCAGCTGCTGAACCCATGTTAAGATATATTTATATTTGTAGGGTATTTAAGTTCCATTGTTGCACATGCAAAAGAGATCCAGAAACACCCTCCCCCCTCAAAAAAAACAACCATGCTTGCAAATATGATTTCAACACAGCATTTAGAGTATGGGCCAACAGATGTGCACTAGAAGATCAAGGTCCAAATTCACTACTGGCATAAGCAGGTGCAACTCCATTGTTCAATGGAGTTGTGCTCACTTACAGAGGTGAATCTGGCCCCAGGTCTCTGATGACCAAACGTCCACCCTGAGATCAAGAACAAATAGCTATTTGAAATTTACAATTGACCTCTAGATGGATTTACCAGTTGCCGATTCACAGTATGTGTGATCATGTGTGCTAAGTAGGTGTGATCATTCAGCTGACTGGGCCAGAATTCCTGTACAGAGTGTAACACAGACAATCAAGCAAAAACAAACAAACAAACCATCACAGAAAACAATAGCAGTAGGCTCTCCATTGAATTTCTATGCCATTCCCTTTATAGCTCTCTGAATTTTGAGCTAATGTGGTGAATCATCCTTCCAAAATTACTTTGTAACTGTATCTGCTTATGCATAAAATCTACTTGTCCATCCTTATAATTAATAGACACTAATGATTTTGGTCACTCTTAAAATGAATACATTGCCAACTGCAGGCATGTTAAATGTTGTGAGGCTGTTGGTTAATGTAGAAAGGGTGAATTTAAAAACAATTATCTGAGGTGACATGCCAGATATCCAATTTCTGTTAAAGTACAACAGAATGAGGAAAGATTGAAGGAGACTCATTAAGAGTAATTTCAAGAAAAGAATTACATAACTGCTGCCAGCTCTTAATCCTCACTGTCAAAGAAAGGAATGGCACACCCCACTCGCCTTAGCAGCAATAATTACAGGGGATTAAAGGAGCACAGAGACAGAGGGGAGCAGATGGTGGATCCAGGATATGCAGGTGTTGCCTTTTTACAGAAGAGTGTAGAGATAAAGAGTGGGATTTAATGTTTTATACAGATGATGCTAAAGATGCCATGTAGTAAAATGGGATGGTAGAGATTTCTTCTGCCTTACTCCACAAGGTCAGGGAAAGAGTCACTTTTGAGCTATCAAAAATATAGGAATTTAGAGGTGGTTTGGAGGTTGCTTTAGCAAAAGAAGGGATTAAACATTCAACACACAAAATAAGGGATTAAAAATTGTATAAATTGTACAGCGACTGCCCATACCAGCTCGCCTTTCCTCCCTTAATTAAACAGAGGCACCCTCAGAATTTGCAGTGTTCCTTTCACTAGTCGTACAGAATTCTTGCAAATACTGAAGCAATTAGTTTTTAAAAGGATGACCAGTTGTTATGCATGGTTGGGTAGGGGGAAGATGGCTGGGACCCTAAAAAGGCACGCCAGACTAAGGGCTGGATTTTCAGAGGCGCTAAGTATTTGAAACCCCTAATGACTTCAACTGGAGCTGTGGGCGCTCTCCGCTTCTGAAAAATCAGGCCCCCCAAATGCTTTCAAGCCTGCAATTCAATTTGAGCACACTGACCATTGGATGGCAGGATTAGCCAAACAACGTATAAATGGTAAGGCGCAGTGTTTCTGAGTTTAGAGGCATTGCAGGGAGGGAAATTAAGGAGGCTGTAGAGAGAAGAGCAAGATGGCACATGTGATGCTTCCACACTGGAACTTTTCATTGCAGTGACATTTAGACATGTTATTTCATAGTGATCCAAACAAGATCAGTGGTAGATGTCTCAGCTCGTATTAGCCTCTCTGAAGTCAATGGGATTACTCACATGCGTAAAGCTACACCTGCGCTTAAGCGTTTTGCTGGATCAAGGCCTCATAGCAGTGATCAACATCAGGATTTGCAAACTGCAGTGATCTCTTCATTTACTTCAAATGCTGCCCGCTAGTTTTGGTAATATGAAAATTTTGCACAATACCCAGAGTTTGAAACAAAATGAAACTCAATGAGATACGCCATCTTTTCAAATGTCTGTTATTTCAGTCTTCGTAATGAACTGAATCCCTTCTGCCTCCAGCACCAAGTCAGAGCAGCCCGGCTTGTGGCAGGGAATTCTTTTGGGGTGGGAAAGGATCCTTCCTCCATGCCATGGAGTGGGTGATACAGTTGCTCTGTAGCAGTTAATCCACTGCTGAGGGTGCAGCAGCTCAGAACATTTCAGCATCTGGATTAACAGGAAGCAAAGGCTTGTGGCTCTGCCAGTCCTGCGACTGCTCCTCCCTTCCCTCATCCTCAAATCCTGCTGCACAGGTACACATAGGGAGTCCCCACAGAGCTGGGCTCCACCGTACTCTGGGATGCATGTAGAACCGATGCAGGACTCCCTCTGCATAGCAGAACCATACCAATTTCACTGCCTGGGGCCTTCAGAAGTGACGAAGGAGGATCCAGGATTTCCAGGAATAGCAGTTAGAAGGGCTGCATTACAATACCTAAGTTTGCTTGCCACTCAAGTGATGGAATGCCATCCCTCTTGGAAAATTCTCCACACAAATTCCATGTGGTGAGATATTTGTGCAGGAAGGGATGAATTTCATTCTTCATGTGTTGTCTAACTGGGCAGCTGGCGATTGATATATTTACATGGATGTTAGTAAGAGCTTTTAATTTATTTTACTAATGTTATCTTTAAATTCCAGTGTCTAACACCACATAGAAGATTCAATCCTTATGGCATGTCAATGAGCCAGACCAAAATCCCACTGCAATCAATAGCAGTCTTTCCATTGACTTCAGTGGTCTTTGCAACAGGTCTTTGATTGCCTAAATTCTCAAGTGACTAGTGATTTTGGGTGCTCAATCTGAGATACTTGATTTTCAGAAAGCACAAAGCACCCCAACCTGCGAACATCAGAACTCTTTAAAGTGTCATGTCAGGCATCTAGAAATAGAAACCCCCAAAATCAGTAGTTACCTTTGAAAACGTAAAAAATTTGCTCAGAGCCCTTTTATTCTATAGCATTTCCTATTGTTCCTGGTTAAATAAAGTTCTTCTACACAGCTCAAAGTTTTTGTTGTTGTTGTTGTTTTTAAATCACTTATGTTGCTTTTGGGTAGATTAAATTTTGGAATAATATCTAAACTCAATACCATTACATATCTGACTACTGCTTAGAAGTTCTTCAAAATAATTAATTGAAAAATTCTCAATATAAAAATAATTAGTCATTATAGAGTAGAAAATACATATTTGGTTTAACAATAGGTTTGGATTTTTATTTTGTTTTGTAATTTATCATAGAAAATTTAGGTGAGACGCAACATCTGGTTTCCTCAGAGACCCTACTTCTTACCCAGTTTTTCAGCTGGGTTCACTGAGACATAAAGAGGTAAAGTGACTTGCCTGAGCTCACACAGAGAATCTTAATCCCAATAGGATTAAAAATATAGGAAAGACCCTTTGGCTCCCAATCATTACCAGTTTGCCATTTGGCCACACTAGCTTCTTAACATTGCTTTTCTATAATGTGCTCTCATGAAATGGGACTGAAAAAAATGGTACTTTATTGTGGTACCTTCACTACTAAAGCTTCACTTTCAAAAGGGGCCTCCAAAAATGTGCCCATTTTATTTCCGGGTGCATATTTTGCCTAGGCAAAAACCCCCAAAATTGGGAGGCTATAAAGCCTTCCACAAGAAGTCTGACTCCTGTTATCTTACTGCACTAAATGTATATCTCTAGCTACTGATACATTCTCTTATTTTTGGAGATGCTTTATACACTGTTGTACTACTTAACCCACTTTCCCTTGATTGAGAGATATAATTTTCCTGTAACTATCCACTCCCAGTAGTAGATGCCTTCATTTTTATTTAAAAGAGACAGTGTAAGGGAAGCTAGGCCTAACCCTCCCCCTATATTGATAAACATCTCACTTTCAAGGATTTACTTGAAGGATGCCAAGTACTTTTTTTTTAAGTAATCATTGCTACAAGCTCGGTCTTCTTTTTTACATATTTAATTTAATGTAGATCCCACCTGAACGAACAGTGTATACTCACTGTTACCCATCATAAATATGTTGGGGCTTTGTGTATGACACTACCCGGCACAAATGAGTTTAGCTAATGGATGCATTGGTTTCTATAGGAGCATTGTTTTATACATAAAAGTATTTAAACTAGAGAGGGCGCTCTCATCACATCAGCCTGAGATGAAGATGAGCTCTCCTTATACTATATGCACATATATAAATGAGATGGGTGCTGCACTCCTAAGTGGTGAACGCTGTACAAACAGGTGTGCGTACACACAGGGCCAGTTCTAGAGGCGACCAAGCAGGGCAGTTGCACAAGCGGCTAACTGCCTGGGGGCATTGTACAGCTGCTGCTCCACCTTTTGTTTGTTTTAGGTGACTGATTCTCCGCTCCCCTTCTCCCCCCCCCCCTTTTTTTTTTTTTGCTTGGCTGCTCTGGGGGTCTGCGTAGGTGCCGAAAACATTTTCCAGCAAGACGCCTCAGGCCATTACAGCACACGCATGTGCGCTCCTCCCCACTATGAAAGCCTGGCTGCACCAGTTAGCTGAACAAGTGGCTTCTGCTTTGGACAGACCATTGCTGTGCAGACCTGTCCTCAAGAGGACTTTTTCCACCTTTGCATTTAGGCACTATAGAGCTGCTCGTGCAATGGGGAGAGATCAGGCAGGCCATGCTCCCTATGTGCAGGCGGCTTTCATCTTCCCCCTCCAGCTGGGGAAGCATGGGCTAACTCCAGCCCTAGGCCTGCAATAACCCTGAACCCTTCGCTGCTGCAGCAGGTGGAAGTTGGGGAAGAGAAAACACTGCCTTCTCAAAGAGCTTTTTTAGAGTGTTTGGCCTCTGGCTGCATCCTTACCTCTACTGAGAGTTGTGGTTCCATTGCCAGATGGGTCCTTTGGCACTGTGTGCTGGGACTGCTGTCTGCTGGGGTGTGGTGTTGGGCAGGCACTACTTCTTCAGTGCCATCACCCAGTTCCTCAGTTGCAATGGGCTCCCCTCTCCCAGAAGGGGAGGGGCTTGGTAGCCATGCACATTTGATGGAATCACCAGTGGTCCAGGACTGCTATAAAGCTGCCAAAAGCCTGTACCAAGAAAGGCCTTAGACTAGGATCTGGCCTAACAAAGATAAGTTTAAATAAAATGCCACCTTTGGAATCCTTGTCATAAGACCTTTCAAGACCAATTTTCTCATTTGAGTGTCTGCAACAGGACATAGTCTGAGGGTAGGTCTACACTTACCCGGTAGTTCGGCGGCGAGCGATCGAACTTCTGGGTTCGACTTATCGCGTCTTGTCTGGACGAGATAAGTCGAACCTGGAAGTGCTCGCCGTCGATTGCGGTACTCCAGCTAGACGAGAGGAGTACCGCGGAGTCGACGGGGGAGCCTGCCTGCCCCGTGTGGACCGAGGTAAGTTCAAACTAAGGTATTTCGAAATTCAGCTACGTTATTCACGTAGCTGAAGTTGCGTACCTTAGTTCAAATTAGGGGGTTAGTGTAGACCTGGCCTAAGAAACATGTAGAGTAGGCACCACAAATAGCTAATTAAGTACCAAATACTTGAAACAACGAAACGAGGAACTGAAAGCCCTAATCTGAGGTTTTTAAATTAGGCCAATACGTGGAATTCTGTGGAGCCAACGTGCTGATTTATGTCAGTCAAATGTAGGAGCAGGCATCCAACTTCAAAATGTGGGCATTACATGTTCACTATTCTTGAGAGTTTCCTGTGGGGTAGGTGGGGAAGATATTGACCCTTCTAAAAAAAATACTAACAGTAGCAATCAGGTAGAAATATGGGACTATGCTGTGATGACTTAAGTTTTGGTCTCTGTTGTCTCTTGTACTTTAATGGTGGTGGCCTGAAATTGTGGCATGTATGGTACAAAGGTTTTAACAGAGTTTTCATATTTAAGGCTATTTTTGATAAAGGGATTTAAATCGGAAGAAATATCCTGAAGAAACCCCATATCTTTGAATAAACCATTTGTGTGAAGATGACACATCACTCTAGAATTTTCTGTTAAAAAAATATCATTTTCATTTTTTTTAATTGATGTTAGCCCTAAGTAATAAAGGCTCCTCTCAGGACTGTCTCCATCACTGAAAGTGTCATCATGGTCTGAAGGTTCTGAAAAGCCCTCAGAAGAAACAACAGAAAGGGATATCGTTTTGCTAGCTTGGCTCGGATGTTGATCAGGTAATATTAGAAATGCCTGATTTCCCACCTCCCATGATCTAGAGAAAGGATCTGTAACTAAGGAATCTTCACCTACGAAGCATCCATTAAATGAACCACTTAGATTCTTTTGCTCTTCATAAAGCCCACTTGATTTCAAGTTACTGATAATTGTAGCGTACTTAATATTGGACTGTCTCGTAATTCCTTCACTGACTTTGTCATCATGGGAACTCTCAGAAAGGCTGTTACTGAGATGGCTGCTAGAACAAGCCGAGTCATGCTCAGAGTCTTGAATCGTTGTGAACATTGAATCAACTGCTAATAAATCTTGCTTGTCTTCACTTTGCAATGCTTTAGCAACATTGATGTCTTCCAAAACTATTTCTGGCTCCAGAAGAAGAGGCCCAAATGAGATTGCTTCAGGATGCTTGATAAAAAGATGCTCAAAAGTTTCAGGCTAGAAGAAAAGATATATTTTAATGCTCATCTATCATTGAATAGCTTTATTTCAATATGAAGTTACTGTACTTAAGAGCCACAGATGAAAACTAGCATATTTTAATATAAAAAGTACATTGATGAAAAACAAACAAAACCTAAGTCTGCTATGTGGCAGGGTATCGAAGGGGGGAATTGGGGATAAAGAAAGCAAGCACATGCCTGTGTCTTATGTATGCAGGAAAGGGTTGATCCTGAAAGGTGCTGAGCATTCTGGCTTAATGCAACAAACTCCATTAATTTCAATGGCACTATTCATGTCCTTAAAATTAAGCTAGTACTTTAGTGCTTTGCAGGATAAAGCCTTATATGCTACAGGATTTTTTGGCATTTTATTTCAATTGCATGACCAATTTGGCATATTAGAAATGAATCAAAATAATTTACAAACAACTGAAATGACTCTGCCTGTTATGATTATACTGTACTATCTAGAGTCAAATCCTACCATCCAATAATTTTTTTAGGCTCTTCACCTGTAAGTAAGGACTGCATGTTTGAAATTCACACCCACCCACCCACACACTTGTTTTAGGGCAATGCGTCCTATCCTACATCATAAAGGATGGGAAATATATATAAACATTTCAAATATACCGCAGTATAAATTGATAATAGGAAACTGGCTTTCCTATTTACTACTAAGAAAAGTTCACTTTAAAGTGTATACCCACTGATGAGTTTAATTAAGACAAATAAAAAACAATTAGTTAAAAACAACAGATTGTATTTATGTTAATAAACCATACAGATATTATATCACAGCAGGAAACCTTCCAAAGTAACGAGGAATATTTCATAATGCTTAGACCGGTGTACATTATAAGAAGGTATGGTACTATTTTATCTATCTTAGGCTAGTGGGTGTTTGTTTAACCTAGAATAGCCATCACCATAGCATTTAAGGCCCTGATTTAGCAAGGTATTTAAGCATGTTTTTAAACTACTCACATATTTAAATGTCAACACTTGCTTTGGTACCTTGCTGAATTGTAGCCTAAATGCTGATTTGGGATAGCTTCTGCATTGCTTGCATGCTCAGAACTCCCATGGACTTCAAAAGTACTGTAAATATGACATTTAAAATTAGCAAACTGATTACTGAAATGAGCTGCAGACAGTTGCTACAATGCATATACCAAGAAATGTCTTTAATTCATATTGAACGTCCCTGGCTGAAATGTATCCTTCCCTAAGACAGATCACCTATGAATCCAGGTAGGAATGTAGGAACTGTTGTAATGAATCAGACCAATGGTCCATCTAGACCAGTATTCTCTCATCAACAGTGGCCCGTATAAGATACTTCAGAGCAGAAACCCCACAGTAGGCAGCTGTGGACCTCTCAGCAAACATGTTTCTTACTGACCACCAATAACTAGAGGTTGACTTAGGCCCTGAAGCATGAGCATAACTCTGGATATGAGTTCTACAGGATCACATTAAGAATACTGCCTATCACGTTTTATCAAATATCAAAAATTAAATGATCAAATACCACTTTTTAAAATAGATTTCAATTAGTAAATGTCACTTTCTGCTGAATCAAACATGTCACCAAGTAAAATATATTAGATGAATATACAAATACAATGAATATACAATCTCCTGAGAAAGATGCAATACAATAATATAATGTAAATAATGACAGAATAATATGTGTAAATATTGCTGTAAAATATGTTCTCAACATGTGTGTCATATGATTTGTGCAAAAATATCTTATAGCAGTTAACATAATTCTATGAAACCAAAAGGAAATACTCATGGCCTCAAGTGGCACAGACTAAAATTTAATTCATACTCATTTGCCAGACACAAGGAGACTACAAAATATGCTCCCTTCATGATCCTGCAGTCTTTAGGTCCTGCTTAACTTTACTCACTGGGAATAATCATTGAGGTCAATGGGACTACTCACACTATGGGTACGTCTTCACTACCCGCCGTATCGGCGGGTAGCAATCGATTTATCTGGGATCGATATATCGCGTCTCATTAAGACGCGATATATCGATCCCCGAACGCGCTCACCGTCGACTCCGGAACTCCACCAGAGCGAGCGGCGGTAGCGCAGTTGACGGGGGAGCCGCGTCCGTCGATACCGCGCCGTGTGGACCCCAGGTAATTCGATCCAAGATACTCCAACTTCAGCTACGCTATTCACGTAGCTGAAGTTGCGTATCTTGGATCGATCCCCCCCCCCCCCCCCCCCGCCCCCAGTGTAGACCAGCCCTATGTAAAGTTAAACATGTGCATACATCTTTTCAGGGATAGTGCCATAGTCATTACTCAGCCATATCTCCCTTGGAAATCATTTGGAGCTTTAGATAAGTAAGGTCTGCAGGATTAGACCCTATGACCCAATCCTGCAAACACTTATTCACATCCTTATCCTTAAGTACAAGAGTCATTTCACTGGAAAATCAGTGGGATCACCCATGATCTTAACATTAAGCACATGTGTACATTTTGCAAGATTGCAGTACAGACGCAGGATTTACTCATCCTATACCGTACTGCATTAATGGTTAAAAATGATAATATTTTGTTAAACTAATACTCCATAAATACAGCCTTGCAGAATCAATCACAGAACAGATATAACTTAGAGAATTTTTTCACTTGACCAGAGCTCGGAGAGCCAGGAAGCGATAAATACACACATTAGTAACCAATTATTGAATCTAGTTAATCTTGTATTCTGACAGACGTATCAAAAGAAAATAAGAGTTACACATGGCTTCAGACATAAGGACGTTAGAGGTTTCTAGTGCTGATATGTGGAAATTTTATTCAGGCAATGGGTCTCAAAGCTAATGAGAGTTATAGTACAAGTTCTGCACTTCGTTTTTCCCACTGGAAATTGCATTCACATAAATAAGGGAAGAATCTAGCCCCAGCTGCATAAATTCCTTCTATTTTCAAAGGAGTATAGACCCTGGCCTCGGATGCACATGGAATCAGAGACGCACAACGGTGCTCATCAGTATGGTTACGTCTACACTGCAATAAAAATAACGAGTCTGGTGAATTGACTGGTTCACAGGGCATGGTCTGCAGGGCTAAAAGTTGCAGTGTAGACAGTCAGGCTCAGGCTGGATCCTGGGCTCTGAGACGCCCCTGCATTGCAAGGTTTCAGAGCCCGGGCTCCAGCCTTTGCCCAAATGCCTAAACTGCAATTTTTAGCCCCACAGCCCAAGCCCTGCAAGCCCAAGTGAGCTGACCCGGGCCAGCTGCAGCCATTCCATGAGTCTTTTATTGCATTGTAGACATACCCAAGTGACCCAATTTTCACTGAGATTAATAAAGTGTACGAAGGAAGCATGCATTAAATATATAGACTGTATTGCAGTACAAGGTGTCAAAGGGTCACATGACCCTTCAATTTCCCATTCAGCACAATACACTTTATATTCACATGCATAACTTCTTTCTCCTTAGCTAGGAACCCAACAGGACATAAGAATATGGAATAATGTCATGTGAGTATAAATCCTTTACTCTCCTTTGGCTGTTTGTAAATTAGTCTAACTTCACTGATCTTAATGGACTTACTCCTGATTTACACCAGCGTGAGAGGAGAATCAGGCCCACAGTCCCTGATCCAACATGCGAGTTATTGGGCCGGTGGTGATAAGTTTCCTTTTCTATATATAGCTAAGTTAATTAAGTAAATAAAAAGGTCTCTGTGCAACTCACACACTTCCTCCAGCAATGCACAAATCTTTGTTCAAAGCCCTACAGCCATATTTGATACTTTTCAAAACTGTAAAGCATTTTCTCCATTGCTGTCAGTATAGCAGCACTGTGGTGCTGGTCCATCGCTCCATGTATCTAATGGAAAGAGTCTCACTGACTTCAGGGAGCTTTGGACCAGACTCTATATTATATATTTCAATGAACTTTGTTTAATATTAAATGATATTCTTTGCATTCTAACAATACAGCAACACTTTAAACAAAAAAGAAAGAAAAGACTTTAATATAATAAGTAATAGGTTAGCTACAAACAGGAAATGATGCTAAATGGAGATTACACTAAGCAGAAGTGGCCATACTAAGGGTAACAACAGATTTGTGTACACACACACACACACACACACACACACACACACACACCCCTAATGTCAGACACTATTATTAAAGTGGCTGTGGGAATAGCTATGTGTTTAAATGATAGTGAGTGAAGTACCTGTCTACACAAAATAACATGGACAATGGTTTTTGTCAGAGAAAACTAAGGCACAATGAACATTTCTAAATTATTTCTGCAAATTCTTTGGACTAAATTCTGCACTCAGATGCATGTGATCAGCTCCCATTGACCTTAATGGGAGTGCTGTGCACATCCAGAGGCTGGGTTTGGTCTCCTCAACATGCCTGAAGTCTGTGGAAATTCCCAAAGCTGTTCAGCATCAATATCAGGCTAGTTCTTGAATAAACAACCAATAACTCTGTTAAAAAAATATTTTAAGTTGATAACTGGGCAAGTCTTGCACTTAACTAGCTGAATCTCAGACCATTCTGATATTTCTGCTTCTATGGCTCCATCCTCATAGGTGCTGGGCATTCTCAACTCTTATTGAAGTCTAGGAGATGAAAGTGTTCAGCCCTTTGCAAGTCAGAGCCTTAATAAACAGGTCACTAAACAAAGGTTAAAAATGTGATTTCAAGCAAGATTTTTGCCTACATGTGTAGCAAACCCTGCTCTAGGCTGCAATATGGCAATTGTCCCTGATTTTGCATGGGCATCTTAAGTATTGAACAAAACTATTTCCAGGACTATCTTTAAATCAATCATCATGTATTGTATCTGTGTTTCCTGTCTTCTGAATGTAAACAGAAAAATCTTCTAACAATTCTGTATATGAAGTCTGGGAGCTGGCACAATGGTTCAGCAGGAAGTGATCATGATTAGACTTCAAACAATGTCCATTCTCTGTTTAAATGAAATGAAATAAAATAAAAGATGAGAAAAGAAAACTTCATTGGGAATGAAAATTAAATATCTGAAAAAAATCTAAACAGTCGTGGGTCCATTAGATGCATTTTCTTTTTGAAATAATAATCCTGAATTTTTAAGTTACTGTCTCAATGATTACACAATAAGTGTCAAATTCTGGAACTGAGGGACAAATTCTCAGCTAGTCTGAACTGGTGCAAGTCCATTTAAGTCTGTAAATTGGCACAGCACAACTGTAGCTGATCTGGTTTGCACCAGCAAAGAATTTGGCCCTGGGTATGCACATGTGCCCTCCCCACCCCCCAACTTCAAAGGGTGTCATACAACTAATCATCTGGTGGCAGGATTTAGCTCTACTTCACACTAAGCCTGGACTTTGACTCAACTTTGAGTCCTAGCCCCCACTTCCATCTACACAAAAATCAGTTTGACTCAGGTCAGCAAACATACAGGACCTGTGTCCTGGCACACTGCTTGAGGAGTGGATCAGAGCCTAAGTCCTGCTCTGACTCGAGACCAAGCCCTATCTTTTTGCAGTGTGGACGCAGCTCATGCCGCAGACCAGAGACAGAAGGTCCGCATAAAGCAGTGTGAAGGCATTAACATGGCTGTGAGACCTGGGTCCAGCAACTGTAAGCCCAAGTTTACAATCCCGTGTGGATGTTCAAGTACAGGCTTGGAAACACTGGGTCCACAGACCCAGGTTTACAATGCATACCCTAAGATTGCCCATGAATTTCAAAATAGATCTTGATCTGAGGTTCTGGCCCACATCCAACTGTCAGCTTTCTACAGCTGAAGAAAACTGCATTTTGCCATTCTCAGTGGCTTCAAGATCTTGTGTTTGATTATTTGGATAATTCTTAACAGTTTAACATTTTAAACTGAATGTAAGAGTGTGAAACACATAAACCATATTAAAAAAACGTATCACTATGGAAACCCCATACCTTTTGAAAATTAACTCCTTGTGCCCAGGAGCAGTTCTTGGGGTTTGGAATATCCTCCCAGAACAGTTTCTTCATTCTGAAATGTTTAGACAAAGTATTGATTTAGTACTGAATATACACATTGTATATATGGCCGCGCTCAAGACAGAAATATAGAACTGCTCACGGTCATGGTAGCACAAGGACATAAGCAGAGACAGGGTAATGGCCTGATTTTCAAAGGTACTGAACATAGGCATTCAGAAATTTCTAGTTCCCAGTGCTGTGTTCAATCCACTAAACCAGATGTTCTCAAATTGGGGGTTTTATTGTGGGGGGAGGCATGAGGAGCTTTGGGGTGAGGGGGAAGCTTGCTGTGCTCATTTTACCCACAGCAATGAATAACTAACAAAGCTGATTCCTCCAGACATATCAGTCCGCAGACAGTGCTGCGCATTTGACTCTTGATGGCGCTCTGCATTGTGACGGATTTCTGCTAAGCTTGCCTAGCAAATGTATACAAAGTCGTTGCCATCTGTACGTTAATCTGTTTGCTACAATGCGGCCTGCACATTTAATTGTGAGCATCGACCATGATCGCAGTTTTGCTTTTGCTTTTATTACAATGGGTTACTGGCTCATTCGTGCAATTCATGGAATTGCTCTGCTTCAAAAAACAGGCACACCCATCACACTAGTAACAACGGTGTGATGCCAGTAAGCAGGATCTCACTTAAAGGTGACATTACTCTATACTTAAATGGCTCTGTTTGAATCAATGCCTTATAGTTTTTAATATGTAGTGAGAGTTGCATGTTGATTATTTTTTTATCGGTATATCTACTTGTCTAGTGCGGGGGGGATAAACTACTGCAGACACAAAGAAGGGGAGCGCAATCAAATACGTTTGAGAACCATCACACTAGACTATGCTGCCTTTCAGATAATGTACATCTCAAATACATAAATGGTGCCAAAAGCTAACTAGGTATGAGTGTTTCTATAGGCACACACTTTTTAAGCTGCAGTATCTTCTTATAAGCACATTTAGGGAATCATATGTGAAAATAAACAACATGCCTTTGTTGCGAGATCAGCAAAGTTCCAAGCAACAAAACGAAGGATGAAATAACTATTGGTAGAATCACATAGAGGCCTGCATCATTCCATTTTTCACTCCGATCTGAAAACGAAAGGAATCTGTTTCACACTATTTGCAATATTTTTCCAGTCATCGGTCCTAACTTTATTGCAATTAAAAATATCTATAAATAGAACCGTTTAGATAATGATCAGTATGCATACAAATCGGAAACAAATTATTCGACTGTACATTAGTAGGTTATACATGCCCTTAAGTAAGTTGTACTGTGTCACTCCTGACGTGTGGACAAATACACAGGAGGTGAAATTACTCTAAAAACTCAGTGGCTCCCATGTCTCTGTGGGATTGTCCATTGTTCCCGTTACTCAGAATCATCACCAAGTCAAACAAAGCAAAGGGAGTAGCCCATACACAGAAGAACCATGGGAATATAGGACCTCAGAAACCCCTTGGGACTGTCCCAACATATGTCCCTTCCCTACAGAACACTGTCCCTTTTGAAAATGTGGGTGAAATCTTGAAATGCATTATGGTATTAAATTAAATGTACAGACAGTACCAGGAGAAGTTGGTGGGGGTACTCCACTGACTTCAACTAAGCTATGCCAATTTATACCAACTTGACTAGGGTCCGTTATACTTCAATCACTGTGTTTTCACCACTGTTTTCTTGATGTTTCTCATAAAAACATGAGCAAGAGTCCATATCATATCCAAATGGAACTTTTACTAACCAGCTGCTGCTTAATAAAAAATAATTAAGATCATATTGGTCACCTTTGATGAATTCATCAGTCGTTTTGGGGTTGCCTACTCCTTCAGGGGATATTGGGTACAGGCTAAACTGGTACTTCTCAATAAGAATAAAATGATCTGGAAAGAAGAAATCAGGCTTTTGATTTAAATTCCAATTTAGTAATACTATAAAATACTAGCCTCTACAGAGGCTTTGATCTCATGCAACAGAGGCTCAAGGCAAGCCAACAGGAAAAAAGAACTATTTCCTCTAGTTTAAAACTTTTAATTTTGGATTCAAATGTAGACCCAACAATCTATTTTGGATATATTAGCAATTTATTCTGATGGAATTATTAGCTTTTGATGAAAAGGTTATAAATATTAAAGCCACAGAGCACATATAGTAAAATCTGGATAAATAGGAGATATATGTAATATTTATATTTAACATACATTCAGCATATATTGGTGTTAGCATAACATATATAACTGAGCTTTCCTCTTTATCACTTCCTCACTAGCCAAATACAAACCCACACATGTACAGGATGTAACAAAGATGAAGCATACTTTTTCCCAAGTTCAATATGGTAATGATGATCCTTAAATGGATGTAAATCAGGAGCAACTCCATTCAGATCAAGGCAGTTATATCAGCATGAAGCAGGTGCAAATGAAAGGAGGGTCAGGCCCAGAGTGAGTATACTATATGGAGATTTGCGCAGATCTGAACCGACTAGTAGTGCCTTTGCGTGCAGCGACTAAGGTGCGCATGGCCTTGCGGACCAATGCCCATGTGACACAAGGTGATATAGGACCAGGGCCTGGGTTTTTAACAGCAATAAGGACCAGTCGGCAATTCTGTATCAGCCCGGCTCATTAGCTCTATAGTTGACCCTCAACTGACAAGTAAGATTCAGTACAGCCAAGAGCAATCTTTAACACTCAAACTATTCTTTCATTAAAAAAGAGAAGGATACAGCAAAGAGGCTGGATTCATGTATCCAGAAAGTACAACCTTTCACCGCACTGTAATACACGTAAAAAATACCACATGGGTTTATTTTAAAGTACAAACTCACCATAAATATAGTATTTGCTAATATTTGGAGCAACTCGTATCCATTTCATTTGTTCTTCCTCATTAAGGTTTTTCCATTCGATAACAAAAGACGTTATCACATACATTTGAGGTGCAAGTGTCCAGGTCAGAATTACACAACTGCTGTTTACTGGATAAGCACTGAGTGATTGCACGATATTCACTGATAAAACAGTAAAAAGAATGATTAAAATGAGATCAGCTATACCAAATCAGAGTTGGGATACACGTGCTGCATCTCAGATCCAAAGAAAAAGACTATAATGGTTTAGGTTCTCTGTTGTTTATTTTTGCATGTACACTTGTCAATGAAGTGACATTGTTTTACACCAGCACCGGACTTGTCTTCACAGTGGGGTAATGCGCTCTACAGAGGTGTGATTTCTAAAGCACACCAACATGTTGCACATTAATTGGTCCATTCGGATTCTGCCAGTGCACACTGAAGGTACCCTAGTGTGTTTTAACGTAGTTCTGTTTGAAACAGCACTACATTAAAGCACACCAGCAGCATCTACATGGACCGATTAATGTGAAAATTGTTAGTGCACTTGAGAAATCACACCCCTGTAGAGCACATTAGCCCACCGTGTAGACAAGCCCAGAGTATCTGGCTCCAGGTGTTAAACGGATCAAATCTGTGGGTTGTGTTCCCACCACATTTTGCATCGAGTTCTCTCCTTAAGCAATATTCCTGTTTTGAGCAATATTCCTGGTTCTTACCTCGATCTTTCAAATCTTCACCCCTTAGTTAAGACATACCGTAATAGCTAAAACCCATCAAAATGTAGCTAGCAAAACAGAGAATAAATCTATGGCTCAAGTGCTGTTACACTCTTCTATGGAACAGGGATAAGAACGTAGGTGGCCAATTTCCATCGCGAGCTCCTGCTGCTAGTTGCAGCCTTTCTGAGGTATGTTCATGCACACCATCAACCAGACTTTGACCCATAAAAAGCACATGCTTTTAACTACTATTTTACAAAATTTCAGCTCTGCCTATAGGTTGCAGTAATGCTTCCCACAACATTTAAATACAGGCTACCGCCTAACAAGGCAGAGTCTGGGTGAATCAACAAAGAGGGCGCTCCTATGAAGTGTAAAGTCAATAATGAGTAAGTGAGCTGTCAGAAAATGCTGAGTCAATGGAAATCAAAATGTTCCACAGGAATGTGTTGATTTCACCAAAAGTCTTGACAGAAGAAGCAGGCCGGCCGGCGAGCCTGCCTGCCTGATTTCCTTCCAGCCCACCTAGCTCCCTAGTTCTCCCACTGCTCATCTGCCGCGGGTTCTCAGAAAGCTGGGGCACGTCAAGCTGCTCAATTTCCTGGGATCTCCAGTTCCCCTGCAGTCCACAGGGTAGGCTGCCAGGCTATCCAGTTCTCTGGGTCCCCCATACTCACACAGCAGGCTGCCAGGGAAATGAATCCCCAGCTGGCTAGGCAGTTGGCAGCCAAGGGAGCCAAGCAGTCCCCGAGGTGAGAAGCCAGGGGTCCTGGGATGCATATTTCATTTCAGAACCACCAAAACGTTCCCGCAGTGGGAATGTTTTGGCGTTGCCGAAACAAAATATTGGGAAATTTCAGTTGTTAAAAATGTGGCATTTCAAGCTTTTCATTCCTATAATAGCAGAGAAAGTCATCATAAGATGTACATTTTCCTTGTTAATAAAGATTTCTTTGTTAAAAGAAAACTGCCAAAAGGCAAGTAGGCATTCCGAATTTTAAACATCTTCTGAATGCATCAGTGTTATTACTAACCTGTTATTCTTACCTGTGCTCATGTGCTGTGACAGAGTTAAATTAAAATTCATTGAGGAAGCTCCAACTGAGTTAACAGCTAGAATTGTAATGGTGTCTGCATCCTCCATCCATGGATATGTATAGGTAGTGCCATTGGTGACATATTCCGTCCAAGTGATGTTTTCTGAAGTGTGATGCTTTACAATATATCCGCACACACTGCATAATGAGTAATTCTTCATCAATGGCTGCAGGAAACATCAGTATATTTTAGTTGGCTGGGTTTGATTTTCTCTGGGCAGTAGAGAACAGCCTTCTAGTTCTGAGAGAGCAGGACCCTAAATGATACCCCTCAGTGAGACTACTTTCCTTATACCTAAAATATTGCTGTCCATTTAAACAGGCTAAAGTTTTTCCATAATCACTGATGCCTGACATCTCTACTTACCATAGCTCCTAAGACAAGTGTGATCGAGGAAATGCAAACCTTCAATTTGCTCTGGTAACTCATTGTTTTATCTTATTATCTTTAAAGGATGCAGAGCCAGAAGGAATTGCCATGATCCTAAATTGGGGACGTATTTTCTGTAAAGGAGGCTCAAGACCAGATGCAATAATGCATGCGAGGCTGCAGGCACAGTTACCATGACTACATGTGCAAATAAGGGTAGTCAGTCAATCACCTAACTTATCATTTGCATGTGCAATTACACAGTTTGCATGTAGAGTCATAGCAA
This sequence comes from Malaclemys terrapin pileata, assembly GCF_027887155.1. Taxonomy (NCBI): domain Eukaryota; kingdom Metazoa; phylum Chordata; order Testudines; family Emydidae; genus Malaclemys; species Malaclemys terrapin. Next base: position 91,877,127 of record NC_071512.1, read on the forward strand.
TTGTACAGGGGATGGTTTACAGGTGCTAGAACAATTCTGCACACAGACCTTGGGCCTCCTTTTCTGAGAATCTGGTAAATGGACACTAACATCTTTCAATATAACTTGCATTCATTGTTTTTAAAGACTCCAAGTCATAGAGTTTAAGGCCAGAAGGGCCTCACAACCAAAATAAGCCCAAAGGAGACTAGATTCTGTGCCACAGGCAAAGAATAAGAGGGACTGAGGTGCAACAATGCCCGAGGGTCCTGCAATGGCAGGGAAATGAATAAGTGAGGTATATCCAGATAATCCTGGAAAGCGAACCACATTCTGCAGAGGAAGGTGAAAATCCCCAAGGTTACTGCCAATCTGACCTGGGGGAAATTCCTTCCTGATGCCACATGTGGTGATCAGTTAGATTCTGAGCATATGAGCAAGAACCAGCCAGCCAAGCCTTGGAAAGAGAGAATTCTCAGTGTCATCTCAGAGCTCTGGCCTACCCTGTCCATGGTCCCATCTCCAACTGTGGCCATCTAGATGCTTCAGAGGAAGGAGACAAAAAACATCACACCAGAATACATGGGGGGGGGGGGGGAAATGAGGGGACTGGAGATCCCTTCCTGACCCATGCAGGTAGCCAGCTGAAGCCTTTGTTTTTTTGGCACATGTAGCCAAGCATCAGACTCAAGTGCAATATTTACAATAAATAAATAAATAAATAAATGAACAGTACATCTTTGCAATTATATTTTATAGTGTATTGCCTGGTCAAGTCTTAAGACATCATGATTTGATTTATACATATGATATTGGAGCTTCTATTCCTCCAAACTGCTGTGAATCAGTGCAGCCCAGGTGGCAAGATTTGTCCCAACAGGAAGGAGGGTGAGTGCTTTACTCTCTGGATAAAATACTGTCCTTCCTATCCTGGGTGCTGAGAGGCTGGGAAGAGGAGCTGGCCATGCAGTGATTCTTTAGCAGAGCAAAAGGACTTGTTTGCTTTGAGAGGTGGGAATTATGTGCATATGGGCTGTGTGGGTGATGAACGAATACGAGCAGCACATACCCCATCCAGCCTGTGCTACTGATTGCCCCAGGTAACTGCGCTTAGGGTAGGGTCAGATCCTATTCACCCAAGATGGGCCTCTGGTGTGACAACCAGGGCAGTTAGCTGGGACACCACCAAGTGTTCTGCTGAACCGTAAATCTGGAATCCTGCCCTGCTGCTGAATGAAAACGGCTGCTGACTGACTGAGAGTCACTGTGTCCTCATAACCATCCAGAGCAACCACAAAGCAAAGGGAAGGATTCTGTCCTATTAATAGAATACTATGTCTTATTGGTGAGTAGGGAAGAAAAACAGCTCTGCCAGCTCATGGTAGAAAAGATTTCAGTGTATAAGGAAAAGGGAGAGAGAACTGCAGACAGAAGTAAGGAGAAGAGAGAAAGATATGGGAGGAAAAGAGATAAGAACTGTATTCTGATTATATTGCAGTACGGCCACCAATGTTTTTTAGGAACCTCTATTACCTGACAGCGCTGCTGAGTGAGAGGTGGTAAAATTAATGAAGCTGTGTCCTAACTATTCTGTCTATAAAAGGACCGTGAATAATGAATGTTTGAGTCTGTCATTCAGGACCCCACATGCTTGCTCGATGCCCACCTCCAATAACTCCACCAACACTTTTGAATCATGCATCCCACAAAGCCATCAAACTGTGGCATCATCCATATCATGAGTGAGAAACAGAGACAGTGAGAGACAGAAGCTGAAATACAATTCTTCATACCTTCCAAACTAAAGTAACATTTTTCTGCTTCCTTATGGGATCTTCATTAATAACTCTCCAAAATTCAGGACCTCTCAGGGGAGCTGCAAAATTACATCCATTTTAAGAAGGAGAACAATGTCACACACGCATAAAACTATAATCTTCAGAGTGTATTTATAAACTACACGCACCTTGAATATCCTGTACAATGGTATACGCTGGTTTACTCCAATCACTCCAGTAACCTAATCCATCTAGTCCACTGCAGCGCACCTGAACAATATATACAACACAAAGGTCCAGTACCTTTATCATGACTGATCTTGTTGGTGCATTTGAAACCTCAAATATCTGTAAAAGAATTAAAAATACTTAGAATCGGAACACCACACAGTTTTCTAGGCATCTGATTGAGATCTTAACTTCTCGAATTGGTAAATTCAGACCTCCTGCCCCTGAGTCCAATGAAAGACAGCTCACTAATATAATTTTGCCACAGAAAATAAATTCTAATGCAAACTAAAATACTTTATCATATAGAATGAATTCAACATACATTGGTTGATTGACATGGACTTTGCATGCACAAACACTGCAAGGATGAAAACATTATTTTGTATTAAGTATAATCGTACCTCCCATAATATTTCTTCCCTGTTCACAGAGTACCGAATCTGAAACTTAAGATCGCTGTTCGGAAATGCTGGGTTTGTCCAGCTCACATTCAGCAGCCCAACATTCTTGGTGATTTCTGCCTTAACGTTAGAGGGAGGAAACGGCTTCACTAGAAAATTGAAGAGAAAAAGCCACTGAAATGTAGACTCTGAAATTTCTAATTGAAGCCAATGGTACTTAATATTCTATTTTTCCCCTCTACATTGGACTGCATCATGATCTTAGCTACAGCAATGCAAATTCTTCTCTGATATCAGGGGTTATTCCAAGATTTTCTCTGGCTTATCAAATCAAAATCTTCTCAGTTTAACATCTAGTACACCATACAGGTTCGCTTACTCATTCACTACAGATGTAACTAAATTGTAATTGACAAATTGAATATCTGTCCCTGGGATATTGCCCCAAATCAGGACAAAAAGTTGAAATATCAAAACTTTTCACAGAATGAAAAATTCAGAAAAATTTCAATTCAGAAATGTCAAAACATTTCATTTTGGTTTATCATTGTTTCATGTGGGGACAAGTCAACATTGGTGTCTGCATCCATTTCAGGTGCCATGCTACCTCCTGGAGACTCTACTACAGGGAGCTTGCAGTGGGGCATCATGGAAGATGAAGTAGGGCTAGGAACTGGGGGCCCAAAGGGGAAAATGGGGGCACGAGTAACCCAGAATTACAACTCCCATGATGCACTGCAGTGGCTCAGGCAGAAGCAGAAACTAATATGGAGTCAACCTGAAATTCAATGTTTTGATTTTCCAAATGGAAACCTCTGCCAAAATTGCTCTTTTCCTATGGAAAATTTTGATTTCAACAAAGCCCCATTTTGCAACAAGAGAATGTTTTGTTCAAAGTTCTTTGAGCAACCCTACTAAAAAGCAAGAAAAAAAGCTGAAGAAAACAACAGGGTAAGGAGAACTAGAATGACCACTTTGTTAGTAGCACGGTGCAGAGCGTGCTTCACTCACTGTAGCTCAACAGCTTTATCTTATCTCTACTATGTTTAGAGTGATCAGTGTGTAACTCAGACTTTTAAAAACTCTTCAGGCCAAGTATATCTGAAAGCCTTCATTTGCCAGCACGCCTCAATGTACAATGTGTATACTAGAAGTACTCTCCTCTGCCTGAAAACTAATGGATATTTGATCTGTTAGATCCTACTAAGAACTTACATTACTTTAGTAACTTGCAGCTGCTGTGTTGGCAAGTGCAAGATTCTTTTGGCATGCTGTATAGGCAATACAAGTACAGGACCAACACAGCCCCGCATACTCCACTATGTGCAATGGTACACGCATATCTGAGATAGAGCACCGAAGGCCAGGATTACAATATGTCAGTGTTGCTAACGTCAACTTCAACAGAATCTGCAAACACATTTGTCAAAACAGGATGAAAAGAGTGAATCGTGTTTTTGAACCACAAAGGACCACCTCCTTGAACTGCACTCATTTAAATATGTTTGAATGCTCAAAACTATTTGTGAACTCCAAAAATGGCCACATTGTTAGCCCACGCTGTCACTGTACTATCGTTCATTAACTCGTTGCTCTCTGCAGTGCTTGGAAAAACCAAGTACAAAAAGCAAAATGTAAAACACATTTCTACGTCCCAAAACCCCTTAGGGAAGAGGTATGGCCATAATGCATTGGGGTTTTTCCTTGGGCAATTCCTTTGGTCATTGTTCCCTCCATTTAAATTTTAGCTCGCAATGGAAGATTTGGTTTAATTTATGCTGAAGTCTTACTATCTGTGTGGATTTGGTCTTCTGCTCCCATAACATAATATTTTTACTCTGTTCTATTCTTGCTGTGCTTTAGCAGTCTAGTTGGAAAAAAGAGAGAAGTGCTTGTTCCAAATATTGACTAGAGATGGGTGGGAAAATGCTAGTTCTGCTTTCATATACTGTGTGAAAAATATTTGGGCAGAAATTTTGTCCTTTGGAAAACCTACATGGGGCTTAAGACTTAGATGAGTCCAAACTGTAAACCTTCTCTCTGGACTTTGCAAGGAACCATTCCTGAAAACTCCTAGCAGACATTGGTTTGGCCTGTATTCTCAAGACAAGTTTAAGCAAAGTATTCTGTTAGTGTTACAGAAGAAAGTTTGTTGAACCTAGGGTGACCAGACAGCAAATGTGCAAAATCAGGACGGGGGGTAATAGGAGCTTATATAAGAAAAAGACCCCAAAATTGGGACTGTCCCTACAAAATCAGGACATCTGGTCACCCTAGCTAAACCTGCAGTCTACACCTGTATCAAAAAAATCCACTTAAGAGATACCGCTTGCTGCAAAGCCGCTATGGGGAAACCTTAGTAAGGCCCTGAAATAGCAAAAGCACTTTAGTACATGAAGAATCCCACTGGTTTTAATGGGAACACAAACATGCTTAAAGTTACATGTGTTTAAATGTTTTGCTGGATCAACAATCTAATCTACCAGGGAGTCTAGGACCTCAACTGTACAATGAAATGTTCAAGGTAATAATATGAGCCACAAGGCCTTCACAGAAACGTTTATTCATTGGCGGGGGTTAATTTGCTGTTTTGGTGGTTTTTTTAATTCAAGGCTAGGAGAAATTTAAGGCACAGACTCTTTATGGTTCTTATGTGAGTCTGGCCGGGCAATCAGAAAGAAGTCAATCACAAAACATCGGTTTTCACTGCCAGTTACTTCTCACATGCCAAAACTGGAGCCCCCAAAGCAGAACTGTCAAAAAGCTCAGTTCCCCAGTATCACTTTTGAGTGCAAACTTTTTTTGGAGAATCTGTATTATTAACCTTCATAGCAAAGAATTAAGAGAAGATCTGAAAATATACAGATGCACAGCATAGATATTAAAACAGGAATAAAACCCTATTCAACAGGTAGTTTCAACAGGTATTTAGGGATAGATCAGTTGTTAAAGGAGTAGGTAGCACATAATTAGGGATGGGGGAAAAGGTTTGAGGTTTTATAAGCCTCTTGAGGCATTGTTTAGGGGCCTAATATAACTCCCAGTGACTTCAGAGGGATCTGGATCAGGCCCTGGCTTAGCAAAACTAGTTCTTGTGTGTGAAACTTTTATCCTTAAATTTAAACCCAAGTGTTTTGTAAGGGAAATTCACAATTAAAACAAGTTATTCTAGTGAATGGAACTCTGTGCTATGCAGGGATACATTCGTACTCTCCCCCAAAAGCTATACTGAGGTGAATGAGTACCTCTGTGTACAGTATTTATAGTTTATTTTTTCAGTAGTCTCTCTCCTCTTTTCTATTTCTGCTCCTTTTTTAAAGCCTCTTCTAAGCAAACGTGAACCCTGTAACGTTTGAGTGAAAGTCAAACTTTCAGATCCATGGGGCCCAACTCACTCATGGTCCCTGAAGTCACTCCAACACGAGTTTACCACACCATTTCTAAGTGGATTTGTAATTATTCCCTCTCCTTAGTACTAATCCTGAAATATTACTTGGTGTCTGTTTAGAAACATACATCAGAAGAAACACTGTGCAATGAACTTCTTCAGCCTGTGAGTGAAACTAGATGATCAATTCTCTTTCAGGTTAGCATTATTATTTTCGTTTGTACTGCGCCTAGAGGCCCCAGTCAGGATTTTAGTCCCACTGTGCTCGTCCTTCTACAAGCACAATAAGAGACAATCTCTGACCCCAAAAGCTTTCAATGTAATTTGAGACAAGGTGCAACAAGTGAGTCTGACAAACAAAAGGAGGGAAGGAGAAATAAGAATTATGGTTACAGAAGTAATAGCCAACTGCTCGGTGATTCCTAGTGGCTCCAGCTAAACTTCATTTTCTTTGTATTTTTTTATTTTTATCTTTTTATTTATTTAAAGGACATCAGCTACCCCGGGCAGCCACAAAATGTAGACATCTGTGCCTGGGTAATTTCTTGTAAACATCACAGCAGAGGGGTGTCTGGAGGAGGGTTTGAAGAAGTAGTCAATAACCGTTATGGACCAATTCAGGAAGGCAGTTCCATGCTTAAAGGCAGCATGGAAGAAAGTGCAGAGACATTTGTAGCAGAAGGTAACAGACAAACAAGACTGACATCACTGGCACAGCAGAGGATAGGGACAACACAATCAGATTAGAGCAAGCACACAGGGAGAGGCAGAGCTATGGAGGGACTTTAAGGTAAGGTCAGAGATGATTCCTTCCTTCCCGTATCACTAATAATTGAAAATGCACTTTTTGGTGTGCCATGAATTAAACCCCCCCCCACAAAAACAAAAACTAACAACCTTTTTTAAAATCCAACCTTTCTTGTAAATGTCTCTGCAATAGCCACAAATTGATAAACAAGTAAACACTGGTTCTTTCAGCTGAAAACGTATTGTGCGAAGATAAGGCCTAATCCAAAACCCACTGAAGTCAATGGAAAGGGTCTTGTTGACTTCAGTGGTCTTACAATCAGGACCTTGCAGCTACTTCCAGAATCTGAGCTATCCAAAAGGTCATGAAGAACACCTCCACCTACAGCATATAGACATTGCTGCCCAAGACCACTACTGGAAGAAAAAGATATTAAAGAAATCTTTTGACATACCCACATCTGCTGGAATGACACAGGTTGGTGGGGATTCAAGTTTTCCTAGTTGGTGCTTTATCTCTATCCACATGGTATATCCAGATAAAAGAAAAATAGGCTGAAATGTACACTCGTAATAATGATTCCTCTGTAAATGGCATTCTTTTGCCTCCGACTTTGGAGGAATACTTGGAAAGTCAGAACAATAGATACTATTCCTTAAAAAAGATGAAAACATTCAATTAATAATTTTCAACAAAGAGCTGTTTCTGTTATGAATAAAACTCCAAAGAAAAGTTAAGAAAATGCTGAGGCTTAGAAATAATATTGATTGGAAATCTTGAACTTCTCATGCCATGTTTTAAGCTAAAGTCATAACAACATTTCTTTATAAACTGCTCACTTCCCTTCCCCTCTCCAAAATTACAACAGAGGATCACCCTTTTCAAAGTAACATTGAAACATAAAAAGCAAATGATACTTTCAATTAAACACAGGAAAAAATATTTTATCCTCTTGGTGTTCTAGCTATGCTTACAAAATTAGAACTATTATAATCATTCTTAGCGTTTGAGGGTTTGCTTGGTTTAATTAAAATTGCACTGCGTGGCTCAAGGCAATATGGTAATGAGATACCAAAGATTTTTCCTCTACTTTACCACTTCCAATCCAGCCCATGCCTGACTGAAAGCAGTTATCCGATGGCTGTTGTTGTGGCCTATGTAAAATAAGTTGCTGACCTAGAAGACAGGATTTTCACAGCACTTGATCACCTACACATTTGCCACTCATTAACTGGCAACGTTTTGGGTAGTGTGGGCAGAGAGGTAAAGGAGTTTGGGCCTGATCCAAGGCTCACTAAAGTCAATAGGAGTCCTTCCATTGAAGTCAATGGGATTTGGATCAGGCCCTGAAAGGCCCTGTGGATAATGAATTACCTTCTGAGCTCTAGAAGTATTTCCTCCAGAGCACAGTTGAGAATGCTGGCAGTGTAGTGTTAGGAGTTTACACTTTTTTTTTTAACTTGATGTAGGGATTTATAGGACTCCCTCCTCCCATTTCTGTAGAATCTGACCACTCCCCATGTATTTAAAAACTGAAGCACCACGAACAATCTCTTTCCTCCTTCCTTCCCAGCTTCCAGAAGAAATGGCAGAGTGTTCCTAGGCGGGATGAGTGTGTGCGCACACGTGTGCTGGGAGGGGGCAGGAGAAGTGATGGAATTACCGAGATAAAGTTGAGTCAAAATAGGATTTGCACATTTAGTTCTGAGTGTGCATGGGCTCTCTCCTCCCGTGACAATGAACTTCATTGTCTAGTTCCAGGGCCTGTGGCAGTTCTGTTGCCTGCACTCAAGAGCCTCTCCCTAGTGAATGACAGTTTCATTGGGCCAGTGGAATATAGCTGTGGTGGGAGGTCATGATCATAAAAAAAGAGCCAACCTCCTTAATAGCTAAGGCCAATCGCACAGAGAGCTTTGACTATCAATAGGGCCATACCAAATTCATGACCATGAAAAACACATCATGGTCCGTGAAATTTGGTCTTCTCCCGTGAAATCTGGTCTTTTGTGTACTTTTATCGTATAGTATACAGATTTCATGGGGGAGACCAGTGTTTCTCAAATTAGGGTTCTTGACCCAAAAGGGAGTTGCCGGGGGGGGTGTCACAAGGTTATTTTAGGGGGGTCACAGTATTGCCACTATTACTTCTACACTGCCTTCAGAGCTGGGAGGCCAGAGAGCGGTGCCTGCTTGTTGTCACCCATCTCTGAAGGCAGCACCCTGCCAGCAGCAGCACAGAAGCAAGGGTGGCAATACTATACCATGCCTTCCTTACTTCTGCGCTGCTGCCTTCAGAGATGGGTGGCCAGAGAATGACGGCTGCTGACTGAGGGCCCAATTCTGCAGGCAGCAGTGCAGAAGTAAGGGTCGCAGTACCACAACCCCGCCACAATTCCTTTGTGGGTCAGGATCCCTACAATTACAACACCGTGAAATTTCAGGTTTAAATAGCTGAAATCATTAAATTTACAATTTTTAAAATCCTATGACCATGAAATTGACCAAAATGGACTGTGAATTTGGTAGGGCCCTAGCTATCAGGACAAAACATCTTGACCTGAACTCTCTGTTGAATGGGGAAACAGTACAGAGAGCAATGATCTGTTCACAGAAACTAGTATTGCTAAGCATATAGGCAGCTGCATTTGACGCCATTGAGATCTTTTCTCAGGAGTGTGGCTTTTCTCCTAGATACGAGTTGGAATAATAAAGCCCAGAGATCACAAATGCATGGATCACCCTAGCCAAGTCTCTTTGGATACATGGAGGACTTCCGTTTCCAGAGCTATCAATTCAGCACTTTATAAGAACTTAACATTTGTTAAAAATAAAGAAATAAAATAAGGGAGAGAGAGAGAGCTTCTCCAGCCAGTGTGGTGGTCAGTGCTTACTCAGTTATCGTTTTTCAGAATACAACCCCGTGATTCTGTGCACCATTAGAGCCCTTCTACAGCCAACTGTCTTGTTGATTTTTGACACAAAGTATGTAAGACACACTTATACAGAAGATTTCCTTCTATGTCCCAACTACCTGTTCAACTGTAGGAAGGGAAGTAAGTTCTTCTCCTACTCTAGTAAAGACAATCGAGAATGTGGAGGTGAATTTAGGACATAGCAAAAGTACTAACTGGAATGGCCATTGGGACAATACAGAATATCAAAATATGGCTCTTCATTGCCATGTATAAGGTGCATTAGACCACAGTATTCAACCTTTTGATGCTGCACAGTGGCTTAAAGACCCACAAAAAGTAGAATACTAACACCTGAAATGTCTGACAGAATTTTTCCCTCGTTGGTTCCCTCTTCCACACCCCTTGTGCCTTTACCCCTCCCTTCCTTCTTAGTTATGTCCTTTTCCTTTCCTTCTCCATCCATTTCCCCTTCCTCTAGACCCCTCCTAACTTTCCCATTCTCTTTCACTTCCTTCCATCTCTGTATTTCCCTCATTCACTCCTTTTTAGATCTCTTGTCCTATACCTTCCCTTTCCCTCCTCTTCTGTACTTCCCATCTCTTTTCTCTTCCTGTCCCTTCTGCCCCTCCTGCCTGTGGTGCAAAAGTGTTGATCATGTAACTCCAATCCACCAAGTCCACTCCACTTCTTCTATTGGAGCCCTGTTCCCTTGGCCTGCAATACATAAAAGGAGTGGGGAATGGAGCAGAGGGGCTGTTGGGAGGTGGGAACCAAACAACCACCTCTCCCCACTGGAAGACCTCCTGGGGACATAGTGCAACAAGACAAAACAGCTAAGGGCTTGTCTACATGGGGACACACAGAAAATTTTATCCAAATTAACTACAGGTGTGAATTTAAAGTGGATTTGTTAAACTCCATTAAATTCATGTATGGACCTTCGCAGTCAGAATTAATGTGGCCTTAATTCGGTTGAGCTTAAAAGTTAAACAAGCCGTAAGAAAAGAGCCAGGAAGTGGACATGCTGATGGCAGAAAACTTGAGGAGTATGTGTTAGAGGTAAACATCCTGGTTCAGATCCTCAGCTGGTGCAAATGAATATAGTTCCATTGACTTCAATGAGCGTATGCTGATTTGTACCTGCTGAGGGTCTGGCTCCCAAAGGACAGATTGATGTGTGATGGGTGATTCTGCCTAACTGGACACACATGGCTGGAGCTCCATGAGAATGAAATTTCTTTTAGTAACCTACCAGATAGGGTGGTGTTAAAATAAATCCTGACAGGCTGCCAGCATCTATACCTAGCAATCAGATTCAGATGAATCACAGAGTGGGAACTGGGTGTGGGGGTGGTGCAAAATGCTAATGTGGCTAATGAAAAAGAGGAATGTTTTCAAATTTTCCCTAAGATACTAAAATTTGGATCCAGGCCTGTGCAGCTCAGGCTTTTTGAGCTACTCACCAGAGATGTAACTGGTTATGTAATTGGACTCTAAGAGGTACATTTAGTTATATTTCTCCTGTTAATGTCAATAAAACGAATGCATATTAAATCGCTACATTCTGTTCTGAAGATTTACCCCATCATTCTGGATTTTTATTAGATGGTGTGTGCTGTTTTTGTTGGCGGTGCTGATTTGTAGAGGAAGGTGGAATAACAGCCCCATCAAACAGTGAAAGGGCAAAATATTGCATCACACTAGAGTGTAGAATGGGATTTTATTTGCAGCATTTTAATTGCATCAGTGATTGTGAGGAAAATAGAAACTAGCACAACAGATTCATGCTTCTAGCAAAAAAACAGGAATGATGCAAATACAGCATGTTTAACTCTAACCTTTAGACTCCAATTTTCAGGATGGCCTCGTACCTCCAAAAGGACACTGATAAGCACTACATAGCTATTTCTATATATTAAATTATCTTCACAGTCTTTCTAATATCACCACCTTAGATTATTAAAACAGAAGGAATTTTTCAAATCAAAGTTTATTCTTAAATATTTATGGTGGATGCTTAAACCTGGCATTTCATTCAGTTTGGGCAGTGAAACAAAGTGGTCAGTTTCACTTAGGTTTCTAGCTTATTGTTGGCCACGTACATTGTGTGTTCTTGTTCACAATGTTGCAGGCAAATGCTGAAAACAACAAAGTTGTCTGTTATTTTAAAGAACCTGGAAATATTGCCATTAGTCAGATTTGTTTAAAATTTATTTTCTATTTTAGTTATTCTCATACAAAATGTTTTATTCTCATTTAGATTTGTATTTTTTTTAATGAAACTTCAACAGAATCAAAACAAAAACAAACAAACAAACAAGAAAGCCGGCATGCACTTATACACCGTGTTACGCATCAACCTAGAACGAGATTATAGATGTTAGGAAACACCATTTCTCTCAGGCAAATTTATCAGGCATGTTTGAGACCAACATGGAAAGATGAGAGAAAGAAAGGGGAAAGAGCATGAAAAGGTGTTTATTCCAACATAAGTGACTCTAGCAGGTAGTCAAGGCAACATTTAGCCCAAAAGTCAACTAGTCACAATATAGTCCCAGAAAAGGTTTCCATATGAAATCCTAAGGGTTCTGTTTATTGTTCCATCCATCAAAGGCTTCACTATCGTGCCCATCATTTAGTATTTATGGTCCAATCCTACAAATACTGTTGAGTTCAGTGGAACCACTCACACTTCACACTGTGGGGCCCAATTCAGGAAAGCTCTTCACTTAAATCCATCCCTATTCAAGAAAGCATTTAAGCTTTCCTGAATCGTGGCTTAAGTGTGTGCAGGACCGTAAGTGCTGATTTAAGCTTCTTTGCCAAAAGGATTCTCACATATCCCATCTAGTCCAGTAGGGAATAAATCCAATGATTTCTGCTCAGGGAGGTTTTGTTTTTCCATTTTATTTATCCAAGTACTCGCGCAGTTATAGGAATCTTTTGTGTTTAAAATTATTAGACGATGTGAGAGAGACCTTTTCACAGGGCACTCCTGGCACAAAGGTATGAATGTTGCATCAACTATACCACACATTTTCCCCCTAGTAGCATTGCTACTCTGTCCAAAGGACAGACAGCTTTGGGGACCTAAGGAAGAGACAAAAAGATGTGACGTTCTCTGAAATTATTTGGTACCAGGGGATGACAGGAAAAAGTAACCATGACTGCAGAGTAGAACCAATGGCTGGAGAAGCTGATGTAGGGGAAAGGGTTTAGGATATACGAAGCATTGTTCTAACTTCTATGGTGAAATGGTCTCCACTTCTGCTAGTGGGAAACCCACCTCTTCGGCCCTACTTAGTGTGGATGGTCAGAATTGTTTTGAATTAGGAAATAAGGGGGAAACCGCAGGAACAAGTGGAAAACTGGGTCTGAACAGAACCTTGCTTCCCCAGCTCTGCAGCAGGGATTTGAATTCTATTGACCAAACGTTGCTATGCAAGAGACCAAATTTGTTACACCAAAGAACATCTATGAAGATTCCAGTATCTGGCTTCTTCACTGGCATAGCGGAGATCAGAATTTGGTCCTAAGCTTGCATGTACCTTCCAGTCCAAATATAAGCCTCAAGGGCCAGGCCAAACCTTCTGAAAATTAGACCATGAATATTAGTAGCAAACTGAAAACTGCTCCAGCCACTAAAGCTGTTAAAACTGTAAAGTAACAACCTCCTTCTGAACAAGATCTTTTTCTTTTGGAGTGAGCCAAATTCTGCCGTCATATATTTAATCACCATGTATGTGTAAAGTTGAGTGTAATTTAATATACATGAACAACTAGACTCAGTCATACAAATTATGATTCAAGCAAATTTTCCCATTGTGAAAAGCCATACAAATCAAAACCCATTGTGGCAAAGCAAGGTGGGCATTTGTATTGCAAAAGCGGAACAGAGTTTGAAAGAAAACAGAAGGCTTAAAAGGTATATTCAATTTGCTCTGCCAGGACTCAGCCCTGCTGCCTGTGGAATCAAACCAAACTCTCATAGCACAGTTATTTAGTAATATTTTCTGCTTCAGTTTTGAACATGTTTTGTCCACATTTTCAAAGTTGGCCTCCAAAATTGTGTCCACAAGTTTTGCAGGTGCTGAATAATGTGCAAATACAACCCACACTGGGTACTTTGAGCTCTTATGACCTAATTTGTGCACACGTGTGAGATTTGCTGGAACCTGTGGGTTCCATTTTGGAAGCCAGCTGGAAGACCAGGTGAAAGTTTGATCCACAATGGCTCAGATTTTATATTCACTTCTGTGGAGCATCTATTACTGCATTAATATTTCCAAAGTAACAGTTTCCAAACAAATATAATACATTAAAAACTATACACACCTGTAGTATTTTAACTGTAAAGAACTCCCCACAAGCAATGTATTTGTGTTTGCGGACCATCTGCAAGTCATTTTAGTTAAGTACCCATCAGTTTCACATGTGATATTGATATTGACATCTATTTAAAACACATTAAAAATATTAATACAAATAAAGCTACAACTGTTAAGGAGACAAAACGATGCATTATAAATCACTGTTGTCTGCAAAAACCTTCTTGGAATCATAAACTGAAATGTTCTGACTTGAAAATATCAAGTATACTGAAGTTTATAAAAAAAGTGAAGTCATCCTGAATCTTACCTACTACATATAATTCAGCATATCGATGATGACATTCCCTGTTTTGATTACAACAGTACAATGCATTATAGAAGAATTTTCCTCTAGGTTTTGTTGCACTCAAGTTGAAAAGAGTAACTCTGCTAACACGATCATTCACAAGTGTATACTGTCTCTCTGGGATTTCTTCTGCTAAATTCAGCCACCAAACAATCTTCTTCGACAAAATCATCTTGTTTTTATCATTATAGAGGCAATGAAAGGAAACATTAGAACCAACACTCGTCAGTATCTTAGGAGGGAAGTACATGACATCTGTTACAGGGAAAGGGAAAAAAAAACCAGAAAAAGAATCTTTAAGCGATATGAAACTTCACACAAAAAAGGTAGCTTTACAATCAGAAATGCTTATTTCTATCAAAATCTTGCTCCTAAACACAGGAGGAGTCCAACTCTTACAATTTAATGAGTGTTACATGGGTACAGGGACAGCAGCAGAAGAGACCCCCATGACTTATTTTATCATTATTTATATCTATTTGAACATTTATATCTGCATGGACTTTCACCTTTAATATCCTTACTCATGATGGAATAAATGAGATGGAACAAATGCAAGGTCACATAACATACTATATAATCTTACACATGGAGTACATTTTCAGGAGGGTGCACCTGTGTTGCATACACAAACATGCAGTTGTACAACTGGATGGGCAACTGTGTTGGCAAGTGAAAAGGAAATGCTGGGAAACTGCAAGCTGCATGAAGAGTTAGACATTATACTTCAGTGTGTTGATTTGAACATAAAAAGCCTCTGTCAATAGGCGTTCTTTCAAACTTTAGAAAAAACAGTAATAATTTCAGTGTTGTGACAAGAGTTTGCAATATAGAACAGGCCCAGCTATAGAGCACTTGTCACGCAAAAACACATACAAAATATATTGTACAATCACACACCACAAAGGTGCATGTGCTCTCAGTTAACAATGCATACATCATGGTGAGAAGATTCATATTTTAAAGTTTATTTTGAAAAATCCATCCATTATTTGGACCTACGCAAAGAGCATATAATAGGCTGAAGACATGCATCAACTGAACAATTCTCCTTAGTATCTCAAGGAATAATTACACTCATAATGGACCAAGATGCTTCCAAAATACAGTCTCTAGAACAGTGGTGCAAAGCATTCTCTCTTTGTCATCAGCATAGACTTTCCGATTAAATACAGATCAGAGCATAATGCTAATCAGTTGCATAAAAATATAACTGCCTAGTTTCAGCATTTTGTACTCCCAGTGTTAATGTGCTTGCATGAATGCAAAGCAGCCTCTTTGTTGCTACCAACTATCCTGCTGGTTTTACTGTTCTTCCATTGGTTAATGCTAACATTAGCCATTGGGAGAGTAGGCAAATTTGAGCTCCCTGCAGAGAACAAATTACTTTCTTTAAAGTTGTCATCATGCTTATCGCAACATGATTTTTGGCCTGTGAAATGTGTTTAATACAATTAATATCCTACAATAGAATATTAAATAGAGAGAATAACTACTGAATCTCAGTGTTTTCCATTAACTGTACATATTTTTATTTTTATCTGTGCATACAATCTCTCTGAAGGCATGTACGTATGTACACACACACACACACACACACACACATGTATAGAGGTACAGTGTAAGTTTCCAAATGTGAGTCCCTAAAGTTAGCTACCTAATTCCATATTTACACACCTAAGTAACTGACCTAATAATCAGAAGATGCCAACTCTTTTTGAAGACCACTCCCTCTGAAAAAATCAGGTTAGCTATTTGGGTGCTTAATTTGAGGCACCCAGTTTAGAACATTTTGACCAGTGTTAGTGGAAAGCACACTAATGGGCCCACTCCACTGTCTCCTCTTTGGCCTGGGCTGCCTGGATCGCCTTCATTCATCTCTGGTGGGCCTGCTCCTCTGCCTCTTTGATGGCTTTCTTCTCTGGCATTCTGAGCTCTGCCATCTGCACCTGGTGCTCATACGCCTCCTTGTCTTTGCAGATCGGTAATTGGTCAGCTCTACCAGAGTGGCCCTCTCCTGTAGCGAAGTAAAGTCTGGCTGGTTTCCCAGCCCTGCGTCCTCTCTCTCCTTCTGCTCAAAATACTTCATGAGTGAGTTTTTCAGATCCTCTGCTAATTTCCCCTTGTGGGGTAAACCATATTTCTAACATAAGCTCCCAAGATGCTTTTTATCCACTGTGTCCAAGGATTCTAACTGGCTCATTTTCCCCTTTCTTTGTTCTATTTCTCTTAACCCAAAATAAACAGAAGAAAATAATAAACTTGTACTTTGCTCCCTTGCTTTTGAGTCTGTTACAATCTGTTATTGCAAGTGGTTGGAGCGTGAACCTCCATTCACAGATATTGGGGTGCAATTTCTGCAGTGACTACACCCCTATAATGTTCTTGGGATCACCCAGACCAGTAAGGTGTCGTCACCCCCTGCTTTTTAACTTAATGATATGCTGCTATGTCTCAACAGTAGCCAGCCAACAAAGATTAGGTCCCACCCTGCCTTCCACCAGCCTACTTAATTCTTGTAGGGTAACCTCAACAATCCCTTCTGGCCCCGAGTCCGCGCAGAACCGTCTCCCTGAGTTCTTAACTACCAGACACACAGACTTTTCCCCTCTGGTTCGTCACCCCTGAAGGTGTGAAACTTGCCCCCAATTATCAGTTCACTTTGGTACATACACGCCACACTGTGGCACAACAGAGACCTGCTTGAGGTAAAAATAAACAAAAACTTTATTTAATAGAAAAAACATAGATTCAAAGATAAAATAGGGAGGAAAAACAAACACATACAAGTTACACAGAAAACAAAGACGCAATCTCTGGCTTTACCCTTTTACATTAGGTCAATTCCCTTTTCTAACACAAGTTACCTATTGCCCCAGAACATTTTCCAAGTGTACCCTCTGTCCTAGAGGGGATCCCGTGCTTCACAGACAGCACCCTGCTTAGACTCTAGTCCTCTATTTCTGGATAGTCTGTACTCCAAATACCTTCCCTTTTAACTGCATTTGCAGGTTTGTTATTTTCCCCCACTTGTTCTCAGACTATGGAAATTCCTGGTTATACAGAGCACAGTTTTCCCAGCCATGGGTTTTCTTTTTAGTTTCAATATTTCCCATTAACTTTAATGGTCTGCCATTGGCTCTTTTGGGCTGGACAATGCTAGGTGTTTGGAGCCGGTGTCCTGTAAATACCTGGCCTGACCCTGCCAGATTGCCTCACCACATTACTGGGAGGTGATGCTGTAGTTACTATCGTTACAATTACAATTTGCGACACATATATACATGCATGCATTCAGAACCAGAACCTGTATACAAATCTCCTAATGACTATCAAGTTCAGGACATTACAAGATTTCATAAAAGATCTTACTTGACATGTTTTGTATACACAATAACATTGGCTACAACCATTTGATTCAAGTGCTTATTTTCTGGGTTTCAGACCCCGTTCTCCCCTCGGGGTGTCTGGACCTTGATTTTCTCTGTCTCTTTCTCTTGCCACACACATACACTTATATAATTCCTAGGAGGATAACTTTAGCAAAACAGGTTGAAATATCTCCTTTTAAAATAAGAACAGGGGAAACACACTGCAAGAAAATTGTCAGCATCCCCAGACTGACCACACCGGACAATTTACAATACAGTGTTGCTAATTTCTGCCTTCATTCTTAAACAGTAAGTAAAGTTTCTGGCCCTTCTGGCTGCAGAGAAAGCTTCAAAATGTAATCCCAGTGCATCCTAAAGGCTCAAAAAGAAGAGGCAAATAAAAATAACACCAAATCTATTATTTTTACATAATCTCAAGATTTTAAAGCCAATCTCATGATTTTTGGTGAGGCTGACTCCTGATTTTTGAACATTTGAGTTTGGAAACACTGGCAACATAAATGAGCGATCAAGATGAATGGATAATGACTTGCCAAATAAATTCTCTCTCTCACTGTAGACTTTAACAACAGAATACAAGAGGCATTAAGGTATTTTCTTTCAGTGGAACCCCCTTTGACTCAACCCATCTGATTGGCCTCAGAGGAGCCACTACCATGCAACATGTCAGGAATCTGTGCTTTCATAACTCAAGTTACTCGCTTAATTGATGTGTGTAATAAACTTCTGTAATTTTGAATTTTACATGCAAGTTTGTGCCAGTTCTGAAACAGCTTTACTTATACCGTCTGCTAAAAAAATTGAGTTTAAATTGCATTACTTAAACTTAGTAAAGGCTCCTCACTGAAGACTGGGAAGCTCCTCTGAATACTCTGTTTTGGGTTGGCATAATGACAATGGAACCTTCAGGTGTAGCAAAATTTTGTTGCACTATTTATAGCATTTACTATGCACTTTTGTTGCCTACATGTGCTGTAAGATTTTGTAGTAGAATGCATATAGACACTTTATCCATGTGTAATACATATCAAATAATATATGCACACATTTATTTCCAGTCCTAACAATGGCTATTTAAATTATTGTAGAGGACATACCTTCTGTGTTTAAATTATAAGGTGTGCTCCAATCACTCCAGAATCCTGGACCATGAAGACTCTTGCACCGTACTTGAACTAAAGATGAAGAACCAGCCAGCATATTGCCTATGATGAGGGAGGTTTCTATGACAATCTCAACCACCTGTTAAATTAGATTAGAAGCCATTAACATTATTATTTTGCACCACTTCAGAAAAATGAGAGAAATCAAAGGAAAGAAGCTGTTTATTTTGAGGGTTAGTAGGACTGCTCAAAAGCATTCAACTTTATCACATCTAAATCAAGTAGGTTTAGAAGTTACATACGCCAGCAGAAAATAGCTACAGTATTTTGTTGTGTGCTGTTAAATAGATGCTGCTTTTCACTCCCGAGATAGCTGCATTGTGACAGTGGGAAAAGTGATTCGTTAATAGAACTATATACCACACACACATAGAAATCCTAGCTCCACTGAAGCCAATGGGAGCTTTGTGATTGACTTCAATGGGACCAGGATTTACCTGTTGACAGGGTTTAGTGGTCTGTAGGTGAAACCCATACTATGAAGGGGGCGGGTCTTTGTCCCTTTCTCGTGGCTGCTCCATATATGGGTTTATGAGTCTGCTACTGCTTCCAGCTAAGCAACTTAGTCCTTTTGCTCATTCAGCAAAGGCTAATAATTTCAGTGCTGCAGATCCTGAATTCAAAGTCTGCTGTTGACCCAAGCAGGTTTGGCGAAATGAGCACTACTAGCTGCCCTGAGATTGATTCTTCCCTCAAGTTTTGAGTGGACCACGGCCACTGTGGAATCTAGACAGACAGCTGCAGCAGAGTCTCCTTAAATACAACATTAGAATGATTTCATCTTCAATAAAAATAAATAAATAAAATACTACTAAAAGAACAAGTACACTCACCTGCCAGGCATTTTGAGTAGCGTTCCCAGAAAACTTCACTTCATACTGAAGCGGATATGGTGTTAGTACTGGGTTGGACCAACAGATCTTTAACTGTCCTTTGTCTGTCATTTCTAGTCGCAGGTTCAATGGAGGTTCAGGCTTTACTGTAAAAATATTAAAACCAAGCTTCTATTTTATGTTACAGTTACTGTCAAGGATTGCTGGCCGAGATGTTTGTATTCACCACCATTCAATCAGTGACCTCTCTCTCTTTTAAGTCTTGTCCTTAAGCTTTATGTTTTTAGAAGTTACTCTACTCTGATTTAAATATACTTACAGCAAATAATAGAAGCCTAAATTACTCTATAAACGGAATAGCCAGCAGTATTTTAGCAAACATGGTTAACTATTGGGTCATGTTGCAGAGATGACTGGTGCCTGCTGGGGGGAGGGGCACAATTTAAAGGTTCAGCCCCCCATCAGTTTGAGTCACACACACCCTTACCCTCAGTGGCCGCTCTCTGCAGCTCCAAGGTGTTAGCTCCAGTGGAGAGGCAGCAGCAAACAGCTGCTTTAACTCTGTGGGGAGAGGCAGCAGCAAATGCAGTGGCTATTCCTGCAGCTCCCAGCTATTTGCCGCTGCCTCTCCTCACGACCGCAGCTTCCAACTTGCCGGCTCCAGCAGCTGCCATGCAGGGAGCGGACCTGGCAGCATCATGTGACCGAGCGGAGCCAGCAAACCCTGGCAAAAATCTGGGGGAAAGATGATCTGGAGGTCTCAGGGCACGCCTGCTGGGGATCAGGGCTGAAGGCACAAGCCCCAGCAGACGTGCCCCAGCTCTCGAATTTCTGAAGATTGTCATATGCAGCTCGGAGGGTCAGTAAGTTCTGCCACTCCTGGTCTAGTAGTTGCCTTAAACCAGAATCAGCTTCTTGCTATCCAGGGTCCCAATTCTACAAAGCACTCAGACACACGCATAAATGTTTTGCTGAATGGGAGCCGGCTTGTAAAGTAGTCCCATCCATTCTACTATTACTAGGATTTTGGCTATGAAAGGTGGCCTTATAGGAGAGCTGAAATGAGGTGAAGGAAAATGAGGGCTTTGCAGGACTCTAACAGAGATAAAGAGGACATTCCAGAGGGAGGAAATGGACAACTACTTATGAATAATAATCATGCTGGGTAAAAAATCAAGAAGCTTGGATTCTACTTTTACCAGGTACTGAGTAAATTTACTTATCGCTGTTCAATGATGACTGTGGTTGGGTACATTTGTTAAGAAAACATTGAGGTTCTCTCACTCAGGATAAACACCTTTAATAAATGGTGTGGCATTATGCCCCATATTCTTTGTGGTAATATTATTATGATATGAGTATGGAATAATTATGATGTATTTTGCACAAGATAAGGCATGCAAGATATCATTGGAAAGGTTATGATTTACTGAATCTGATTATCCTACTTGTATGCATGTATCATTTTGGTATCTGAAATTAGGAGTATTGTCTATGCATCTATTACAAATGTGTTTACCCCTGGGGAACAGCCCCTAGACAGAATGCAATCAGTCTAGATGGCTGGCTGGGAAGGGCCATTGGAGAAAACAATAGGTCTTTGAAGATGCTAATCTCCCACCGGAAAGCCTTCCAAAGGATGCTACTAACAGCCTCCGAGTTATGGCTGCTATGGCCCTACAGAGACATATGACCAAGTCACTGGATACTGGACTCCATCTTGGAATACCAGTGTTTTCTCACTGACCGGGCATGGGAACAAACTGGGAGACAAAGGGTTCCCGCCATATGTAAAAGCTATTTAAGGCAGGGGAGTGACATAATCATTGTTTGTTCTTCACTGACTCCCCGCCCAAGAAAGAAGCCTGCTGGAAACACCTGAGAAACAAAAGACTGAACCAGGGGAGATGGGCTGAACTCAGGGTAGAGGGTTTTCTAGCCTGTAAAAGGAATATCTAGAGTTTTAAACTGCAAGTAAGAGCAGCTTGCTTTCAAGAATCTCGGCAATCTGCCTAAAACAAAATTTGGGGTGAGAATTTGTTATTTATATCCAATTTCTTTAGTACATTGATCTTAGATTGCGTGTTTGTTTTATTTGCTATCCCTTATAAGAACTTAAAAATCTAACCTTTGTAGTTAATAAACTTATTTTTGTTTGGTCTAAAACCAGTGTATGGAAATCATACTTGGGGCCGAAAGCTATGTATATTCCTCTTCACATTGAGGGAGGGGGCAAATTTCATGAGCTTACGCTGTACAGATCTCTGTGCAGTGCAAGACAGTATAATTTTGGGTTTGCCCTCTAGAGAGGGGGTGTGCACAGGGCAGTTCCTTAGCTGAGCCTTCCCATGCAGAGCTGATTTCAGCGTCTGGGTGTTTCTGCACCTGGGTGTGTCCCTACCTGGATGTGTGCTGATAAAGTGCAGTCTGAAGCCTGGGCAGGCTGCACAGCGGCACAGTGTAAAGGGAACCCAGGCTGGTGGGTCAGGCGGGCTCAGTGGTACCTCAGTTTCAGGCGGCACATCGGGGGGAACCCATCACAAATGGTATTTTTCAGTTTAGAGTAAACAGCCAAGCATGTGTCTGTAACCTGGAAATGAGGAACTTCTGAGTTTTGTAGTCAGTGCTTCAGAAGGCCATATTAAAGGCAATACTGCATCCTGCAATTCAATCTGCATGCGCAGACCCCCTGAGCCCACATGCAGCCTCTTTGATTTTAATGGAGCTCTGGTCAAAAACAGGAGTCCACCTGCATGCATCAGATTACAGACTTGGGTCCTTAAATACAAGGGTGTCATTTTCTGATCTGCTTATGCTACAAGTGGTCTCACTGAAATCAATAGGAGTATTCAAGGAGTAAGGAACTACTTAGCTCTGATGACATTATCAGTACCTAGCCCAAATGTATCAATATTTGAGTCAGTGTAAACTAAACAGTTAGGGCCAAATTTCGCGGTGTGTGTGTGGCGGCTCTAATTCAGTCCACACTTTGACTAGCTTCAATGGAGACGGGCAAGAGCGAAGGATTCAGGATGTGGTCCATTGCTTTTAAAAACTTTATTCTGCCATTTTGATGACAATTTCTTTATGGTAGTACAGAAGCCCTCTTTTTAAAAGACTGAACATTACCATATTGTAATCTAAGTGGTTGCATGGGTAGACAATGTTTTCTCATGTGGTTGCCATGTATTCCGTTGCTATGGCTTGTGTGTGCAAAGCAAACAACTCACGTAGCCAATATTCATCTTTTTATTTTAAAACTCATTATTCCTTTTATCAAGCTCACTAATGGCAGGACATATTAAAAATTATACATTTAAAAATGACCTTCTGACCTTACTTATTGCTTAGAACATATTTCATGAATTATATCTGTGGTCACCTTTAATATTGGCAGATGCAGCTGTGAAACTTAAATTGATCCTGTTGACATAATTCAAATGAAATCAGTATGTAATCATCAATATAATCACCTCATCTCCAAAAATATTAATTTCATTTGCAACTAAGATGAAGTGTTCATCCAAAAGGTTTTTAATTCTGCTTTCCAAAAAGTAACATTAACAAGAACAAACAAACAAACAGTTTTTCATTATAGCTAAAAATGTCCCAACTAGTCAGAAAATATTTATCAACCATTAATTATGCAGACTGGATGGCAACAAAGTAACATCAAATGTATCTGTCATCTTATTTCACTGAGCTGATGGGCTGGAGAAATAGCAGAAATAAATCTTTCACTTTTAAAAATGCGGAAGTTGTACCTTTAATGAAGGAAGTGTCAAAATGAGCGTGAGAGAATATATGCAAATACTGCTGATGAGAATTTGCAGGTTTATTTTTAAAGCAAATAGCAAAAAGTTTATTTTCTGTTACAAATAAGGTAATAATTATGAACAAGACCATTGCTCTCCACATACTGATCTACTTTCCTGCATTCAAAGTGAATGCTCAGGTGCCCCAAGACATTGTTCCTCCTTCTACCTAGATTTGCACTGAAGAAGGGCGGAGACTAGGAAGGCTGGGGGGGGGGGGGGGAGGGAGAGAGAGGGAGATACACATCAGCCTGCAGAAGTTACCCTGAAGAATTAACATAGCTACAGCTGAAGTCCTTGCAAAAACTGACTAGTCACAAAATAAGGACTTCCTGTTATTGCTTTCTATAAAAAAGGTGTACAATAAATTGAAAACTTACCAATATTTATGGGTCTGACCGACATTAAAGGTGACTGAAGAAGTGTTACCCCATTTATGATGTTTAACCATGTAATATAAGTGTAGTTGAGTTTCAGTGAAGGTATGTGACATTCGTACTTGTCAGACCCATTGCTGTTGCAGGGAGTAACCATGAAATTGCCTTTTAGAGAACCTGTAGACATGTCTTCCAATGACAACTCTGATCTATATTGGAAAAAAAAATAGATCAATATTTAAAAAGCATCATGTCCTGGACAATCTTCTGCATATTCGATTACTTTGGATTAAACAGTAGAAATAGTACTGCAAACAGCAAAGCACAGGAGACGGATCAGTCTGTGTGCATTTTCTTCAGCTGTACCTTTGGGGGCAGAGAAGGAGCCTAATGAAAGATATTTCTGAGGCCTGATCCAAGAATATCAGAATTGCCAGACTGGGTCAGACCATCTACTCCAGTATCCTGTCTCTGACATTGGCCAGAACCAGCTGCATCAGAGGAAGGTTTAAGAAACCCTCCATTTGGCAGCTGTGGGATAATCTGTCACTCATGAAGGTCTCATCTCAATCCCTAATAGTCAGATGCTGATTAAACATGAATTTTTATATCTCTTCCAAAATTTATTGTTAAGTGTTATAATAATAAAAAAATCCTGAAGTTATTCAGGCAAAACCAGAATTTTTTGTGCGCAACAAGCTGCAGAATTTGGTCCATGCTTAGGATATGTTTCTAAATTACTTATCAACTACACACGATTATAACTGATAAATATTGTATATACAAATCACAAAGAATGTACTCTAAAAATCTAACGTTACGTGATTACTTCCAAGATGATGAAGCATTGTTTACTTTGAAGGCATACCATGTTTATTTCTTAGATAATTTGACTTTTTCTTAGCAAAGCAAATCTCATTTAATCCCAGGCATTACTAGTACTATTGCTTTGGACTGGCTCGTGGAAAGTATTTAGTAACTAACTCTTTAGTATTCTGTTTTGTTTCTTTCTAAACTGAAGTGCAGCCCAAGAGACTACTTCTGGCTGAACTCTCCAGATTTGTTTTCATGAATGTTTCACATGTTGGAATACTTTCCTTTAGAGATTAGCATACAAATGAAGATAGTTTTATTACAAAAATATATGGTTTAATAAAACCTTCCAACATTTTCAACAGAAAGCACTTGATCTGCTAACAAGAAATAAAGATGTTTATTTAACAAAAATAGTTGGATCAATTTTTCCAGTGTTGGAAGAACACATTTATGCTTTCAGAATTTTTTTTAAAGGAAACATATGCAGTATTTAGGGCATATAGAAATATATCAGCTGTACAATATATTACTGTTGATATGAAGTCTTATGGTGCATACAAATGGAGATGTGTGCTGTCACACTGCATTTTAGGTCAAAACTCATTCAATTCTTACTAGTACCTGATTCAGACAGGCATTATATCACACTTCTAAAGCATATGTAACAATGTTACTTGGGTCACTTTCAAGAAATGGCATCAAGACAACTCATTTTACAAACTTGAGAGGGCAGTGACTATATCTAATGTACACATCACTACACAGGCCCTCGATACATACATTTACACACACACACACACACACTCACACACACACACACAAGTTGCACTTAAAACACCTAATTCTCCACTCCCTTGCATGTTACATTCATGGAACCCTAATAACTGCAATTTACACTAGTGCTACACAGGGGAAATCAGCCCAAAGGTTTCTTCCATTTTGAGCAATATCAGCAGTATTCCTATGTTAAGTGTAGGAAATCTCTCTGAAACAGAGTATCTTTTAAAATGGAAGAAACTTTAGAAGTGAACCACTGCATACATTGAGTGGTAGACAGAATGCATGACTGTCTAGTCCAATTATTTTAATGGCATGACGAGTAACAAAGCCACAGGTGAGTTATACAATTCACCACAAATGAGTGCCTTTCTATGACCTCCAGCATATCAGCAGTGAACACAGGGCCCTGAGAGCAAGGGTGAAGAAGTGATGTCTCTACACAAATGCGATAAGTATAGGAATAAACAGGAAGAACTGGCAGTATTAGCCATAAGCTAAATTCTGACTTATTTGACAACACTGCATGACCAGGATATTTGTATAGAGGAATATAACTTGTTCCGGAAAGACAGGGTAGGAAAAAAGGATGTGCTGTTGCCTTATACATCGAGAATATATACACTTGTTCTGAAGTCCAGAAAGAGGTGAGAGGCAGACCCATTGAAAGTCCCTGGGTGAAAATAAAGGGGGAAAAAACTGGGATGATGTCATGCTAAAGGTCTACTATAGAACACCAAATCAGGAGAGGAAGGTAGATGAGGCATTATTAGAACAGAAATATCCAAAACACAAGACACGGTTGTAATGGGGACACTTATTACTCAGATATCTGTTGGAAATTTCCTCCACCTTCTGAAACAAGAAATTGTTCCCCAGTACATTCCAAGAACTAGTTGAACATATTGAGTTTGCTATTTTACTTTTCCAAGGGGGCAGCCATTTTAGACCTGATTCTGAACAAGAGGGAGGAATTGGTTGTGAATCTGAAGGTTAATGGCAATGTGGGTGAAAGTGACCTTGAAATGATGATTTCAGGATTCTAAGGAAAAGGAAGTCAGAGCAGTAGAATAAGAACAATGAACTTCAAAAAAGCAGACCCTCAGAAACAGAGAACTAGTAGGTAAGATCCCATTGGAAGAAAATCCAAGGAAAAAGGGAGTTCAGGAGAGCTGGCAATGTCTTGAGACAATATTAAAGGCATAATAGCAAACTATCCTGATGTGAAGGAAAGATAGGAAGAATAGTAAGAGGCCATATGGCTCTATCGGAGTGCTTTAATTACCTGAAAATCAAAAGTTAACCCTACAAAGAGTGGAAAAATGGACAAATTCATAAGGACAAGTACAAAAAAATAGCACAAGCATGTAGAGACAAAAACAGAAAGGGTAAGATACAAAATGAGTTCCACCTAGCAGGGGAAAGGCAATAAGAAGAGGTTCTATAAATATGTTAGGAGCAAGAGAAAGTACAGACCCACTACTTAGCAGGGAAGGAGAGCTAACCAGAGATGGCATCAAGAAGGCAGAGGCATTTAATGCCTATTTTGCTATAATCTCCACTAAAAATGGTTAATTGTGACCAGATAGTTAACACAATAATATTAACATCAAGGAGGAGGGAACACAAGCCAGAATAGGGAAAAGAACAGATTCAAAAAATATTTAGAGAAATTAGATGTATTCAAGTCAGCAGAGCCTGAAGAAATTGATCCTAAGGTATTAAAGGAACTAGGCTGGTGCAATCTCAGAACCAGAAGTTGGGAATGGGCAACAGAGAATGGATCACTTGATGGTTACCTGTTCTGTTCATTCCCTCTGAAGCACCTGGCATTGGCCACTGTTGGAAGACAGGATACTAGGCTAGATGGACCTTTGGTCTGACCCAGTATGGCCGTTCTTATGTTCAGAGTGTTCAAAGAACAGCTATGGCCTGGAGCCAACAGCAAAGTAGAAACCCAAGTGCTGTGTTGCCGACCTGCTGATGAAGAGTAGCATGGAGGGAGACTAAGCAAGGTTCAGCCCTTTACAATCTGGATGACTTGGATAATGGTGCAGGAGAGAGTAAAATGCTTTACAAAATTTGTGGAGGACACCACCCTGGGAGAGATTGCAAAACAACCTTGACAAATTGGAGAATTGATCTGAATTCAACAAGATTAAATTTGATAAAGACAAGTTCAAAGTACTTCACTTAGGAAATAAATATAAATAAACATATGGAGATATACCTATCTCATAGAACTGGAAGGGACCCTGTAAGGTCATCAAGTCCAACCCCCTGCCTTCACTAGCAAGACCAAATACTGACTTTTTGCCCCAGATCCCTAAGTGGTACCCTCAAGGATTGAACTCACAACCCTGGGTTTAGTAGGCCAATGCTCAAACCACTGAGCTATCCCTCCCTTTGAAAAGTCAAATACACAACTACAAAATGGAGAATAACTGGCAAGGCGGAAGAGGATCTGGGCGTTATAGTGGATCATAAATCGAATGAGTCAACAATGTGATACATATGACACTCTTTTCATTATGTCCCAGAATATTAGTCTTTTTTGCAACTGTAAGACATGGGAGATAACTGTCCCTTTCTACTTGGCTCTGATGAGGCCTCACCTGGAGTACCTTGCCCAGTTCTGGGTTCCATTCTTTAGGAAAGATGTGGACAACTGGAGAAAGTTCAAAGGAAAGCAACAAAAGTGATAAAAGATTTAGAAAAGCTGATCTCTGAGGAAAAATTAAAAAACTGGGCATGTTTAGTCTTGGGAAAAGATGACTAAGGGGGAACCTGATTACATATTTGAAGACTGTTAAGAGGACGGTGATAATTTATTTTCCATATCCACAAAAAGTAATTGACTCAATCCATAGCAAGGGAGATTTAGGTTAGATATTAGGAAAAACTAACTATACGAAGAATTAAAATCTGGAATAGGCTTCCAAGGGAGGTTGTGGAATCCCTATGATTGGATGTTTTCAAGAACAAGTTAGACAAACACCTGTCTGGGATAGTCTAGGTTTTCCTGGTCCTGCCTCAGCACAGGGGAGCTGGACTAGAGGACCTCTCAAGGTCACTTCCAGCCCTCCATTTTTAAGATTTTATGAAAGCTACAGGGTTAAATAGAGTTCTCCTTCCAAGGAAGTTGTACCATAAAAGGTAGAGGCAGCTCTCTGACAATGATTTCATCTCCATCTTGGCAGCCCTCTTGTTACTAGCATCTTTTCTGCAGTATATTTTCAGAGTCCTATTTGACTGACGTCTATTCTTCAGACCTGCTCTGTAATGGACAGCATGACGCACTTTTTGTTCATGATGTCAGACCAAGCCTGTAATACTTGGGGATGGGTGAATCAAAAATCTTTTTTTAATGCTGAAACACTTGAGCTGTCAAAGGCCATATGTGAACCATTGAGGAGCCTATAACAAAACAAGGCCATTATTTTCATTGCTTGTATGGCCTAAATATGAGAATATTGGCACTTGTTTCTGAATTGAGGCCTCCCAGAGAGAAACAAATGCCATGAAAACATACTTTTAAAACTGGGACTGTTTTCAAACTATTCTGGCCTGCATGTGAAAGGCAGTGAGCCAACAGGGGAAGCTACCCTTTTACCAAAACATGCAACAAACAAGTCAGTTATTCCTTCAGACCATCAGGCTTTGCTAAAGAAAACTATAATTGACCTTCACTCCTGGGAGAAAAAAAAAATACTACCACCACATGAGGAATGTTAAATAAGTTTGCTCTATAATAGCAAAAACAATAGCAAAAATACTACTGATAGTCTTTGGAGAGGAGAATGAATGCATTAGCAGTAAGTAAGTCGATAATTTGGAGGAGATGTGTAAATCAACTTACTCAGGGAATCTGGAGTAAAAAGCTGACAAATTTCTTTCAGGGTAAGAATTACAGTAATTTTTTTGAAGTGCCAGAGAAAATGATACTGAAGAGAGCAGAACATACAGAGACCTCAAACTTAGGTAATGGTGCAGCTCAAGGCAGTTGTTAACACACTGCTAAATTTCCCAGACAGGGAAGAGCTTCGTCTAGAAACTGGAATAAAACTTTAGATCCTTGCAAAAAATCAGAAAATCCTTGTTTTCCTGCACTGCAGGATGAATCTGCAAAAGGATGCAAAATGCTTTTGTACTTTGCAAAACTAAGAGGGGGAAAAAACAGAAAACAGAAGTCTCATCTTTCTAGCCTCTCTCAAAGCTCCACAGGATACTCCATAGGCTGTCAGGTCTTCTTGGCCCCTTTGAGAGTTTCTACTGCAGATTCCTCTGGCCTCCCCCCCACCCACCCCCAAAAAAATCAGTTCATCAAGCACTTTAAGCCTTCTGAATCTCTCTTGTTTTTTCTGGGGTGCTCCAGTATGTGTCTCCTTGCTCCCACTGTGTCTTGATGTCTTTGCAGCTCTTCTCACCTCATTTTCTACCTCTTATGTGTCTCATCACTTTCACTAACAAGGTGTAAGAGAGTTGTTGATTTTTCTCCTCTTTCAGATGTGGAAGCACACCCCTATCACAAAGCAGTGCTGTGCTTGTGCACCCATTTCACGGATGGTTTTTTTCAGAGAGGCACGGCTAGCAGAGAACTCTCGATTACTGGCAGAAATAGGACATTTCTTCTCAAAGATATAAGATGGTCTATCTGTAGACTACTACTACAGGCTGATCCCAGAATACTTCACAAGCTATTAGAATACACCACCACTGACACGCACCCATCTGTGGGTGGTAAGAGAGAGCCTAACAGCACACAGTATGCAACATGGCAGCAGCAGGAGACCAAATTTTAGCCCTGAGCACCAGGGAAAACCTTCTATTCTTAAAAAGGGGACGGGAGTGTCATGAGGCCTTTAGTCATCCAGGGCCTCTGTTTTTAAGCTCTTATTTGAAAAATGCACAGAGTGAATTTATAGTTCTGAACATATCTGCCTTGGTGAGCTTTTTCAGCTCAGCTGGGATTTGAATCTGTGTTTCCAGGGGGGCTAGGCATGCCTAGTCTACTCAACTATCCCCATCAGCTAAGATTTTTCTATTTAGTGATGAACCCTGGTTGGAAAAGAACAAAAGTGGGAACTATTTTTAGATGTAATGGTACTTGAGACACAGAAAGCACAGAGTCAAGTATCAGAGAGGTAGCTGTGTTAGTCTGGATCTGTAAAAAGCGACAAAGAGTCCTGTGGCACCTTATAGACTAACAGATGTTTTGGAGCATAAGCTTTTGTGGGTCTATTTGATCTATTTATAATATAGTATCCATATGAGACCCAATTAATAGTCAGATCCCACTAGGATGTAATAAGAGACAGTCTCTACACCAAAGAGCTTACAATCTAAACAGATACAACAAGGGGTGGGAGGGAAGTGCTATTATCCCCATTTTACAGATGGGGAACTGAGGCACAGAGAGATTAAAGGATTTGCCCAACATCACATAGGAAGTCTGTGGTAGAGAAAGGAACTGAACCCAGAACTTCTGAGTCCAAGTCTATTAGCCACAAGACCATCCTTCCTCTCCATTGTTAGTGGAGACTCCCCTACCTCAAGGTAATATGGAGAGCAGAAGCAGGTGGACTTCCAGATGAGAACATGGTTCCTTACATGAGTACCAACTGTCTGAAAATATTAAATGAAAAGGGAACGCAGAAACTCAAAAGTGCATAAGAGATGTATGCCATTCAATCCAGCAGTAGCCTATAGAGATCAGTGTGCTCTTGAAGTGTAGCCTAACGTTCACATTTAAATCACTGATTTATTCATTTAGTTTCAATATATTAAAAAGAGATACCAAAGCTCTAGGTGATGAACATATTTTACCCTCCAAAAGCGTGTTTGGAACAGTGGTGACTTCTTTTGTGTCTGTAAGAGGGCTACAGAGTGGTTAACTCTGTAAGATGCATCAAAAATTCTAGTTTTTATATTAGGTATGGTATTAAAAATGACAAAGAAGAATAAATGTCTTAAGGAAAGAATATGATAAAAGGCAAAAACACAAGCAGGCAGAGCTAAAAATCAAGCATTCAACCTTAAAAAATGATGGGTCGCATATTGATTGAGGACGCCTTTGACTTAGTTAAAATAAAATAAGCAGTTTAATAAATATGAGAAAAGGACAGAAAGGACAGGAAATACCCTGTGTTAACCATTCAAGCCCTGAACATATACCTGACTGATATTTTTAGACCACATTTTGATAGGACTGTATGGAATTAAGAACAAATGGGCATGTAGTATATTATCCACTTGTACTGACTAATGCTATAACTGTGTTTCAGATCACAAATACTATTGTAAGACAACAAACCCATAGGACCTTTACTGGTGTTTTAGGATATCCTTATAAATGGGAAGCTTCCGATATATTTTACTTACAGAACATATAAAAGATTAATCTTAAATTCTCCATTCAAGTACGACTTCTTGTTAGACAATTTCAGGATACAAACGAACTGTTCTAGGTCTCCTTTAGTCCAACATTGAATGTTCCAGCTTAAATCTAAATTTAAAAAGGTAAACATTTTCTGAACCACATTGAAACCAAAGACATTTAAAGAAATAAAATAAAATTTACCAGTAAGTCTTAGAATCATAGAATATCAGGGTTGGAAGGGACCTCAGGAGGTCGTTTAGTCCAACCCCCTGCTCAAAGCAGGACCAATCCCCAGACAGATTTTACCCCAGTTCCCTAAATGGCCCCCTCAAGGATTGAACTCACAACCCTGCATTTAGCAGGCCAATGCTCAAACCACTGAGCTATCCCCTAGTATGGAAAAAGATTTAGGCTCCGAAATCCAATGCCTAATGCAAATTTAAAACCCAGATTTTTAAAGGTATTTTGTGATCTGGTAGTCTCTTACTATAGAGAATGTACAGAGCTGAACATAA
The DNA here is from genome assembly GCF_027887155.1 of Malaclemys terrapin pileata. Lineage (NCBI taxonomy): Eukaryota > Metazoa > Chordata > Testudines > Emydidae > Malaclemys > Malaclemys terrapin. The sequence continues at coordinate 91,909,311 of NC_071512.1, forward strand.
AATTCATGTAAATTATAATCACACAGATTTGTTTAAATAATAAAATTTCTTACTTGAAACTAGTGACAATTTTTAGTGGAGGGGGAGGGAGCAAATGGGCTGTGTTAAGTTTCTGATATTCTTTAATCTTTTTGCTACAGTTCATGACTACAACTTCTATGCAGCATTAGAAAGCAATACAATTATTCGGATTACTTCTTGAAAAGACTACCTGACATATGAGGCAGTGCTAGAAATACAGGGTAAAATCCTGACCATACTTAAGACAATGGGACTTTTGGCATGGCCTTCAGTAGGATCAAGATTTCACACAAAGATATTGACTTTTTTCCCCACCAGGTACATTGTGCGCCGGGGGCGGGAGGAATAACCAACCACATTTCAAATGACAGGATGCAAGATAAAGTCACTGTGAATGATGGAGGTGGGGACAAGCGTTGCTCTCTCAAGCTAAAAATCCATTAAAAATGTCTACATCCTTATCTACAATATATATTTTTTTTCAACATTCCTCTGACGACCTAATTCTACCATGATGCTCACAAGGAGTTAGCTGACTAATAAGTGGTAAAGGTAAGGGGGAGGGGGCAACTGAGGATAGTTACCTATATGGCTAACAAAATGGATTTATATTATTAAGATGTGGCCATTCACCACTTCTACCTCCTTATTTGCATGTTGTTCCCCTTTCCCTTACCTTTTGTCTGCCTTTCTACATGGCAACCTCTCCAGGACAGGAATTTTGCCTTCATTTATGTTTGTACAGTACCCCGCACAATCCAGGCACAAATGGAAACAAATAATAGTATTAGGAAAATATTTGAAAAACAAAAGAAAACGTGATGTCCGTTACTAAGTCACTTTAAAGAACTACAGTACAAACCTACCTGTTTGCTGAGGAGCTAAGCTACTTATTTCTGAGGACGTAAATTTTTTTGTTTCCATGCCTGCTGTGTACAAAGAACAATTTGCATGTGTTTCACCCCAAAGGCAACAGAGGAAACTCTCTTCAGCCACCAGCACCAGAGAGCTGGTTTCAGCAGTTCCATGCTCTCCGTGCAACCCAGGACCGCTCGCTACAACACCAGCAGTCAAAGGAATGACAGAAGTCTCATTCGGTGACATGCAAGGCAGCATAAAGCTCGACGCTGGAATCTGATGTACCATACAGTGAGCAACTGCCATTCGAATAAAATCTGGAAATACAAAGAAAGAAAGAAGGAAATGAGTTACACTACTTGGAACAATGAAAACAGAGCAGATGCTATTCTAAAGAAACAAGTGTGATTAGAAATATTGGACAAGAATCTCCAAGTGCCAATCACTTCTGAATTCGTATAGACTATTTTATTCAGTGAGGCTTCCAGAACTCACCCATGTGTCTCATACTTGACTGAAGTCACCCTGTTCTTTTTTCCAAAATAACTGCATTTTTTTAAAAAAAAACAAGATAGGCCAATACAAGAACTCTAGGGGGAAAAGTGTTCTCCTGGCTGAAATTGGTGTAAATTAATTAGAATCAAACATATTAAACACAGATTGAAGTCAAAGGAGCTGCACCAATTTAGCAGAGAATTTGGCCCTAGATGTGGGCACACAAAAACTCTTGGGTCTTAAAATCCAAACCCAGGTCCACATTTTGCAACTATCTGCTATATTTTTTACAACCTGGACACACCCAACTTTGGGATGTTCACAAGCTTGATATGTTAAATAATATAATATAAAGATATATTTTGTCCTCCTCGCTAATGGATATCATGTGAACACAGAAACTGCATTAAAAATGTTATTTGTAACTTTTTCTAAAGACATGCAAAAACAATCCTATTGTTCACAGCAACAATATAAAAAGCTCTATTCATAATATGTGAATTCCTGGTCCCACTGAAGTCATTGCGAGTTTTGCCATTGAGTTCAATGGGGCCAAGTCATTTAACATATCGGATGTCTTTTCTTCCCTCCCCACTCAATCAGAGGCATCTGATAGGTTTTGTTCATTGTTACAGAGTACATTGTAGTAGTTTTTAAATGCTTTCACAATACTTTTGTTTGTGTTGTTACACCAGAAAGATACTATTTACAATTGTTAAAACCCTAATTAATAGGGTTGCCAGGCCTCTGGTTTTCAACCAGAATACCTGGTCGAAAAGGGACCCTGGTGGCTCTGGTCAGCGCCACTAACCAGGCCACTAAAAGGCTGGTCGGCGGCACAGCAGGGCTAAGGCAGGCTCCCTGCTTGCCCTGGCTGTGCACAGCTCCTGGAAGCAGTGGCATGTCCAGCTCCTAGGCGCATAGGTAGCCATGGGGACTCCGTGTGCTGCCTCCGCCCCAAGCACCAGCTCTGCAGCTCCCATTGGCTGGGAACTGCAGCCAATGGGAGCTGCAGGGGCAGCGCACAGAGCCCCCGGCCCCTCCGCCTAGGAGCCGGACATGCCACTGCTTACAGAAGCCACCTGAAGCAAGCACTGTCTGGCTGGAGCCCGCACCCCAAATCCCCTCCCGCACCCCAACCCCCTGCCCCAGGTCGGAACCCCCCCCCCCCCCCCCGCCACACTACAAACCTCTTTGCCCCAGCCCTGAGCCTCCTCCCACACCCTAACTCCCTCCCAGAAACCACACATCAACCCGCTGCCCCAGCCTCAGCCCCCTCCCGCACTCAACCTCCCTCCCAGAGCCCACACCTCACACCCCCTCCCGCACACCGAACCCCTTGGCCCCAGCCCTGATCGCCCTCCTGCACCCAAACTCCCTCCCTGAGCCTGCACCCCGGATCCCCTCCTTCACCCCAACCCCCTGCCCCAGCCCGGAGCTCCTCCTGCATCTCTCACCTCTCATCCCCAGCCACAGCCCTCACCCCTTCCCACACCCCAACCTCCTGCCTCAGTCCAGAGCTTCTCCTGCATTTCACACCCCTCATCCCCAGCCTGACCCCCAGCCGGAGCCCTCACCCTTCCCACTCCCCAGCCCCCTGTCCCAGCCCAGAGGCCCCCCCCACACCCTGAACCCCTCATTTCTGGCCCCACCCCAGAGCCTGCACCTCCAGCCAGAGCCCTCACCCCCTCCCGCACCCCAACTCTCTGCTCCAGCCTGGTGAAAGAGAGTGAGGGTGGGGAAAAGCGAGCGACAGGGAGAGATGGAGTGAGCAGGGCGCAGGGCCTCAGGGAAGGGGCCTCTGGGCAGGGCTGTTCAGTTTTGTTCGATTAGAAAGTTGGCAACCCTACTAATTAACGTGTTTTACAATAATACATGGCCAGTTAGGTAAATAGGCCCAAAAGAAGCATTTTCTACAAAATGAGATCTAGTAAAAGGTGATATTTTCTATCAAAACTTAGAAGCCTTGAAAATAAAACCCTATACAATGTAGGAGTACACTTGTTACACTACATGGCTACTGTTCATAGATCAGAGCTTGAAGTGGGCTAATAATACTTCTGATAATGATAAATAGGCCTCTTTGAATTAAAATAGTTATTTTAGTTATTGAAATGCACGTAACTGATTTGTATGTGTCCTTGTTTTAGTGTAATGCCTAGAAAATGTATGAATATTTTAAACAGTTTATTACGTACAAATTCGTTCTTACTGAATGTCTTGCAAATAGACTCACAATAACAAAAACAAGAGAGAATTTGTGTCTTTTGCTTTCACAGGCACAATCTGATTTCAATTTATGTAAATATTTTAGCATAGTAAACCAATGCAAAGTGAAAAATAGGTTTCTAAGATGATTAAAAGTAAACTCATGTTATTACTTCTGTGTCTGAGATGTTCAATTTCTTTGGATATACACATTTTCTGATCAGCAGAACCCTCAATGGTATTTTCTCTTGTTTAACAAGGCAGAGTCTGTGCCTTGTTAAACATCAGCTTCATTAGGTTTCCTGGCTCCATGTAGAGGATTCAGTTGACTGAACAGAATATTAGTGCATAATCCGTGATGCGAAAACAAAATGAGGGACATGACTCCTATGGGGCAGGACATATAGCTAATATGCTACCCATTTTACAGCTGGCACTGAAAGAGGATTTCAGTTTGTTTTATACATGCATATCTTAATTTTGAAGGACAAATCACACTGCAGATTCTCACATGACAAACTAACCAAATCCCATAAGATCAGTGTGCCTGCCATTACTATAATATTTTTTTCATTAAAATGTAAATGAAATGAATAAGCTACAATAAAATTGCAATAATATTATTTAGCATAAGATTATATATTTTATATCCCTTAATAAACACATAATATTTTTTTATAAATCAGTAGGCTGCATTAAAAATATTCACTTGACACTGATATAGGAATTTATTTACAGAACAGGTACAACACAAACAGCAACAGTGAAAGCTGTTGTACACACAAGCCTACTTAACAGTGACTAAAGACCAGGGTGGATAAAAATCAGTGATTTAAAAAAATAATTGGATTTTTTTTTATTTAAATCAGTTTTTTTTTTATAAAATGCTTTTTGAGGAAAACACCTATCTAAAGATATATTATATCTCAATTAAAACTATCTCATCAAGGAATAGGGATTATAAATTCTAATTCTATAGTATGAGACAATATATTCATGTAATGTTTAAGAAAAGTTTTGTAAATGAGTTCCAATAGTTCATGGATTAGGGACCCAATTTTATGGGGTTCCACAGGCTTCTGTATAGATTATTTAGGATAATCTTTCTATCTACCCAGTGGGGTTCAGTGTTCAGTCTAGAAGATACCATCAGAGATGCTTAGTTTTGCAGTTCTCAAACTGTGGATTTGTCTCTCCAGAGGTAACATGCTTGTTAACAGCAAAAATGTTTTTAAATAAATAGATAATATATAGAGATGAGAAATAACAGACCTCAACTCTATTGTCCCTTTACAAATTTGTGTACACAGAGTCAATCCCTTACCTCTCTCTAAAAGTGCAAAGTTTCAAAAAGTTCAATGAATAGAAATTGTTGGGGGCAGAATAGATCTGGACAAGGAGAAGAAGTCTGGAGATAAATGTGAGATGCGAGGGACATATGCTTGTTTTGTTAAAATATCATATGTTTGCTGTTGAAGAAAAAAATCCAGAATACATAACTTTGTTGCTTTAGTTAAATAGAACAATTTAAATATCTATCTGGTGATTTTCTCCTCCTAAAACAGCATGGCAAGAAAATCCTCCAAATATTAATAATTAACCTGTTGAATAGGAAATATTTATGAAGCCATTGGGAGGTGAACTATCTGCTTCAATTACCTTTGGTAAGTGAAAATAACCAAACAATCATTCATTTTCTGATATAGCTGTAAAACTAATCTGAAAAGTTTTCAAAATAAATCACTTTAAAAATGTATAGTGTGTGGGTTTCATTTTTAGAAGGTACATCTATCTCTGAGTTGTGAAGAATATGTATTAAGGTTATAACAACGAACAAGAATGAACTTTTATGTAGAAAACCATGATGAAATTGAGTCTTCCTGATTAGTGATTTAAATTAATTTGATTTAAATCAAATCCACCCTGCTAAAGACAAACAGCTCTGTCTCCCAATGCAAATCCCCTGAGCACTCCAGTTGCCCTGTTAAAAGATACTTCTGTAAATGCAGAGAATTTTTAGGTTATATTAATTAAGTCTCAACAATGTAGTGACCCATTTGATATTGAATGAATAAAGACATGAAGAAATCCTAAGAAAACCTACAATTGCTTCAAAGATCTGAAAGATACAACTTTTGAAACGTAGATTAAAATATCTGGTTTATCTTTCATCAACATCTTTGGAAATTTAGAGGGACTTTTGCCAAATAAACAAAAATTACAGAGAAAATACCAACATTAATGGGTCTGACAAAATTTATGCACGTCTGATTTAATCTACTCTGTTTATTTCTTCTATTTTAGAAAGGAAAACTGAAGTCCTCATATTTGAACTATTATATTTACCATGAATTGAGCACTCATTACAACAATTTTGTATATGAAGCAGGGGGAATGGTTTAGTGCAAAAACATACCTAATAAAATAAACACTTTGTGTAAAATCCTGGCTCCACTGAAGTGAATATGAGTTTTGTTATGACTTCAGTGGAGTCAGGATTTTACCCTCAGTTGTTGGTATTGTCCAGATTGCCCATAAAATTCTAACCTGTATGAATGCTAGTTATACTGATTGCTCTAGCCTGTCTTAATTAACTACATTAACTAACTGTATTACAGTTGCAAGTTTACTATCAAACATTTTTTTTCAAAATAGCTGTGTACTAGATATTGATCAGCTATCACTTGCATTGGTTTTATCATCAGAAGGTTATTGTCTAGTCTGTAAGGTACGGTGCATCCAACATTTTCATGAGAAATGAGGGCACTGAGCATCTTGCAGGATCAAGCTTTTACTTTGTCAAATCAATGGCTACACAATTTTTTTTTTTTAAACAGTTTCAATATCATTGTCTCAGGCAACTTACCCAAGTGCAGAAACACAGTCAAAAGTTTATGCGAATACATCTTGTTCTGAACAGTGGATCTAAAAAACAACCAAAATTTAACAAATTAAGAACTGGCTGAAGAGATCATTTTCATTTCAGAGGTACATGTCTATTATTCTACTTGGATCTTCTAAAAGAGTATTCTTTAAAACTTCTGAACTTATATTGAAAATACATTGCCTGAAAACATCAGGAATCTGTGTAATTCTTAAATTAAAAAAATTGTGCGCTTTATTTAAATAAATGTTTGCTCCTTTACAGGAAGGAAGACAAATCAGATAGCATCATAACAAAAAAGTAACACTGCTTAGAGTACTGATTAAATATCAAACAGCCAATCTCTAACCATTACAATTAGGAAGCGCTCTTTAGTCCTCATGTATTTTCTGACTCACCTGGGGCTTATTTCCTGTTCTTCCTCTTCAAGGTATTGTGAATCCACACAGTTAAAATGACTGTGAGATAATAATTTCCAAAATACAGCCCACATTTGAGCACCATGATTTCTGCAATCCATTTTCACCCACAAAGTAGTAATTGGAACAGTGGAACTTAGCTAAATACTACAATTAAAACGGATTAGTATCTATGTAAGATAGCTGTAGTTTGGGATTTTTACCAAGCAGTCTCACAAATTCTACTAAAACCCAATCACAAAACACATTTATAATTATGATTGAGGTATCTACTATATTTGCATAGATATGGATTGTTCAACAGAGGTCTTGGGTTTTCAGTTTAAGACTCTTACAACTTGATTGCATAGGCGCCAACTCCATGGGTACTCCGGGGCTGGTGCACCCAAGGGGAAAAATACACCCACCAGCAGCCAAGCTCCCCTCAGCCCCCGCCCCACTTCCTCCTCCCTGCCTGAGCGCGCCGCGTCCCTGCTCCTCCGCCTACCTCCCAGCGCTTCCTACCTGGCTGCTGCCAAACAGCTGTTTGGCAGCGTTAGCACGCTCTGTTAGGGAGGGGGAGGTTTTAAAAAACTTGAATGTTTAACTAAATTCAAAATTCAAAAATTCATATGCTTGTTTTGTTAAAATATTGTATGTTTCCTGTTGAAGAAAAAAAAACCAGAATACATAATGTTGTTGTTTTAGTTAAATAACTAAATTTAAATGCGTGTCTGGTGATTTTCTCCTCCTAATACAGCATGGCAAGAAAATCCTCCAAATATTAATGATTAACCTGTTGAATTGGAGATATTTATGAAGTCATTAGGAGGTGAACTATCTGCTTCAATTACCTTTGGTAAGTAAAATACCCAAACAGTCATTCATTTTCTGATATAGCCCTAAAACTACTCTGAAAAGTTTTCAAAATAAATCACTTTAAAAATGTATAGTGTGTACCTTCTAAAAATGAAACCTACATCTATCTCTGAGTTGTGAAGAATACGTATTATGGTTATAACAAACAACAAGAATGCACTTTTATGTAGAAATCCATGATTAAATCGAGTCTTCCTGACTAGTAATTTAAATCATGATTTAAATCAATTTGATTTAAATCAAATCCACCCTGGAACAAAGAACTTTATTATAATAAAGAAAACAGTATTATTGCTAACGCTAGCATCGGTCTTCTTTGGCCTCACTGTGGAAAGGTAAAACTTTCTGCAGCCCCTACTGTTGCCTGGCTTCCTGCTACAGACTTAAGAGACGACAGACTCACACTTATCCTGTATAATCAACAATCAATCTTCAACAAGAGTTCAGTTCTATATCCTAAATTATAAATACAAATGAGTCACTGGCTTTATCAGCCATCCAGATCTGATCGTCTACTGACCTTGAGAAAAGTTTAGTTCAATTGATTCACTTGAAATATCAAATTCCCAAAAGAAGTAGACTCCAGTCCAGTAGGTTCAGAACATTTCAACAGGATTATCTTCCTTCATTAAGTCTGTGGTGCCCGTACTCTTCCTACTAGGGCCATTTCTTCTATACCGAGTACCTTGACTACATAGGATTTTGGTTTGCAGCTACATCTGTGACAAGAGCTGAAGATGTACAATTTAAAACTGGATGAAAGAAAAATCAGGGTACATTTTGGGCTGTATCCAAATGATCAAAGAAGAGAGCCCAAGATCTCTTAGATTTAGTGTTTCACTGCCTCTTAGGATAAAGATTTACCTAGTGTTCTTCTAATGTGTCAAACCATAAGCAGCTGAGCTGGGCTTACTCTGGGGATTGATGTGGGATTTGCCCTATAGCTCTGCAGAGTTAATGTAGGGTCATATTAACATAGAATACTTATCTATCAGTACTTTTCCCTCCACTAGTCCATCCTCTAATAGGTGAACATGAATACTGGAAGTAATATACTAGCTACAGCTCTTTCTCCAAACGTGTCCAGAATTACCATAGACCTATAATGAAAATTAACCATTCTTTTCTTTATTTCTAACAGATAGAAATAGGGGGGTGTTATGTTTTATATGATATAATCACGAACTACTACTATTTCTGTGTAAACTGGATCACAAAAGGGAAAGGGGGTTCCTCTTTCACAGATGCACCAGGAATTTGTGGTTAGTAGACCAGCTGTTTCTCAGCGTGAGAAAACAGCCCCTGAAGCACAGAAAATATATTGTGTTTGTTGTACAGTATCAGGAAATCAGACTTATATTGCACTGAAGTACATAATTATTGTTACTATCCATATTTTATAGGTATTATCACAATTGTGCTATAAAAGTATTTCGTCTTGACGCTGGCACATCTTGATCTCCTGGTAGGAAATTCCACGGCCAAGAGAACAGGTCCTGACCTAAGTCCCTAGAGTTTCCTCATGAGGACTGTCAGTCACAGAGTTCCCATCAATAATAGCTGCCACAGAGAAGAGGCTGACACACAGATATCTGGGCCCTATCCCATTAAAGGGCTTAAAGATCAGTGCCACTACTCTGGGTTGCATTCGATTCTCATGGTGCTAATTCAAAGTAGATCATGGAACATCATTGAGATATTTGCTCTCATTTGTCCCTCTTAGTACATAGACCACAGCTTGATGAACTAGGTGCAGCTTCCATGTTGCTTTCACAGTAAAACCTAAGGAGAACACTAAGCAGGTTGACGGTGATCCCCACAGCTAGATCCGTAACAAAGAAGAAAAGTCATACTTGGCTGGTTAGAGGAAGATGACAAAGGAATTTCTGGTCACTCTTTCCATTCTGGGTAACCAGTGATTAATCAAACAGGACTTTGAGATCAGGCACTAACATGATCACCAATGGACAGACGCCCTGGACAGAAAATGAAGTCACAGTTCCAGTCAGTTCCTTAAAATGTTTGCCTTTTCCAATTACCACTACATCCATCTAACTTGGATTTAGTTTGGGCAGCTGCTTTTTATCTTAGGCTTGGTCTACACTACCCCCCCCAATTCGAACTAAGGTACGCAACTTCAGCTACGTGAATAACGTAGCTGAAGTCGAAGTACCTTAGTTCGAACTTACCTTGGTCCACACGCGGCAGGCAGGCTCCCCCGTCGACTCCGCGGTACTCCTCTCGCCGAGCTGGAGTACCGCAGTCGACGGCGAGCACTTCCGGGTTCGACTTATCGCGTCCAGACTAGACGCGATAAGTCGAACCCAGAACTTCGATTTCCAGCCGTCGAACTAGCTGGTAAGTGTAGCCAAGGCCTAAGTTCCAATAACATTTAGAAACTGGGAAACAGCACTGTGCACATTTGTAAAGCAAACAGAGCTAGGGGTCATCTGCAGATTCACTGAACTCCTCCAGAGCTCTGATATTGGGGTTGGGTAAAAAGGGATGACAGGACTGAGCCCTGTGGGATTCCATAGAGGGGCACACTTAGGGTAAGGTAGCAGCTGCTACTCCTGTTGTGTTAGAGTGGGCCCCGGGTTTAGTGCCTTTTTCCCCCCCTAGTGTGAACAATTACTTTTTTTTTTAAATGAAGAGGACTAAAAAGAGTTAAGGGGGAAAATGCACTCTGAGATAAGCAGGTTTGTTACTTCCTTACTTGGAAATGAAGAGTAATTTTTAATGCCACAGACTTGAAGTTGGATCTTTTATTGTCTCTTACATAATTCTAACCACAATTAGTTAGCGGAGAGGAGCAGGGGGAAATCAAACAACTACGGCAACAACAAATGCTACAAGTCATGATCTCCAAGAGACAAAGCAGCACCAGATACTGCAGGAACACTACTGACTACTATCACAAAGGTGCTTTAAGTATTTCTAGTCTAGCCACCTGCTTTTCAGACACTTTTCAAGCTGAAATTTTCCAGCCTTGGCCTCTGTCCAAATAAATTAGTTGGCACTCGGGCTTTATAAAGTGCAATGTTCTGTGGCTTGCCAGAGTAGAGAAACAGGCAGAATAATCAACTTTTCTAAGACCAGGTTCTTCAGGATCCGGGCTTTATTTTGCTAGTGATTTATTTAAACTGGCTAAAGATTGACCAAGCTGGGCTCAGAAGACCCAAGAATCTCTAAGGGCAGATCCCTGCAGAAACATAATTACCTGAATATCAAGTTTCAAGTTTCTCAGTTTTCTTGCATTTGCTTACAAAAAAAATCTAACAGCTGCTAGTTAATGAGAAATGGGAACATAATACTGTGAGCACACAAGCAGCCCCTGCCTTCAAAAATAAAACTCGACCACAGCTGCTTTTAAATATTAAATAGACTTTAAAAAAAAAACAAAAAACATAGAACATCCTAGAAATAATGCTTAAGCATAGAGGCGGCAGGCTTGATTTTCAAAGGTACTCAGTATGTGTAGCTCCCGTTGAGGACCCCAAGGTCTTGCTGAAGTCAGTCAGCACCTCTGAAAATCAAACCACTGGATTTTTATTAGATTTATTCATTTTTGTGTATGTTCTGAGTAAATGAAATACTTTGGAAAATAGTGGTGAAACTGATTTTTAGTGAAAGTTTTTCTTATGGATTATGCCAAAATTTTAGTCATAAAGACCAAGGTCCTTCATTTCTCCATACACTAGGTACTATACAGTCAGCAACAGAGCAAGTATCCCCACATCACTTCACCAAAGTGCCTCAGTTCTGAACCTCAAGAAACCAAAGGGCTACCCAGCCTACATGTTCATTCAATACTTAGCCTCTCTTCTAAGACTGCCAACAAGAGCTCCAACTAGTCCCAAACATGGTAGTGGGTTCTCTGAGGCCATCTATTTATTAGGCCACCGGCTCATTTCCTAAACATCTAAAGTGCTGTAACATAACTCTCCTTTAACATTCCACTCCTTGAAATCCAGGCCAAAATTTGTAAAAGAATTTTTGCACTTTCTACTCTGCCTTAAATAAATATTCTCTATAATCTATAGTTTACATTGGCTCATGATGCAAATTCACTGAAGTGACTGCGGTTTCACAAATATTGGTTATTTTAAAGAACTACTAGAGAAAATTGTAACTATTGTTCTTTGCAGGCACAAAATGTTTCCTTCGGCACTTTATTCTGCACTATTGAATGCGTTCACTTTATTCCCTCTACGCAGAGCTGCTGTAACTATTTGACATTTGAAGCTTTCCTGTATAGCTGCACGTGGTAGTTAAGGATTTCTCAGTGTTTTCATTATAAGCGCTATTTATAACTTGTTTGTCAGTAATGAGTGGATTAAATTTCATGTTAAGTACTGTTTTGTCATTATGGACCCTAATGGCTCCTATAGTGTCAGTGATTCACAGATTAATGAACTGTCTACTGCATGTTCATTGAGACTTGTTTTCTGGTGACTTGGACATTAAACCTAACAGGAACCGGGGGGGAAAAGAGTCTGCGGCCTTCTGGACCATGCTAGCCATAGACGCTAACTGTCTTCGTGGAAGACTGACATACTATCTAATGCAGAAACAGGTTTAAAAAAAAAATCCACAGGTATAAGTTGTAGTTCTCACGGGAATACTTACAGATATTTTTAATTTTATATCTCTAAACTGCATATGGGTCCTTTCCTACTTTCCCCAATACTTTTCCCATCAATACTAAGGGAGAAAGAGGTCAATGGATCACATAAAGGGCTCTCTCTGGCCAATTCCTGTAATTGATTTGACGGGTCACTTTTAGGTTACAATTTTGTTAAGAAATTTCTTCAATGGCTAACTAACGAGCAAACAGCACTGAATGTGTACATCTTAAAAGAGCTGCACTACCTCCATTCCTCTTCCCTATAACCCAGACTAACTGTCAGTTACCTCTAAAAAGCAGGTGAGGAGCAGCGCAGCTCTATAATCAAGAACCAACATTTTCTAATTTGGGTGCCTACAATTAAGGGTCTAAATATGAATTTAGGCACCATAGTCAAGGTGGCCTGATTGTTCTAAGATGCTGAGGAGGCATAACTCCCATTGACTTTCTGGGAGATGTGGATGTTCACTACTGAAAAAAATCAAATCACCTTTATGGATATGCCTAAATTAATAGTTTAGATGTATAACTTTAGGAAGCCAAGTTCAGACATTTTGACAAATGTAAAAAGCCATGGTACACTTATAGTGACTCCCAGCAGCGTAACTTCTGACCAAGCTATTTCTGAAGAAATATATATATATATATATATTTTTATAAATAATCACAGTCTATTTTCATAGAAGAAAGGTCTTTCTGTACAGATACCGACCCCTTTTTTTTTTTTGTAGTGTGCAAGCCCCATATGATGCAAGAAGAGTTAGCCATAATACACTAGGGAACCAAAAAAAACAAAAAACATCATGGAACAGGCCACCTGAACACCCTGAGAGAAATACAGAAAAAGAACCCCCCACCAACCACAGTCCCCTACTTGTCACCTACCACCCCACAGTGGAACTCATACGGGGTCTCATCAAACAATTGCAATCCATATTTGATGGAGGCCTTATCCTGAAATTTTTTCCAAACCTCCTCTTCTGGCCTGCAAACAACCTCCCCCCAGTCTCATCATCAAAAGCATGCTCCCCACAGACCAAGACACACAAACTCATAGAGGCACCAGACTTTGCCAGAACAACAGATGCAAAGCCTGCGGACACATCTCTTATGCTACAGTGATCAATACCACCCCCCGACACACACTCACACCTTTCAAAATCCATGGGTCCTACACATGGCTAGCACAACATGTGTACCACCTAATCCAGTGCATCATATATTGCAACAACAAGTATATAGGAGAAACCAGACAAATCCCTACGCTCTTGAATGAGCTCACACAGAAACATGATAAAAGACACACTATCACCCGTGAGTGGATGCTTTTCACAGCGCAAATCACTCCATATCTGATCTATTAGTCCTCATCCTCAAAGGAAATCAGCACAACGCCTTCAAAAGACCAACATAGGAACTTAAATTCATAACTCTGATAGATACTAAAAATCAAGGTCTCAGTAGAGGCACTGGTTCTATGGCTCATTACAACAATTTGTAACATACTAATGCTCTTTTTTCCTATGACTGCAGAGGTGTTAATTGCCCACTTAAAATTAAGTGGTTTCCTACAACATGTGTTATTCCTTATGTTTAACAATCTGTCCCACATTGTAGTTAGCTGGTGACACTCTGGTTACTTTTTCAAGACCTGAAGAAGAGCTCTGTTAAGCTCGAAAAACTTGTTTCTTTATCTTCCACCAACAGAAGCTGGTTCAATAAAAGATATTAATTACCTCACCCACCTTGTCTCTCTCAATTCTTGGGACCAACACAGCTACAACACTGCAAACAAAAAAGTAAATATGCAGATCTATTCACTTTCATTCCCAAAGTCCTACTTATAAAAGTCCCCTTTTGAAATTATTTCAAAACTGTCATTTTATTGGCTGTCGTTTTTATAATATTAGCAACACATTACTTTTGCCTTAGATTGTTACTCAGAAAAAAAAAATCAAAAACATAGCCTAATAGATGATAAATAGAAAATAAAATAAATCAGATCATGGGCTCTATACATAGATTTGTATTTTTAAGCCACATAAAGAGAAAGAGAGAGACAACTTCAGACTTCAAATGTATCTCTTTGGTTAACGTCTGTTGCTGGGACTAATTCCAGGAGAAGTCAACACATGTTGGCAAACATCTGGCTCCTTGTGGAATTAAACTCAATAGCAAAGTGGACTCTGACTGTTTTGTTAACATTTTACACACTCCAACGTTTAAGAAAGTATGAAAGAAAGTCTACGGCAAGCTGGTCAAGAAGGTGCAATGCAGAATGTCTTTGTTCCACAAAAACCAAGCTGCACTTTTCATTGCTATGAAGATAAAACGAGGCAAGCTGAATTCACATTTGGTGAAACAAATAAAAATACAGTACAGTTTTCCTCCTCCATCATTTCATTAATTGGCTGCTAAGAGAACTGGGGCTGAAGGCAGTTTGGAGGAGAACCATCACATACTACTGATATAATATATCATAGTTTTTAAGACTATACACCAGGGTGCTGGAACAGTTTTTATAGTAGGGATGCTGACAGCAATTAAACCAAACTGTAAACACTGTATATAACGGAAATCTCTTCAAGCCAGTGGGTGTTGCAGCATCCCTAGCTCCAACTCCTGTGATAGTCACATATTCCAGTAGTGCCAAAAACAGACATAGAAGCTAGTCTGTCTATAAACAAGAGCCAACCTTACCTGTGGTGCCCATAAATTATACTGTATCTACTGTAAACTCGGGGTTTGAACTTGGCTATATTTCCAGGGTATTTTCAGGTTAAGAAGTACACTATTACTTTCCATCAACTCTTTTGTAATCATAGTTCTTAGAATTTTTAAACAAGCCCAATCCTGACTTCAGTCTCAGGCTGGGAACACTACCACATGGCTGAAAGGACTGTGTCAAACTCCCTGACTACCTTTTCCCACACAGATAGTGGTGCAGACTTCTCTGAGAGAGGTAGAGAGTTTGCTAGAAGGCAGATCCTTAGTTGCACTTCTCACGAGTCCCATCTGTCATGAAGCATTCAATCACCTGGAGTTCCTGCCTGACAACGGTCCTACAGCTGGACAAAAGTTGCCCAGCTCAGAAAGTGGGACTTGCAGGGGGGTTGTTTTGTTGGAATACGGAGAAGTTAAGTAGATCCTAAATCCTGGCTTCATTGACCAGGCGGATCCTCATTTGAGGAAGCAGCAGCAAGCTTCTTTTAATGAATGCGACTGCGGTGGCTTCCCCCCACCTCGCTCTCGTCGGGCGAAGGGGCAGTGTCCCAGGGTGGGAAGCATCATGCAGACACCCCGTTAAATGTACGGACTCCCCATGACACGGAGAACCGCTGCCGTGTGGGGCTCGCTCTCCCGCCCTCCCCAGCCCCACGTTCCCGCCAGGGCGCCCAGCAAGCGGGGGCCCGCACGTACCTTTCCCCGGGCACTCAGCCGGGCTCGCTGCGAAGTCAAGACTTCTTTGGGTCGGGCGCCGCAGCCCGGTGTTGCGGCCCCTTCCTCCGCCCGGACTCTCCACGCGTGTCACCCCGCGGGGACCATCTCTCCTGGGACGCCTCGTCCAGCCAGCCGCCTGCTGCCGGGCGGAGCGAGCTGGCAAAGCCCCTTCAGTCCACGCTCTGCAGCGGGGCGTGGGTCCAGCCGCCGGGAGGAGGAGCAGGGAGGCGGCCCGCGGGGCCAGGCGGCGGCTGTTCTCCCCACCTGGGCACGGGGAGCAGCGGCTGCCGCAGCTCCCACTGCCGAGCGGGAGGAAGCGGCCGCTGGCCAAGCGCTGGAGTGAGCATCACGTGGCGCTCGGCTCTCTGCGGCTCTGGCGCCCGGAGCGCGAACCCCCCGAGCCCGGGCCTGCTTCGGGGGGCCAGCGCGCACGCTGCCCCTTGCCGGTGGCGTCTGGGCTGGCTGCCGCCTCTGTGCGCCCCCGGCTTCAGGCTCGGACCACACCCAGCCCAGCCCCTGGACCCGCCAGAGTCACACCCAGCCCTGCAGACTGCCCGCCCGGCTGGGCACGCTGAGGTGACTGAAGACAAGCACCTCATTGAACCCTGGGCCACCCCACTTCAGAGCGCTCCCTGGGCAGGTGTCAGGGCCTTTCCCACTCTGTTAAAGGGGGAACGAGGGAGCTTTTGTTTAAAATGGGAGATGTTACATGTCTCCTTTAAATACAGCAAAATCCGGCTCCCTGTGACTGGCCTATAACCTCCCACCCCAAACTCCATCTTCACCAGACCTCAGCCACTGAGCTAACAGACTGGTGTTATTGATTGGTATTGGGGGAGCGGCTAGAGGCCCTTGTTAGAGCTGTGCAAATAACTGATCTTTCAGCTTGCTGGCAATTCTGGGGGAGAAATAGAAAAAAACATTGTTGGGGGTCAAATGAAACATTTAGTTTGAACTCAAATTAAGCTTTTCATTTTGAGCTTTTGGGTTTTTTAATTTCAAATTAATGTTTGATTTCATTAAAACGATTAAAAGTTGCTTCAAATTGACAAATCGAAACGTTTCATGTCAAAACTGCAAAAGCAAAAGGCTTTGATTTTTTTTTGCTGACTTCATCTATCCAACGCCAATATCTATGAGCCACTGACTTGTGGTTTTTTAGTTTATCTAGCTGAGGTTAGAATTCACTTAATGTCTGTGAGGAAACCACACTTAAATTCAAATAAATGAAGTCAAGGTAATATTTTTGGGTTTTGAGGTTTCTGTTTTTATATTTATTTCCTTAAGGATTGATCACAAACAGTTGACTGCCAATAATAGATACTTTCAGAGTTGTTGAGGTGTAGTATGGTCCTAAGACATTAGGGATACAAGATAGGTGAGGTAATATCTTTTATTTGACCAACTTCCGTTGATGAAAGAGAGAAGCTTTTGAGCTACACAGAGCTCTTCTTCAGGTCTGGGAAAGGTACTCAGAGTGATCAACACTAATATTTAAAATGTAAGCACTTGCTTAAGAGTGTCTGGTCAGTTCAGACACATGCTGTTGATGCTGTTCCTCAGTCAGATGAGCACAGAAATGCTTGCACAGGGAAGTGTCCACAAATGCTTGTGTTTTCATCTTTGAAATTCTCTTTCTTCAAACATTCATGACATTAATGCCGGACTGGGTGACTGGGCAGGGAGTAAGAGGGTAGAAGGAAGAGGGACAAAAACCCCACACAATGTGAGTTTGGCCAAAGCAAATTCATTTAAAAAAAGAAAAAAAAAAGAGTAAATATTCATAGATTATTTTTTTGCAGTATTTCCCTGTGTTAACCATGAATAAGGAAGCAAATGTATTGACAGTACTTATCTTTTTCCTAATGCAGAGTGGGGCTGTTTTACCTAAATTGAGAGTCTGCTGGAAAGAATCAAGGCTGTCTGAATCCATAGTAACATTTATAAAGAATTAAACTAATGTTCTGTTTAAGTATTTGGGTTAATGATTTTAACCAGGCAGCATACACAAATATCCAATTACTAATGTAAAAAGAGATATGGACTAAAATCTGGGGCCTAGAACAGGTTTGATGTTCTTTAGAACGCCCTTGTAGCAGATTTCCAATTAGAACTAATCTCTGGACCACAGAAAATGTTTTAAAAATAAGAATAATGTTTAGCCTGTAACTCAGCCAATGAGCCATTAGGTTGAAAAATGTAGATAACTTTTTCTCATTAATTTCTAGAACACTCATTTCTATGAACTGTCTGGATACTGAGTGACTTTTTTCATCTCTCCTTTTACGGCCTCTTAACTAATAACATTTGCTATAATATTACAGACATTTGTGGAAACAATCCATACATTTCTTTTTCTTTTTACTTACAACTCTGCTTCAAATTGGTGAAACCCCACTGGTAGCAAAGAGAAAATTCAGTACCCAGAACTGAATTTAACTATGAATTTAACTTGAATGGTTATAGTAGGTTTTATAAATGCTCTAATTTGTAATGCCCACACCTTTTGCTGAAATTTAAAAGGGGGAGAAAACCTATAGATTATACAATATATAGTTCCTGGTTCTAAAATGAATGATGATACACTATGGAAGATACATTGTACTTTATCAAAATGACATGCCATATAGCTATATTTAGAAGTCACCTTCAATTAGTTACCCCAGCTCCGATATGTAAATGAAGATACCAAACAAAACAAAACAAAAAAACCCAAACATAACTCTGTTTTATTTTCTACCCATAAGAGGTAGTCTTTACGTATAGTATCCTTTATAAATAGGTATTTATTCTATTAACCCATATATCATCAGAACATACATATGAATTGCCATACTGGATCAGGCCCAAGGGCCATCTAGTCTAATCATTTATCTAGTCCAGTATTCATTCATCTGGTCAGCACCAGATGTCTCAGAGGAAGGTGCAAGAAACCCCATAGAAGGCAAATAATAAAAATCAACAGTAAGCAGATATCACACAATGCAATTTTCATTGAGACAAATACTAAAGCCACTGCCTTGTATGGAAATTGTACTTGAGGTCTTTATGCTTATACATGTATTTTTTCCATTACATTAAACCTTTTCCACAACTTCCACGGAAAAATATCTGGAATCTATTCAACTACTGCTAAAGTTCCTTCCTTGCCAATCACTCTTTCCATCTCACCTCTCTCTCTGAATCCAGTCACTACCCCGCCTTTTTCACCACATCATATTTATGCTTCTTGTCCTCACCTTACGTTTTTCACAACTTTGCCACCTCTATCTATCCACTCTTGTCTGTTATCATGTCACCTCCTGGCAATGATACCAGCCTTTACTTCCCAGTTGTCCACTTTTCACATCTGTCTTCAATCCTTCTTCCTGTCACCAATATCATATTAAAAAACCCTCTCTGAACTAGACCACCGTTTCCTTCAAATTCCTCCTCAAGAGCCACTTCTCGCATAATGCATATAGCCATTCTTAGCTGGCTAATTTCTTGGGTAAGAGGTATGGTTGGGGATAGTGGGTTATATGTTAACCTTTTAAATTATATATTTATTCATCTCCCCTACTTATTGCTTGTCTTCTTGGATTGTGAACTCTTTGGACCAGGAACTGTGTCTATGTGTATGCAAAGCAGCTACTAAGCATATTGTAAGTAGTACTACCTTAATACCAATCAAAAGTAATGGATACAATAATATCAAAGCACCAGAATTAAATAAAAGATTCAACACTGTTAGAAAAGCAACCTGTATTATTCCTGGGACATCAAAGTAATATGAGCTTTAATGTTTGATGTTGCTTGTTCTTGTACTTTTTCTCTGCATAAACATAATGTAACAACTGTTAAGAGAAGCAATAAATAGAGAGAAGCAAATCTGAGAGGTGAGCTGTGGAAAAATGTTTTGCTAAATTATTTTTGCTTTTATTTTTAAAAGTAATCTTGTTGAAAAGAAAAAGCAGTGTGCCAGGGGAAAGCACATTTTGTCCACCTACTGCAAGCTATGTTACAGCCTCCTCTTTGTGTATCTTTTCTTAGTAAGTGGGCTTGAACATAATATCAGTGTCTCCGGACTGTACAAACAAGCCCACTTCAGTCATATAAACAAACAAACCTACTGGCTGATTTTAATTTGTTTATTGACTTTCCATAGTTCATGATCCGTGTACACAGAGTAGTGTTATCTGACTCTGTACTCATTAAAATAGTCACCAACCGTCACTTAATAAAAATTCTATTTTAAAAGTATTCTTGAATTCTAGTATTTAATATGTTTTATTGTTATAGTCCCCCTTACATTATTGTTTTAACTAAAATAACTTTAATAGTATTTTCTTTCTATAAACATATTTATATCCCATTACCCTTTCTTTGAAACCTTTATCTTGCCATCCAGCATACACTGTACTGTCATGCCCTTAAATATTTTTATCTTCATCTTATGTGAAAACTAAGGGGAATTTTTAAGACTTATTCCCCTCCCTTAACAGAATATTTAACTTATTGGGGCAAAGTCCCCCTAGCTCCCAGTCTCCATGTCTAACTAACAGATCATCAGTTGCACAGCAAAGAATTTATGGTTGTTGTAAAAATACAATCCAGAGCTTTTCACAAAAAGACAGGGCAGGGGGAATGAAGCAATGTAATAATATTTCCAAAAAAGAGTTGAAGCAAATTATAAAGAAAGAAGGCCTGAAACTTCTATATAAAAAGCTAAATTGTGTCTGCTGTGGGTGTATATGTATTCTCTCTGCTCTAGATGCACAGAGATGATGGAGTGCGGTGCTGAAGGAAGGAGGGCACAGATCCCCCTGAAACATCCATTTTTATTTATTTTATTTTATCCATTTCCCACGTAACGCTGAGATAAAACAAGTTTTCCGAAAGTATTTTTACCAGTTCTTCCTCAGCCTCCATGTTCAGTCTTGAACTCTCTCTCTTGAAAGATTAGATAAAATAGAACAAGCCTCAAGCAGCCTTTCAAACAGTTACACATCAAAGAATGTTCACTATGAAATACCAGATTCCAAGTGTTATTGCAAGGCAATTGAGAAGACTTCAATGGCCTACGCTTACACTTTACAAGGGATTGAGAACAAGAAATATCTAGCTCTAAGCAAAGGTTCACTAACAGAGCAAAGTCTCAGAGCACTTTATTCTATTTAACCATGATGATATTTTTAATGATGTGACATACAAACAATCTCATACTTTACACCAGTTCCTTTGGAAATCGGACAGCATGACTGTCTGTCGTTGTATCTAAGCACTGCACTAAATTAAGCAGCATAAGTTAAAGGCATGTTGTTCTCTCTGACCTTCTCAGGAAAAGCAGTATGAATATAGTTCTATATTCAGCGAAATATTATGTTAATGAAAACAACAAGGAGTCCGGTGGCACCTTAAAGACTAACAGATTAATTTGGGCATAAGCTTTCGTGGGCTTACCACAAAAGCTTATGCCCAAATAAATCTGTTAGTCTTTAAGGTGCCACCAGACTCCTTGTTGTTTTTGTGGATACAGACTAACACGGCTACCTCCTGATTAGGCTGACCAGATAGCAAGTGTCAAAAATCGGGACAGGGGGTGGGGGGTAATAGGCACCTATATAAGCAAAAGCCCCAAATATCGGGACTGTCCCTATAAAATCGGGACATCTGGTCACCCTACTCTTGATACTTGACATTATGTTAATGGTATGCTGTAGTAATATTTGCTGTGGAAATGCAGTGTCAGATTGTGCCAGTCTTACTTATGTTGAATAGTATTTTTCACCATGAATAATTCTATTGAAGTAATTGTCCACTGCAACAAAACTCATTCCAAATAGCCTTGAGAGCAATTTCAGCACCCAGCAAGCCTAACTCCATGGCACACAAGAATACTTGAGGAAATATGCCCAACTAACATTCTGAGGTGCATAGTGAACAAGGGCCTTGAGAGGTTAAGACTAAGGGGGAATTCTAGCCTCCCAAATCAGTGCAGATTTATGTTATCCTCGGCAGCAGGTGCAAACAGGCAGCGTGACCAGACAGAAATTGGCCCCTGCTGAAAGGAGCAATGAAGAGAACCCCTGACCTGAAATGCTCTGCTAATGGAAATCCTGCCTTGTGCTGTTACTATTCCTTGTGCAACAAATACACCAGACATGGTCTCTACTCCCCCTCTTTGCACAAGTTGTTGGGTACATAGGCAAGCCAGGTAATGCAATTCCACATGAAGAGGCCTGTGCTTCATCTCAAATCATTATGTTGTGCATCTGATACTGGATACCATCAATACTAGTGGATTTCAGTCTGAACTTATTGCAGTGGCAGTTGTAATTCCAAGTCTCATTAGTTCTGTTTTACAACTGCAGTTAATTTGCTGTATCAGTTAATAGCTGCATATTTCTTTTGCACAAGTGTGCAGTGAAAAACAGTGGGTACTGCTTTGAAGATTTTTTTTTTTTTTTTAAGTTTACCTGTATTGTATGAGTGGCTTCCAAACTGGGGATGAAACATTCTATTTAAAAAAAAAATCTGTTTAGTTCTGAAATGTTCATCTACATGATTTTGCTTCATGTTGGGTAGGATTTTCAAACCATCTAATGGATCCCCCTGAAACATCCATTTTTATTATATGATAAATGCAAAGAAGGGCACGTCCTACTATGGGCTATTTTAATTCAGTAGATAATTTTGATGCTATAAAATTTTTGTACTCAGTCTGTGGCACCCAATTCTGTAGGGCTGGCCTTACCATGAGGCCAACTGAGGCGGCTGCCTCAGGTGCCAGACTGTGGGGGAGCGCCACTAGGACCCAGACTGTAGAAAATTGTGTCTGCTGTGGGTGTATATGTATTCTCTCTGCTCTAGATGCACAGAGATGATGGAGTGCGGTGCTGAAGGAAGGAGGGCACAAGAGACATAACAGGCAGGCAGGAGAAAAGGTGAGAGGGAATAACAGAAAGCAGCAGGAGCTGCAGGGAGAGAGAGGAGGAGGAGCCTCTTATGTACCTCTCTAGCACCCCCAGGAGCCTGGACTGATTAACACCAGCTTCTCAGGGAGCTTCCTGTTTCCTGCTGCTTCCCTGAACCCACTTGAGGAGAACAGGCAGTCAGCTGAAGTAGTAGGAGCCAGTTAGGCCCTTCAGATGCTGATATCTTCCCTCACTCAGGCCCTGCTACCAGCCTGCTTATTTGTCCCCTTCAACTGAGTGTTGAGAGCCACTATAGCGGGCACAGAACAACAGTCATAAGTGAAAGAAGAAAACGCCCCTCTGGGGCAGCAATCAGAAAAAGAAAGAAAGCAAAGGAAGCTTGTTATCTAAGCAGGAAAGAGCTCTCCTGAGATACATACACATAAAATGTTCACCGTGAGCCTTCCAGCCCCAGTGAGGTTGTGAGTGGTGAGGAGATGCCTGATCTTCCAGTTAGTCAGAGTGCAGGTGACCTGGCAGCTACTGCAGCATCCATATCTCCATCTCAAATGGATATAACCATGCACATTCCTGAAGAAAAGTGTAGATCAGAGAAGAGTGTGGTGGAGGCGCAAGAAACAACTGCTGCTGAGTTTAGTTCCTTAAGTCTAGATGATCCAGGACTGTGGGCCCACTTGAGCAGTAGCCTGAGGGACTTCCTTGTACTGCATGGGTCACAGCAAGTGAAAAACTTCATTTTCCCCAAAGACAATGAAAATAGACGTTTCCATCAACACATTACTGGCGTGAAATCCTCAATGGTGACAAAGTGGAGAGGCCATGGCTTATGTACTCAAAACCCCAGAATGCTTTATACTGTTTTTGTTGCAAACTCTTCCAGTCTAATGTTCCAGCCACATTGGGTTCTACAGGAACAGAGGACTGGAAAAATCTGGCTAGCCATGAGAAGGCTGCAAATCATCAGAGAGCATTCCATAGGTGGAAAGAGCTTGAGATGAGACTAAGGTTAAAGGCCACCATAGATGATCAGCATCAAGAGAAGATTGCATCAGAGTCTCTTTACTGGCAAAATGTTCTGAAAAGGCTCATTGCCATTGTGAGAATGCTTGCTACACAAAACCTAGCACTGTGTGGCACTTCAGATCAGCTGTATGTGCCAAACAATGGAAACTTCCTTAAAATTGTGGAGCTGATGGCTGAGTTTGATGCTGTACTCCAGGAGCATCTAAGAAGAGTCACTACCCATGAAATGTACACACACCAATACCTTGGAAAAACAATTCAAAATGAGATTATTCAGGTACTGGCAACAAAAGTCTAACAGAAGATTGTGGCAGATCTGAAGTCAGCAAGATATTACTCTGTTATTCTGGACTGCACACCTGACAACAGCCATATGGAACAAATTACTTTAATGGTGCGTTTTGTAACAACAGAACCTAGTGAAAATGTCCCTGCAATGGTGACTGTCAGAGAGCATTTTCTAGAATTTATTGACATTGATGATACTACAGGAGCTGGTATGACAAATGTGCTTCTTAAAAAGCTGGAAGATACGGGAATTGTGATAGCTGACATGAGAGGTCAGGGCTATGATAATGGTGCTAACATGAGAGGAAAGAACATAGGAGTGCAGACACGGATCCGAGAGTTAAACCTTCGAGCGTTTTTTTGTCCCATGCAGTTCTCATTCATTGAACTTGGTGGTCAGTGATGCAGCATCAGCTTCTAGTGAGGTTGCTGAATTTTTTAATGTAATTCAAAGCATCTATGTATTTTTCTCTGCATCAACTCATCAATGGCAAATTTCGAAGCAACATCTGGGAACATCCTCTCTGACACTGAAACCACTGAGTGCCACACGATGGGAAAGTCCAGTGGAGGCAATAAAGCCTATCAAACACCAATTTGGGAAGATAGATGATGCCAGAGTTGCCATTATGGAGGATAATGCTATGACAGGAACTGTTTGTGGGAGAACAGTGGCAGAGGGAATTGGAATCACCAGAAACATACATAACTTCAAATTTCTGTGTGGCTTACTGTTGTAGCAGGACATACTGTTTGAAATAAATGTTGTAAGCAAGAGACTCCAAGGTGTTAATCTTGATATATCTGGAGCAATGGAACAACTGGACAAAGCAAAGTCTTACCGGTCAGATGAGGGATTTCAAAACATTCTGAAGAGTGCACAGAAGTTGGCAGAGGAACTTTACGCTGAAGCTATTTTCCCACCCATTCAAGAATACAAGAGTCACTGAAGAAGAAGACATTTTGATTACGAGGCATGGGGTAATCCCATAAGAGACCCCAAACAACAATTCAAAGTTGAATTCTTTAACCAGGTGCTGGATTGTGCAATACAGTCAGTTGAAGAACATTTTATGCAGCTCAAGGAACACAGCAGTATATTTGGGATGTTGTATGATATTCCAAAACTCCTCACTATACCTGAAGAAGACCTACATCAGCAATGCAGGGCACTAGAGACAGTGTTGACACATGATGACATGTGCGATATTGACACGAGTGATTTAGGTGATGAACTGAAAGCCCTTTCAAGATACATTTCAGCAGGATCAACTCCAAAGGCTGTTCTGGAATATATGTGCACAGATAAGATGACCACCCTCTTTCCAAATGCTTTTGTTGTTCTGCGCATACTTCTAACACTTCCTGTAACAGTTGCCAGTGGAGAACGCAGCTTCTCCAAGCTGAAGTTAATAAAAGCACATTTACACTCCACAATGACACAGGAGAGGCTGGTTGGCCTTGCAACCATCTCAATAGAGCATGAGCTGGCCCAGACCGTGGACCTTCAAGAAGCAGTTCAAATCTTTGCAACCAAGAAGGCCTGGAAAACACCACTTTGATTATTCAAACAGTTAAAAATGCCAGTGTTTACTATGCAGACAAGAAAAGTTACATTTGCTGTTCAGACGTTCTAAAGTTAAGTGTTACTTAAAATTTTTGAACAAGGCATTTTAAGTTGTTAGTTCTCCTTTATTGGGATAGGTAGGAGAGCAGTACCATGAGAGGAGTAGAACAGGAAGAAGGCAGAATTGACACCTTTCAAAGTTTTGGCCCAAGCGAGGGAGTGTGGGGGCGTCATTTGAGCTCCCCGCCTCAGGTGCCAAAATGTTGTGGGCCAGCTCTGCAATTCTGTACAGCTAATCAAGGTTTCACATTAACAATAGGAGCACGATCAGAAACCCAGTTTGTGATAGATAATTTTTGGAGTTGAAGGCAATGACAAATAATTGGGTTGAACTCATTTATTTAAATGTTCATGAACCCTCAGAGTTGCTGTCAGCAATCCCCAGTGCAGATTAGAAATAGCGCAGGAGTTTAGGCATGTTCTGCCCAAAAAATGCATGCCCTTTCTTGAGGGATTCATCTTCCATTATTCCTCGAGGCTGTACATACATTACAGTCCTGTATCTTTATTTGGTATTATAAACTGGCCCCAAGTTGCAACTGTGGGAAAATGCAAACACAGACTAAGATTGTTTTGGAGCAAAGTCAAACTAAATACACCTATTTTAACCAGAAGAAAGTAGAACTGAGCAAGATTTATTTTTGTTAAATGTACTGTATAAGAACATATTGTATCAGACCAATGGTCCATTTAGCCCAGTATCCAGTCTTCTGACAGTGGTCAGTGTCAGATGTTTCAGAAGGAATGAACAGAACAGGACAATTTTGAGTAAGCCATTCTCTGTCGTCTAGTCCAGAAGGCCCTTGGAGATTTAGATACACCCAGATCATGGGGTTTCATCCCTGATCATCTGGCTAATAGTCATTGATGGACCTATTCCCCATGAACTTATCTAATTCTTTTTTGAACCCAGTTATATGTTTGGCCTTCACAACATCCCCTGGCAGTGAGTTCCACAGGTTCACTGTAAGCAGTTTGAAGTACTTCCTTTTGTTTGTTTAAAACCAGCTGCCTATTAATTTCATCAAGTGACTCCTAGTTTTTGTCTTATGTGAAGGGGGTAAATAACCACTTCCCTATTCACTTTCTCCATACTATTCATGATTTTAAAGACCTCTATCATAACCCCCCTTAGTTGTCTCTTTTCTTAGCTGACCAATTCCAGTTTTTTTTTTACTCTCTCCTCATATGGAAGCTGTGCTATCTCCTTAATCATTTTTGTTATCCTTCCCTGTACCTTTTCTAATTCTAGTATATCTTTTTTGAGATAGAGCAACCTCAATTGCACACAATATTCAAGATATGGGTGAACCAGGGATTTATCTAGTGGCATTATGATATTTTTCAGTCTTCTTCTCTATGCCTTTCTTAATGGTTCCTAACATTCTATTAGCTTTTTTGACTGCTGCTGGACATTGAGTGGATGTTTTCAGAGAACTATCCACGATGATGCCAAGATCTCTTTCTTGAGTGGTAACAGCTAATTTAGACCCCAACATTTTGTATGCACAGTTAGGATTATGTTTTCTAGATGTGGATTACTTTGCACTAAACAACATTGAATTTCATCTGCCCTTTTGTAGCCCAGCCACCCAGTTTTGTGAGATCCCTTTGCAACTTTTTGCAGTCAGCTTTAGACTTAACTATCTTGAGTAATTTTGTATCATCTGCAAATTGACAGTGGATCTAGCACTATCAAATATATCTGTGAAATTAAATGCACAGTGGTGGCTTTTTACTAGGAATTTTATTCTGTTTAGTGTGTAGATTGTACAAGTAAATCTTGAGTTAAGATAACTTAACAGTTAACTAACTTAAAGTAACTAAAAAGCATCAACAAAACAGAATTTCTCTTTTTTCTTCCCTATAAGAAATCCATTCTTTTCTATAATTCATATACTTGATAGTCATCTCAACAGGCTTAAAGCTCCTTGTCACCTTGCTCAAAAAAATCCATCAAATTCTGGCCAAAGACAGCCACACATATGGACAAGCTAATCACTTGGTTTATGTAGGAAAAGTTAGAAGGATCTAATGAAAAATGGAAACCTGATTGTCAAAGGTTATCTGTGCTGTAGCATCCGATCTGCTACGTTAACAAAGTGGTATTCTTAAAGATTTTTTGACACCTCATGGAAAGTGTTGAGAAATATATTTAGAGGCTATTCTACAAACATGTATTAACCAGAAAACTTGTTTCCCCTAATTTTCAACCCACTTAGACACTGGAGGTTTGAAACTGGGAGCAACTCTTGAGCCTTCTGAACAGCGAGGTGCTGAGGCGGTGGTATTCAGATCCAGGCACGGGTGTAGGCTAGGCCTCCCGTTAGAAACAGGAGTAGAGTTTAGGCTTGGATATACTTCTAGCTCAGGTAGGGGATTCTTTTATCCCTATTCACATAGGAGCTAGGGGAGAAGAGAAGGATCCCCTTTAGTGGGAGAAGAAACCTAGCTTCCTCCCAGGCATCCACAGAAACAGGAAGGAAAGGAACAGAAGAATCAACCATGGTTTCTTCCACAGCTCCTCTTAAGATCTTTTCCAATTTTCCTCCTCTCGTTATCTTGGGGAAAAGAGAGACTAAAATATTGGATACAAGAATCCTCATCTTCCTTACTGACAGTTGCTGGGGAGGTGGGCATAGGCCAAGAGTCTCCCTAAGAAATTCATTTTTTTTGCTGAAAATTTCTTTAGTTTCATGCACGAGACAGCCTGGAATTACACAAACCAGAAAAGAACCAAAAATAATTTTAGTCTGAGATTTTTCAGAGCACCCAGAAGATCTGGACCCCCAATTCCCATGGATGCAAATCTTTTAGGCAACTTTGAGAAAACATCTCAGCCTTGAGTATTAATGTGTCCCATTAGTTCAGAGCAAATGGGAGCTCCAATAGGGCAAAATAGGTAAGAACGTGGCAATAAACAAATGTCAACTCAACTTTAAACCAAAACATCCAAAGTTCTGTGTTGCTTCCCAGGAAAGTTTTCCAAGCTCACGTGGGCCCTGATCCTGCAAACTTTTATGCAGACGAGTAGTCCCACTGGAGTCACTGTTTGACTGATCAGAGTCAAGCAGTGGAGCTGATTCTCCTCTTCCTTACACCAATGAGAGTGATTCCTTTGGAGTCAGTGGAAACTGTGGTCACTCAGCATCTCTGGTTTCAAGTCAGACACTTGCTTCAATGCTTAAATATGGGTTTTGAGTGGGGCTTTTCCAAGGAGCCAAGAGAGTTAAGTGCTCAACTGTCACTGACTGTCAATGGAACTTGGGCACCTAACACTCTTGGACTTCTTGGGAAATACTGGCCCTAGTTGCCAAGTTTTAGATCGTTAGTTATAGGCACCATTATGATCTTTTGTGCCTCAGTTTTACCAACTGTAAAATGATGGTAATTAGTTACCCACACAGGTGTTGTGTGGCTTTACTTTCTAATATTTTAAAGCATTTTGAAATCCTCCGATGGAAAATTTGTGTACTATATACAATGATTACACTATAACATTTGCAGCCTAAAACTATTGTTGCGACTCAGACAACACTCTCATTGGATTCAATGGAAGTATTGCCTAAATAAGGAACGAGTAAAGACTGCAAGATTGAACCCATGAAGAGTAGAAAACTATATGAAAAATCCAAGCATGTTATTTGGTTTGTTAGAAGAACATCTCATTCTAACTGGCTCACTGTACTATGCCAGGTTCTTAAAGCCAATATGTCATATGCCTTACACACAATGTTTTTGTTTGCAGCCAATGTTTAATAGCTTAATGCTATTGCCCTCGCTTACTCCAGAATGACACCAGTGTAACTCCATTGACTTCAACTGAGTTAATCCAGATTTACAGCCTCATAACTGAGAGCAGGATTCTCCCCCGCACCTATACTGAAGGATATCTAACCGAGTCATTTTGTTAAAGAAGAATGAAAAATATCACTTTCAACTTAAGAAACAATTGCTGGTATCCAAGTGCACATTTGTTTACCTTCTAGGACAGAATCATTCATCGTTAGCTGTCTACCCCTCATTGACAGTGATTCACCCTGGAGGCATACAGGAATGAATCACAGTTTACTAATGACAGAGATGCTAGCAGCAAAGTAGGGACCTTCAAACCCTGACTCACTCTCAAACTTATTACGCCAGTATCAAGAGAAACAACTTTTCAACAACACAGGCTTGAAATAAGATCTCCAAATTCTACAAGGAGCCGATCCAGTCCTGTTCCTGTTGAAGTCAATGGAAGTTTTACTTTTTACTTTAGTGACAGCAAGATTGGGCTTGCTAGTGATTGATTACTTCATTTTTACTGCTCCAGGGTTCAAAACTCTTAAAATAAATTTTAAGAAAGTTGCCCTGCCCTATAGTTCACATATACACCATGAGCAAAATCAGGTTTGGATAACTAAAAATATTACCTATGAAATAATAAAAATCGAGGGCCTCATTTTCAAAGGTGCTGAGCACCCGCAGCTCCCATTGACTCCAGCTAGAGTTGTGGGTACTGAATGAGTGCTTCTAGAAAGAAGATCCCATTGTGTAGCTTTAGTAAACTCTAGCCCCTCTGTCCACCACTAAATTAATCCATATATTCTCAGCCTTTGAGCCAGATAGGTAGGCATCTTTTTCCCCCCTTATACAGGTATGTCTACTAAGGCAATATGCAATATTGGTGTAGCCGTGTTGGTCCCAGGGTATTAGAGAGACAAGGTGGGTGAGGTAATATCTTTTATTGGACCCACTTCTGTTGGTGAGAGAGAAAAGCGCCAGGAGCTGAGACTTCAAGGAAACAAAAATACAAAACAAAACCACAAAAGAGTTGGCAATACTGTGATAGCAGCTCTGTCTCTCATATCCATACCTCGCCGCATTTGCTATCCATGTGTCTTGTGACTTTTAGACTGGATTACGGTTTAGCACTCATAAGCTACACCGGGTGCAGAAAGCTTTGCCTGATGATGCTATTCCTGCTATGTGGGTTGGAGTGTGGGGAAGTAGAGAGCTCGCACAAAAAAACTAAGCACCCCTCTACACAACATGGCATAGAGCTCCAGAACAATTTAGTGCTGCTCAGTGTGGAGGTGGGAAATCTAAGCAGGCCATGGTTGTGAAAGGGACATGACCAGTAGATTCATGGTCCCAAATCCCATGTGTGCATGCACACACATCCGGTGCGGAGAAGCAGGGAGATAGGCACGCAGTAGGCCACATCTTGTGCACTTCCCCATATCCAAGTGTTACGACCATCATAGTTATATAAACACCTTTGTATTAAAATAGCATCTATGGGTCTCAATGAGGATCAGGACCCTGTTGTTCTATTTCTTGGACTGACTGAAATTTCTGTTAATGTTATTTTGGAGTCTGAAATGTACATACATGTCCTTGCCCCATTTTTCAACACTGAAAAAGAATAGGCTGCGTGTAGGCAACAGCTTCTGGCTCATTAGGAGTGTCACCATAACGTATTTATACTAGGATAGGACTACTGCCCATTTTCCAGGAAAAAAATCCAGGCAGTTCCTATGCTGTTGCTGATGACTTCTGCCCTTGTCACGGTTACGGGGGCTATTTGCACCTCTGTCTCTATTCTGGTCTCTCTGAGTACATCTGATCAGAGGCTAGGCCTCCTGCCCGACCTGCTTTGGGATGGAATTTCACAATTCTCCCACTCAGACTGGGATCTGGATACAACACCCCCCTCTATGCTAACTGGTTAGTACTGTGAAGATCCAGTGGAACATGAGCAACTCTTCCCTGTGGGAGCTTGTGACCAGAGCTATACAAAGGTGTTAAAGAACCTTCTTAAAGCAAGTAGGCTTATTTAGCAAATGGAACAAAGCATCTGAAAAAAAAATTAATTTAAAATGAACCACCACCAACATACACACGTTTAGGCTCATCTAACCTTGTGCTTCACTACAAACTAAGGCTACAGCTACACTGGGAGCTAGAGCTGTGATTCCCACCTGGCATAGACCTACTTGCGCTAGCTTTCATTGTGTCAGCATGCTAAAAATAGTATGCAGGCCTGGTTGCATGGGCAGTGGCATAGATGCTGGAACTAGAGGTGTAGGGAGCTGCCGCACCCCCTGGCTTGAAGTGGTTTCCATTATATACAGGATTTACAGTTTGGTTCAATGTCTCTCAGCACCCCCACTATAAAAATTGTTCTAGCACCCCTGAGCCGTGGTGAATGGCAGCACAGGCTAGCCACCCCCTGAGTGCAAACCTGCCTGGACTCCATGTGTATGTCCATGGAGCAGGTAGCTACTCACCACTGCCCATGCTATCACAGCGAGGCTACCCTTGTTTGAGCTAGCACACTATGGGAACTAGCACAAGTATGTCTGTTTGAGCTGGGAATCACACACCCTGCTCTAAGTGTAGATGTAGCCTGAGTTAAATGGGTTTCCCTCAAGTTAAAGGAACAGAACAGGGCCTACGTGTGAAGTCTTCCTTCAGCTCTGGTTTTTCTCAGTTGGGCAGCCTGGCCACCTAAGATAATGCCCCTGTGATGGTTGGTTCATTGTTTGGCAGTCAGACCAATCACAGGGTCTTGTGACATATGATGGGTGTCAGGAATCAGGGCTTGCAGTAGATCCATACTCCAGGTAACCTACTGAGCACAGCTGGTCTACAAGGCTACCTAATTAACTATACCACCTGGATGGTTGGAAATGCAAACAGGCTCTTAAGCCCAGCAGCTGCAGCTCAAAATGTTTGCTCATAGCTGAGATAGCTCCTGTTCCTGGCCAGATTATTCCCAGCCCTGTTTCTGCTTTGCCTTATGCCAGGCTCTGACCCTCCACTCCCATTCCTGACCGCTGTCTCCTGCTCTGACCACTAGGCCTGAACGCCCATGTCCCAGTCATATGACAGTGAGGAAACATAAAACTGTTTTCTTCCCATGACGTTCCAACCCTCCATCTCAGGTATCCTACCAAAAAAAAAAAAAAAAAAAAAAAAAACCACAACACATTTTGGGGTCTAGATCAAGATTTATTACTAAGCATCACCACATTTATCACAGCCTCTCTTTGGCAGAATGCTGGGTAAAGTTACACATGCTGTTCCTTGTATAACTGAGGGGTAAAAAGGAACTGCATATACCCCATTGCAACCTGCAGGTTCAATACACAATCATCCTATCCTTACCCTGCAGGCTACTGCTGTAGCTAGCATTTAAAAAATAAGTATATTCACTGTCACGTCAAGAGTTAAGAATTACTGAAAGTCACTTTCTTCTAGCACTGAGCAAGGAATTTTCTTAGAATGAGATAAACCTACTCGATCTCCACTCTGCCTTTTTATACAAATAAGTAATAATAATTGTAGTGCCAGGAGTCCCAGGCATGAACCAGGAGCCCATTGTTCCAGGAACCGTACAAACACAATTCCTGCTCCAAACACATGAAATACAATACAAGAGACAACAGGTGGATACAGACAGTCAGGTGGAGCATAAGGAAACAGTGAGGAAATGTTGGACGGAGCTTTTGCTAGAACCTTTTCCTTCCCCAACCTTCATCTTATCTGGCTTTTCGCTAGTTTTAAGAAACTGCATATGTATCCTCACACACGGCTGCATGATACCAGTCTCCCAAGGTTGACTTATTATTCCACATTGAATACAGTCACTAACAGAGGGTGCAATTAGAAAGAGATATCTAGCAGAGTGTTAATAAAGCCTGATTAAAAAAAAACCACCACCCCTCGGGGAAAAAAACCAAAACTAACTGCCATTGTAATATAAGAAATATTCTCCCGAGACATTTATATGCAGCTATATTTTTGGGATGTTCACTGGGCAGAACTGTGTGCAGCCAAACATGATATTTTTAGCGTGCAGAGAAAAAAATAAATAGAACAGAGCCCTGAATACATACACAAATGCACATTGTAATAGAAGCTATTGTTGCCATATCACCTTAAGTTTTCTGAGGCAAGAAAATATGTATAGAGGATGAAGTAATGGAGTGATGATTCAAGACGCATAAGGAATCTCAGAGGATAATATAGAATTAGATAACTATTCATGACACAAGTGTAATATGTTTGACTCATGTACTAATATAATTTCCCAGTTTTGCATCATGCTTTCTTCCCAAATTAATAACTGAAGTCAATAGCCAGCATCAAGCCTCTAGGTTGTTTAGCTTTCTAATCCACCACGCTTCAGTTGTACCCATGTAAACTAGTTTCAAGTTTAGTAAATAAGTATATTTTGGATTATATGTTTAAAGAAACAAAAAAGGCAGAAACGAAACAGAAAAGGCAGAAACCGGACAGCCTCCTGGGATTTCTTATTTAAGCATTTATCCTCTTCTGGATGCATGCAGCCCACTCCTGCTAGTGGATGTTACATCTTATCATCATTAGAAGAAAAATGTATTACCTGCAGGTCAATGTCGCAATTTAGTCAACATATTACATTTTTAAATGTCTGGAAAAGTTATTGTAAACAAGGTAACTCGGAATATACATCTTTTGCTTCTTTATAAATGTATATGTAACATATACAATTTTGTGGGTTATTGCATGTATAGTGTACTATATTATGCTGAGGAAAGATGGTCTTTTGGGTAAAGCAGTAGATTGAGACTGGATGCCTGAGTTCCTAGCTCTGTCACAGACTTCCTGCTGTGACCTAGGGGGAAGTCACAATTAGTTTCTGCACCTCAGTTATTTGCCTGTAATATAGGCATAATATTCCCTCCCTCAGTCTTGTCTGTTTAGATTGCAATCTCTTCAGGGCAGGAATTTTCTCTTGCAATGCATGTGTACAGTGCCTATCACAATGGGGGCACTGATCTCAGACTGTAGGCATTCTCATAGTATGATTCTACTCAGCTTGAGGGAAGTGAACAGTACTAGGTATTTTGTCCTCACAATCTTTAATACACGTCCTGGTCATGACAGTCAATCCACACTTTATCTTTCAGTGATACTTCTATGGAGTCAAACTTATTTTTCTTTGCACTAGATCAGAACACAAGCATTACATGCAGTCCTGTGTACAACTCATCTGTTTACTTCTCATAGTCTCCTTCAAGAACATAGCATCCTGCAGTGCATGTTGCCTTTTGTTCTCCCTCCCAGTGGATGCAGATCCTCAGATTCTCTCTGCCCCATAACAAACTCTTGCCATTGCTGATCCAAGAGCTTTTTCCTTTGTAGCTCCTGCCACCTGGGCCAGCCTTGCTATATGTAATATCTTCAGTTAGCTTCTAGCCGATTTCACATCTTGGAGAAAAATATCTTTTTTATTTCTTGCCTCTAACTCTTAAATTTTCCTTCTTTTTCTAATATTTATAGCTCTCTACAACTAACCTGTACAGGGAGTGTCCTTACCCAGTATGGTTTCAGACTCTACCACCGCCTCAGTTTCTCCTTCCTGAGTTAAGACACTTCACGCTACAGGTGTTCTCAATACCATTCCCTTTTTGGGCATGGGTTATGACCATACAATACTGAAAGCCTTCCAGCCCTCTTCCCTGGGGCTCAGTCTGCCTTTTCAGTTTATAAATGGGCTTCAGTATCCAGATAGCTCTCCCTCTTGGCTCAAAAGCATTCCAGTCCTTTATCAGGGCATCCTCTTCCATAGAGCCCGCCCTCCAGGCTCATAGTCCTCTGCAGTCCTCCTAGCTGGAGTTTCTTACCCAGCAGCCCTTTCTCTCAGACTCCAGCATTCCTAGCTGGCTCCTGCTTCTGGCAGGAGCCATTCCCCAAACCCTCCACCTGGGTGCTAAAGAGAATCTCTTTTGATCCCTCACTAAGGAACTCGGGCTACTTTTTCTGTTTCCCAGCAGGCCTGGCTCTTAGTCACATACTCCCACCATCTGACTCTAGTGTCATTCCCATCACTTGGGGAGGTAGGTTAAGCCTGACACAAGGGAGGCTGAGCTCCGCCCCCATGACCCTTAAAAGCCCAGCTCACCCTGTGACACTTCCCGTCACTTACAGGAAATATGCTACACAAAACCTGGTTGTATTTTATTGTTTGCCTCCCACGTCTCTTTCCATCTCAGCCAAAACTCCCTGGCCACATGCTAACAGCTCACTGATTTTCTAATCAGAGAAGCAGCACCTTCCAACACAGAAGTAACAATGGTATACAAGAGTGAAGCAACAAGGAAAGTAAAAATTTAGCACTTACCTGTTCTTCTCAGTCTATTAGGCAAACACCTGACACTCACAAATCCTTGGAAAAGTTTTCTACATAGAAGGGCCTGAGCACAAATTTATTATTTAACTCATGATGGAGGTTCTCATTAAAACATGTGCAGAGTTGCGTAAGTTATGACAGAAAACGAAGCATGCAATGCACACATGATGCCAGAATAGAACCTCCCCTCCCCCTCTCCCCCCCGGAAATCTGAGAGGGTAGAAAGTGCCAGTGCAGAGATGCGTACAAATGGAGGGCTAGATTGTGCTGTTTAAGGCACTGTACTGAGTAAGGGGTGGTATGATATTGCACTACCACAGGAGGATGAGATGCATAAGGAAGGCTTGGTGCTTCAAGAAATGCAATGCCTGCTAGTTCTCCCCTGCTGTGCTGGGTCAATAGAAGGCAAGGGAGGAATTTATGACATTAATTTATGGGGTGCAATATATTCCCTCTTGCTCCATGTGGTGAACATCTCTAGTACAGCACCTACACTCCCTCCTCCCTGTTCCTCCCCATGCCACGTGCCCACAGCAGTGATCTGGGGAACCCTGACACAAGCTGTGGGAGGAACCCTTGCTCCTTTCTGTGCCCCCACATGGGTGCATAGGACCAGGGCACAACCTGGCCCCAGGTGACTGTCACCATGAACTTAAGACTGGCCATTTCACCATTTTGCAGAAACATAGGTGCTGGAACTGGCAGTGCTGGGGGTGCTGCTGCATGCCCCGGCTTGAAGTGATTTCCATCGTATACAGGGTTTATAGTTTGGTTCAATGGCTTTCCTCTATAAAAATTGTTCAAGCATCGCTGATTAGAAATGTACAACTCAAAATAATAGATAACAGGGTGGAAGAAAGGACCGGATACTCCAGTATGGATAATACATGCATGCGGGGAAGCTACAGCGTGACCACAATGTAGAGCAAAAAAGTACATTTGGCTGATGGGCTTTGCAGTTTGATTTACACATCAACAAGTTATATGGGTTTCATATGTCTTTTTACTGGGCCTTTTAAATAAAAACAACAGTTACTATAGTAACATTTACATCACAGATTGTATTTACGTTGCCTCCGAGATACAGAAAACCAATCTGCCATGTGAACCTTTGTATTTCACTGTTTTAAAGGCAAACCTATTATCCAAAAAACTGACATTTTTGTCCCTAAGGTTTTTACTATTCACATTACAATTTAAGATCCATTTGGGCTACTTTTCCTTTAAATGACTAACCCTTAGAGCAATGGTTCTCAACAAGGGGTACACACATACCCTTGGGAATACACAGAGGTCTTCCAAGGGGTACATCAACTCATCTAGATATTTGCCTCATTTTACAATAGGTTACATAAGAACGGCCATACTGGGTCAGGCCAAAGGTCCATCTAGCCCAGTATCCTGTCTTCCAACAGTGGCCAATGCCAGGTGCCCCAGAGGGAATGAACAGAACAGGTAATCATCAAGTGATCCATCCCCTGGCCCCCATTCCCAGCTTCTGGCATACAGAGGCTAGGGACACCATTCCTGCCCATCCTGGCTAATAGCCATTGATGGACCTATCCTCCATT
Organism: Malaclemys terrapin pileata; assembly: GCF_027887155.1. Taxonomy (NCBI): domain Eukaryota; kingdom Metazoa; phylum Chordata; order Testudines; family Emydidae; genus Malaclemys; species Malaclemys terrapin. Next base: position 91,946,713 of record NC_071512.1, read on the forward strand.
AACTTATCTAGTTCTTTCTTGAATCCTATTATAGTCTTGGCCTTCACAATATCCTCTGGCAAGAAGTTCCACACACTGACTGTGCACTGTGTGAAGAAATATTTCCTTTTGTTTGTTTTAAACCTGCTGCTTATTAATCTCATTTGGCGACCCCTAGTTCTAGAGGTGGCAGGTTTCTATAATTTTTGGAGGTGCCCAGAATGGGTCCAAGTCCTGCCACTCCCTCCCCCGTACACACACCTGCCTAAGGCTCTGGGAGATAGTTTGGGTGCAGGCTCTGGGCTGGGGTGAAGGAGTGGGTGTGGGGTGTAGGCTCTGGGAGGGAGTTTGGGTGCAGGAGGGGTGCGGGCTCTAGGAGGGAGTTTGGGTATGAGGGAGGTGAGGGGTGTGGGCTCTGGGAAGGAGTTTGGGTGCGGGCTCTCGGCGAGGGTTGGGGTGTGGGGGTCAGGCTCTGGGAAGGAGTTTGGGTGTGATCTCTAGGTTAGGTTGGGGTGCGGGAGATGGTGAGGGGTGTGGCGCATACCTCAGGCAGCTCCTGAAAGCGACCCGTACACCCCTCTGGCAGTGGCTGCTAGGCAGGGAGGCCAGGGGTCTCCGTGTGCTGTTGCCTGCAGGCCCCGCCCCCACAGCTCCCATTGGCCGCAGTTCCCGACCAACGGGAGCAGCGGAGTCAGCGCTTGGGGCGGGAGCAGCACATGGAGAGACACCCCCTCCCACGGCCGCAGGGACATGCCGGCCGCTTCCGGAAGTGGCGCGGAGTGAGGCCGGGCAGGAAGCCACCTTAGCCTTGCTTCGCTGCTGGTGCTGGCGGCGGTGGTCGGGCCCCCCCGTGCCCTTTTAAATTGCCCGGGGCAGCAGGCAGGGCCAGGAGAAGCTTTGGGGGAAGCTCGCAGGGGGCGGCAGGTGGGGCCGGGCAAGAGACTCGGCCCCAAACGTTAATGGAGCCGGGACCTGAATATTCCTGGAGCACAGGCACCACGGGCCCATATAACTCACTGCCCCAGCCTAGTTCCTGTGTTATGAGAATGAGTAAATAATACTTCCTCCACACCAGTCATGATTTTATAGACCTCTATCATATCCCCCCTTAGTCGTCTCTTTTCCAAGCTGAAAAGTCCCAGTCTTATTAATCTCTCTTCATATTGAAGCCGTTCCCCACCCCTAATAAATTTTATTGCACTTTTCTGAATCTTTTCCAATTCCAATATATTGGAATAAAAAGCACTAGCGAAGACAGTACAAACTAAAATTTCGTACAATTAATTGTTTATACTGCTCTATATAGTGTACAATATGTATATTCCAATTTATTTTATAATTATATGGTCAAAATGAGAAAGTCAGCAATTTTTCAGTAATAGTGTGCTGTGACGCTTTTGTATTTTTATGTCTGATTTTGTAAACAAGCTGTTTTTAAGCGAGGCACAACTTGGGGTACGCAAGACAAATCAGACTCCTAAAAGGAGTACAGTAGTCTGGAAAGATTGAGAGCCACTGTCTTAGAGGGGTTTGGGGGGGGTAGGTGTGACCAGGTTCAGAGGGAGCTGGGAATATTATAGCTTTTTAGTTCTAGCTTTGGTTTTCTCTTGTGGGAAGCATGTTAAAATGATGATTACTAATATTTCTTTGGGAGAACAGACTCTCTCTATGCCTGTTCCACTGCAGTAGCAACATGGGATGACTTGTAATGCGATCTCCGCACTTCCTGGTCCACACTGTCCCTTTTGCTACCTCTATTTTCCTTTGCCCTTACTCTTATGGATACTTTTCCATTGTCAGTTACCTGCATCAGTCCATTATATTCACACTGCCAAACACCTGTCAGTCTGCGTCATCACTGTTTTGCTCAATACTAGGAAGAGCAGCACGTCCGGTCACCCTTGCTTAACTGTTGTTTAGTGTTGCTCTTGCAGATCCTTGTCCATCTGTCTATTTGCCTCCTAGCCTCTGGCATCCCTATTTGGGGCTGGAAAAATATAGCCTGCTTTGCTTAAGTCATGATGTCAGCGCAAGTTAGGATGATACCATTGTCAGATTCGTCCTTGTTCTAACTCCATGGAAACCAATGGAGTTAGATGGCAGAAGATGACACCAACTATTCAGCTCCACACCCAGATCTGGATCCAAACAGAAAAGGAAGCTAAAATTCCAATTCCCACTGCTTGTTTCTAACGATGCACGTGGCGAGTTTCTTCAGGGTTTTCCCCTAATGCTTCCCTTTCTGCTTCGAGGCCAATTTATGAGTCACATGCCACTTATAGATTTCCAAGCTACAGCAACAGAATAAGAAAATTCAAGACTTTCCTGTTTTGTACAAATGTGCTCAACGCTTAATAGAGCATGTGTGCTCCCTATAGTGGTCCATTCTGAACAGAAGAAGAGGTCTTGAGAAAAAAAGAAACAGGAGAGGAATACTGGGGGAGAGGGGAAGAAGAGGAATATAGAACAAATATGATGTAGTTTTATATAATGTAAAAAAAATTACTGGTGTTTTAGCCAGGCTTCCTGATTCCAGTAAAAACGCCTGTAGATCATGCACTTACCTGCCTGGAATTAGCTACTGGACAATATAAGAGAGCAGAGGCAGATAATTGAATGAGTGAGGATAAGCAGCATTAGTAACTCCAGACAGAACAGTCTCCAATGGACTAGTTGTTTTTCCCTCCCATTTTCCTTCTTGATGTATGCTTTATTCAGACTATAGTGAAAATGTGCATGAATGGTTCAGTGGCACAGAAGGAACATTGCTGGTCACATAAAGTTCCTTTTAGCTGTAACTAAGTCAAAAGTACAATTTGCTCATGAGTTTAAAAGGAAAAATTATTGTCGAATCTATTAACCATATAATTCTCTACTGGAATAAGATCCAGCCTCAACAATATGCACCAAAATAAGGTAAATGCTATTTCCAATGCCAAAAACAAAAACAAAAACCCAATCTCCAGAAAGAGCTTTATAAAAGTTGCCCAGGAACTCAGTTTCACAAGCATCTTGCATAGCATCTAGTAGGTGAGTGAAAATGACAGGATATTTTATAAAATGGCATGCAGAACTAGTCACAGTTTTATTCCTGGCCTTTCTGGAGCTCTGAAGCTTTGCATCTTGTGAAATTTTCCAAACCTGCCGGGTTTCACATCAGTGAATTCAATATTTCAGTAGTGAAATTCTGGTCCCATTGAAGTCAATTGGAGTTCTGCCATTGACTTCAGTGGGGACAGGATTTCACCCCAGATGGGAAAGCTGGTCTTCATCCAAACAAAATACCAAACATTTTTTTGTTTTGTGGGAACCTGAAACTGTACCATTTCTGAATGAAAATAGACCCATTTTAGAACAAGATTTCACAGGCTTTTCAAAAAGTGACTATTTTGTAAATCAGACAAACAAGAAAACCTCTTCTCGCTTTGAGAACAACTTGTACAGCCCTATTCAGATGAGTTGCCCTTCTGTACACTCATGAATAAATGACAAGGAAGGGACAACTAAAGCACACAGTAGTAACTGGAGGAGCAAGTGTTCCAATATCCTAGAAAATAATTCCAGGCTAATACAAGGATATTGAAGACAGCGTAGCAAAGAGAGGAGCAGCTGAGTGCTTATCTTATTTTCTTGTTTAAAAAGTGTCGTGCTGTTTCATTACAACATAAACAAGGAGACACTTTGATCTAGAAAATAAAATACGATGTTTCAATCAGTACTAAGTAGCAGTCCTTAATGATTTTAAAAATAAAAATAGAAAAAGGAAGATTTAATCTATTCCATTAGGTCATAACGTCAGTAGTAGTAGTAGTACATCAATGGGATTATTCAGGAGTACCAGAACTTCTAAGATGGTTGAAGACACTCAGTTAAACATGTCTGAAACATGAAAGGATCACATTATCATTTCATTTCTGAGCCTTAGGTATAGTGTTAAAAGAACATTGACTGAGGTTAGTCTTTCAATTGATGCTTCATAGATTTTAAGGCCAGAAGGGACCATTATGATCATCTAGTCTGATTGCCTTCATAATGTAGACCACAGAATTTTCCCAGTGATTCCTGCATCAATCCTAACAACCTGTGGCTGAATTAGATTCTAAACTGATAAATTAACATTTGTGCCATGCATCACTTCTAGGCCTCATGTTCATGGCCTTGCACAACTCTGGCTGAGCATCTCTTTCAGCTCATGTCTCTTACATCCCTGCATCATTCCCTCTGATCTGCCAATAAGGCCAGTTTTAACATTCTCTCTTCTCCCACTCCTGTTTTTGGAAGAAGGCACAGTGTGTACCTGTGCATAAGATACCCTCCCCATTCTCTTATTCAAATCCATTCTGATGACTCATTTCTTCCACATTACCCATATCAAACATCATCTCTCATGTAATGCTGGGTGGAGAGGAAGGAGAATTTGCTCAGAATTAATACTTAACTTGGATTTTTTTTTAAACTCCATCCCTCCAAATGTCCTGCAGCATCTTCTTACCCCTGTGTCTTTAAGGCTAAACTCTTCAGAGAAAGTCGCTTTATTTTTGTGGCTCATACAGTGTTCAAATAAGTACACTGATTAGACTGTAAGCTCTTTGGGGAACCTTGTGAGTTTATCAACATGACTGGAATATGTTAGGCAATGTAAACTCTTATTGGCATGGGGCTGGGATGGATGCGTTACTGATGAGAGGTTTGCACAGATCGTATATTATATAACGTACATATAGATGCTGAATATGTTTATGCTTATCTGAACTAACTGGAGTCACTAAAATTACATAGAGCATTTGCTTTTTTATCACCAGCTAAAAAATATGGTTCATATTATTTGGAATGAATACGAAGTTTAATACTGCTAATAATGTGTCCCTTTTTGTAATTCACTTTTGATATGGCGCCCAGACATACATGCTACTTAAAGTTACACAGAACGTGTGCCAGGTCATAGGTCTGTCCAGTTACTTACATGGCTTCCATCACTGTAGTATCCAAGCACACTGAAATATTATCCTATGGCTTGTAGCTCTGGTTAAACAACCATTGTAGTTTTCAAGTGATTCAAGTGACCATTATCTGTTTTAATGCAACTTTCTAGCCTCCTATTTACTTGAGGTCTATCAGGCTTTCATTCTGTTTTGGCTCCACTTTATAATAGATTGTCTGCTAACTGTACAGAGAGCAAACTTTGTTCTAGCTGTGTTTCAGAATTGCGTAACTCGCTCCAGAGTCAATGCAATGATGAAAACAGATCTTTATTTAAAATTAGGTCAAATGTTTTTGAGCAAGATCATGGCATTTTATGTACAGATTTGGAGTTTTTCCCCACAAATTTAAAGCACTTCGTAATAAAATGCTGAAGAGATGTCCTACAATTAAATTATAAAAGGTTCAGTGACCAAAATTTTAAAAAATCGGGTGCCTAAGATTAGGCACCTTGTAATGGGGTGTTCAACCCACACCAGAAAGGAAGGGTTAAAAGCAGCCTAGGGAGGCTGTACAGGGAGCAGCCAATCTGAGTCCAGAGGACTCATATAAAAGGGAGCTGCAGGGCAGAGCAGGGTCAGTTGCTGCAGGAAGCTCAAGGAAAGAGAACCGTGTTCCTAGCAAGCTGTAGGAAGGTAGCATCTTGGACAGAGGAGTTGCTGGCAGGGATCTGGGGAGCAAGAGGTAGCTCCTGGCTGGCTACTGGGACTTGTGGGCTGGAGGGTCTGAGAAGAGGGTGAAGAAGGTGCTGGGGCCACAGGGAAGTGGCCCAGGGAACTGAAGCAGCACTGGTGGAGAATTTAAGGAGAGGCAGCAGGAGGCTGCTATCCAGAGGGTCGCTGGGCCAGAACCCAGAGTAGTGGATGGGCCCAGGTCCCCCTGTCCACTAGAGAAGTGATAGGACTGGCCTGAGATATCTATCTCCCCCACCATCACCAACACCACCCTGGAAGGGGAGCAAATGTGGATGGTGACACCAGAGGCTGAGTCATGAAGCGGATGCTGAGGTTCCTGGACTGAGGCGGGTCTGCAGGCAGAGAAGGTGGTAGGAGAGGGTGTTCCGGCTGAGAGAGCTAATCCCTGAGACAGCCAGCAGAAGGTGCTGTTCTGGTGAGTGAATCCTGTGACACAACGAAATCCGTATTGAGTCACCTAAATAGCTTGGTTTTTAAGAGTCTATCAGGTAACTAGTAATACGTAGCTCTTATATTGCACTTTTCATCTGTAGATCTCATCGTTCTTTACAGAGGGAGTCAGTATCATTATCTCCATTTTATAGAGCGGAAAAGAGAGGTACAGGGACATGAAGTAACAATTTAAGTGTCTAACCTTAGGCACTGAAGTTTGAAAATTTTGGCCAATATGTTTACTTCACAGTACAATTGGAGTGCTGAAGACAAATGGTAGGCAATATGCCACTAGGTACTGTATCAACTGTATTCTGTTTTAATAATCATGGGCTTGATGCTCCTCTCAACCTAAATTGTGACAGGAGAGAGGAAAAAGTAGGTAGAAAAAAGCTGGAGGCATATTTAGAAAGAAGGTTCATGGAACGTGCTTCCAGCCACATGGAAGCTCATCTGAAGCGCACTCGTCACTGGATGGTTGAAGCTCCACAGGTATATGGTAGTGCATTGATACGCTGAGGCAGACTGCGCTGGGGAACAGCGGTTCTAGGCGGTATTCTTCCATTTCAACAGGAAACCCACATGGGAGTTAATGCTGCTTCAAGCAATATTAACTCCCTTCTTTGAGCCTCTCATACACATGGAGGTCAATAATTCCCAAAAGGAATCTTGATGCTAGAGGAAAATGGGAGTTCAGAGAGCACCACAGAGACTTAAGCTCTTTTGTACTCCTGCCCTGCCGTTAATGATGGAGTCAGTTGGGATAACCCCACTAACCCCATGAATCCACAGGATGGTCTCTCACACCCCCCACCCCCCCTCTGGCTGAGGTCAAACACCATGAGGTAAAATTTAAATTTCAACCAACTTCCCCCTCCTCCCGTGGGCTTTCCTGCAAAGGTAGACACTGCATACAAATCCATCCAAGCCATCCACATGAAATCACATTAAAGGCATGAGAAAATTCAACTACAAAACACATTGCAGTATTTCACCTGTAGCCTACTTTCTTGGATCTTGTTTAAAAGATCATAATCCTTGGTTCTGCCCTTTAGATGTTCTTCTCTCTGAATAACGTGATCCCCTTTATTTATCAGGTGTTGTAACCAAAAGGTCTCTGCTTGAAATGTGTCAAATGCAAGTCTGATTTGATTTAAGTGAGATGAGTCTTTTTCTAGTTAAAGGTCATCTTTAATACGGCATTACTCCAACATACATCTTATGATAGGCTTCTGGAGGATTTTGTCCTGTTGCTTCATTAGATGATGCTTTATAGCAAATTACTTCAAATACAATTTAAATAGATATATTAAAGATTGACACTCTAACAGTGTACTGGAGAGCAGAACTTTAAGAGGCAACTTTAAGATTCAGCAACACTATACAGTTTGATCTCATTTATTCCATGGTGTGAGTATTAATAGATGTCCAAGATTTTCAGAGGGGACAAGTGATTTTGGGTGCCCATCGTGAAAGGGCAGGCACTCGTCACTTTCTGAAAATCTGGCCACTTTGTGGTATCTTAGGTTGGGCACCAAAATATTGAGGCGCTTAAAAAAGGTCACTAGGAACTAGTCATTTTGGACATTTTGGCTACATATATATAGATCCTAGAAAGAGGATACTTGTGTAGCTCCAGAAGAGTGTTCTAATCAAACAAGATATAGCAATGTATATGAAAGAGGTGACAAAAAAAGCAACTAATGTAAGTGTTCACTGAAAGTGTCCCTATTCATTGTTAATTTTAGTAGTCTCATTTTCAAATCACTACTTTATTAATATCCTTGTGTATATTGGGATTCCCTCAGAGACCTCTTTCCACTTGGCTTCCCAAGATCTCAGCTCAACTTCAGATTTTGTCATTCAGGTATTTTAATTTTGCATATAGCAAAGCTACTCTGAGTTGATCAGACTCAAGCATAGGCGGAGGATGTAAGGTATATAATCCAAAGAGTTACACAAACCCTCTTCCTGTGTGTGTGTGCGCGCGCACAGACACACACACACACACACACATTGCATTACACGTTTTGTTACTTTGTAGGAACCAATCCCTGTACTGCATGCTATGTCTATGCACGACTTACTCTTTACCTCATTTTACATTTCAGGCTTATCTTGTCCATTGTAAATGGTTCCCGGGGGTCCCACCTACCCTTATCTTGGCAAGTTCAGGCAGTGTGTCCCATAGCCTATGTGACCCATTCACCGATCTTAGTTAGCACAGATATTGTATTTCCAGCCTGCTGATCTATTTACCTCCCTAATCCTGTCTCCCAAGAAATAAGCCCACCCCCACCCCATGTTGAATTACTCGAGTCAAGCCAGGCATACCGTGTAGCACACCACAAGTGTGCTGGATGCTTCAGAGATAGCCTCATAGCTGCCCCAAAGAGCTTGCCGTTTAATGTCCTGAAACTGAATATGCATGGACATCCCTGAGCTCATATGGAGCCCCATTTACTTCAATGGGGGGTTCATCCAAGCAGAGCCAATGGCAGAATCAGGGCTTAAATAGGAGAGCTCCTTCTCTCAGCCTGTTAAGCTGAAAGTAGCAGTTACATTAACACACTGAAATAAAAACCCACACCACATCACAGGCATTTCTTCTCATCACTTTTCCCCCCCCTCTTTCTGTCATATTATATCAATGGTGTTGAATGCTAATGAGGCAATGAAACACATTGGTACAAACCCAATCTGGGGGCCTGGAACAATTTTTACAGTGGAGTTGCTGAGAGCCATTGAACCAAACTGTAAACCCTGTATATAATGGAAACCACTTTGAGCCAGAGGGTGCAGCAGCACCCTTAGTTCCAGCACCTATGAACTCAACCTTTCATTATTGAATAATCAAGTCAGATATCACATTCCCAACCAGAGAGGAAGCATTATCTAGTGGATAAAAGCAAGGGACACAGACACAGGAGTCACAGGTGCTATTGCTGGCTTGGGCTTCCTGTGGGACGCTGGGCAAGAATGTTGGAAGGCTTAAATGCATTATTTGTAAGTTAGTTTGAGATTCTTGGAATGAAAGATACTAGAGAATTGCAAATATTCCTGACCACTGCTTTGTTCTTAAGTACTAAGAGAACCAGGCTACCAGTGGGTATTGTTGGGATACTAATTGGCACCTAAATTAATGCCAACTACATTCTGCCCACTGATAATTCTACCAACACTTACCTGTGGTTTTCTTCTGCTTTGCCACTTGTCATTCCACCTGCTCCTGTCTCACTGTGTGTGGAAGAGCCGGGGGGTGGGGGAGGGAAAAATCAACTATCAACCACAACTAATGAACGTAACTTCAAGATGTTTATTTCTGGCAGGGAATTCTGAACCAAAGATGTTTAAATGGGAGCAAAATAGCCTAAAACCTGTTCCCATGCATCCTATTTAAGTAAAAATACAATAATAATAAATGTCTATTACTGCAATTTAAAAGTTTGCAGAAAGCCACAGAAATGCTATTGAGTTAATTCAATTACTAGAAACGCTACAGGAAAACATGTATTGACTGATCCTCATAATGAGTTTACCTACAGACTTCCTCATTACCTTCACATTACAAAAGAGATTTAATGTTGAAAATAAAATTAGTTTCAGGAACTTATAATACCTGGCACCATAACTTAGTTGAGAGGTATACAATAAAATGTCCATTTAGGTGTCAGAAGAACAAATGGAAGAACAAACATTGGGTTTTGCCCTTTGATTTACTTACTTAAACTCTTTTACAAAGAATAAGAAAGTTCAGTACTTCCCTATGGGAAGTGATACTGAAAGTCTACTTTTTGTTGATTTGTCTATTAGTCTAATTATTCTTGGCACTGAAGAAAATGTAATATGCATAGCCATGAGTTATTATTATTAGCTACTTATTCATCCATCACTTGTCAGCAGCAGCATTATATAACAGAAGCTGAAGTTGGAACTAAGTTAAATAAACCTTCTGTCACATCAAGTCAAAAAATAAATGCATTTAAGAGAAATCCCATGCCTGAAAAGTTTCAGAAGACACCAGTATTTTCAGCTGGATCACATGCTAACCCTAAAGTTAGACATAGACACACACACACAGCCAGGCCACGTACTTTGAGATATAAAATAACAGCTCATCCAGTTTTTATATTAACTACAGAACATTTTAAAAAGTTAAAAATTCAGAGAAAACCAAATTAGAGATGACAAAAGTATTTTGAAACATTCAGACAAAGAACAAAACTGTAGTGAAAATGTTAAACATGGGAATACTTATCATAAATGTTACCCAAAATGCCTGTTTAAGTATAATGTAGAACATATTCTATACAATATAATACCATAATAAAAGGATCTAAAATTAGTCTTACAGACAACAGGCTTTTGAAAAAGTCATATGCACCTGCCTCTGAAAACACAGCCATAACCCCTCCTTGGTTTGTTGATGGTAGAATATTATATCTCCGCTGCTCTGTGGTCCTCTGTGAAACCTTAACTTGAGTAACTGCCTTTTCCCCCTCTATATTGCAGGCAAATGATTCCATTATATCGTGTATATAACACTGGTCTACAATTTTTGAGAAGTCGTCTGCTTCAGAGATAAAATGTGCTATTTATTATGTATTTTGATGTGCTGAATTCAAATATGACAATTAGAACAACTGATTGGCTACTGTTTCTAAGATATTTAAGTTTTTACATTTTATGTCTATGTATATTGTGTAGATAGTAGAGTTTTAATCATAAATTGTAAACCTAGGTCTTTTCATGTGTTTATGGTTGCTTTACATGATAATATTTCACCTGTCCTGTTTATGTAACACTTTAAAAATCAGCAAAAGGGTTATATAAATAAAATTTATTATGAAACAAAAGGCAAAAAACTATTCTGTACATAGTTTAGTCCCATTCAGTGTCTACTTGGCACTTCTTGGCTTGTCTCTTGTATTCATTAAATGGAGCATCTCTTGTCACTGTCCAGCAATAGTCTGCAAGCATTGATGGGCTCCATTTGCCCTGATAGCGTTTCTCCATTGTTGCAATGTCCTGGTGAAATCGCTCGCCATGCTCGTCACTCACTGCTCCGCAGTTCGGTGGAAAAAATCTAGATGAGAGTGCAAAAAATGTATCTTTAGTGACATGTTGCAACCAAGGCTTTTGTATGCCTTGAGGAGGTTTTCCACCAACAACCTGTAGTTGTCTGCCTTGTTGTTTCCGAGAAAATGTATTGCCACTAACTGGAAGGCTTTCCATGCCGTCTTCCTTGCCACGCAGTGCATGGTCAAATGCATCATCTCGAAGAAGTTCATGAATCTGAGGACCAACAAAGACACCTTCCTTTATCTTAATTTCACTTAACCTTGGAAATTTTCCACAGAGGTACTTGAAAGCCGCTTGTGTTTTGTCAATGGCCTTGACAAAGTTCTTCATCAGACCCAGCTTGATGTGTAAGGGTGGTAACAAAATCTTCCTTGATTCAACAAGTGGTGGATGCTGAACACTTTTCCTCCCAGGCTCCAATGACTGTCGGAGTGGCCAATCTTTCTTGATGTAGTGAGAATCTCTTGCACGACTATCCCATTTGCAGAGAAAACAGCAGTACTTTGTGTATCCAGTCTGCAGACCAAGCAAGAGAGCGACAACCTTCAAATCGCCACAAAGCTGCCACTGATGTTGCTCATAGTTTATGCACCTCAAAAGTTGTTTCATGTTGTCACAGGTTTCCTTCATATGGACTGCATGACCAACTGGAATTGATGGCAAAACATTGCCATTATGCAGTAGAACAGCTTTAAGACTCGTCTTCAATGAATCAATGAACAGTCTCCACTCATTTGGATCGTGAACGATGTTGAGGGCTGCCATCACACCATCGATGTTGTTGCAGGCTACAAGATCACCTTCCATGAAGAAGAATGGGACAAGATCCTTTTGACGGTCACGGAACATGGAAACCCTAACATCACCTGCCAGGAGATTCCACTGCTGTAGTCTGGAGCCCAACAGCTCTGCCTTACTCTTGGGTAGTTCGAAATCCCTGACAAGTCATTCAGTTCACCTTGTGTTATGAGGTGTGGTTCGGAGGAGGAGGATGAGAGAAAATGTGGGTCCTGTGACATTGATGGTTCAGGACCAGAAATTTCATCCTCTTCCTCTTCCTCGTCTGACTCAAGTGAGAATGATTCTGGTGCATCAGGAACCGGCCGTCCTTCTCGGTGGGGTACTGGGCGTATAGCTGATGAAATGTTTGGATAATGCACAGTTCGCTTTTTCTTCTTTGACACACCTTTCCCAACTGGAGGCACCATGCAGAAGTAACAATTGCTGGTATGATCTGTTGGCTCTCTCCAAATCATTGGCACTGCAAAAGGCATAGATTTACTTTTCCTGTTCAACCACTGGCGAAGATTTGTTGCACAAGTGTTGCAGCATATGTGTGGGGCCCACCTCTTGTCCTGATCTCCAATTTTGCAGCCAAAATAAAGGTGATAGGCTTTCTTAACCATAGTGGTTATATTGCGCTTTTGTGATGCAAAAGTCACTTCACCACAAACATAGCAGAAGTTATCTGCACTGTTCACACAAGTACGAGGCATCTCTGCTCACTTTGGCTAAACAGAAATGTGTCCCTTTGCAAAATCAAACACTGACAAATAAGAGAGCACGACACTATGATTTCTAGACCTGATATAGGTCAATTTGTTCAGCAGAGTGACGTAAGCTTCGTTATGATTGCATCATCCATGACTTCTAGGAATAACATGATGTAATTCATATCATGGATGACGCAATACCAGCTTCAGATTGCATCATTCATTCTTTTGCCTAAAAAGCAAGTACTGTCCAAACCCAGTCATAGATTTATTCATAGATCCAGTCAAATATGTATTTTAGTCATTTCTGGTTTAAATTGAGATCCCTTCCCTTTATAATTCACTTATCCTCCGCCATTCCCAAGTCAAGGGTCGTATATACTGACCCAATAGCATATCTTGAAAACTAGAGCCAATCAACAATTTTAAGCATCATTTTCGTTCTCAGTGACCCAGAATTAGTAAAGTTTGACTACATTTATTTCAGAAGCATTTTGGCTGTAGAGCAGTGTAATCAGTGTTGGTGGGTCTAAAGCCAACTTGCCTGGAAGTCAATGGAAAGATCAGCATTGAAGTTGGACTACGCTCATGATGCATTGATGTCCTTACTAGTCACATGATCTCAAATAGTCAGTGACGAGATGGATGCAGTGTAGCTGTAGCCATGTCAGTCCCAGGAGATTAGAAAGATAAGCTGGGTAAGGTAATATCTTGTATTGGACCAATTTATATTGATGAGAGAGACAAAAGCTTTCAAGCCACATAGAGCTCTTCTGCAGGTTGGGAAAAGAACCCCGTGTCACAGCAAAATGAAAGGTGGAACAGATTGTTTAGCATATGTAGTAAGCACATATTATAAGGGGGGCTTAATCCAAAGCCCACTGACTTCAATTAAGTTGACTCAGGCCACCACAGGTCAGGTTGCCTAATTTATTCAAGAGGAGTCCTACCACCATAGCTCAGTGCGTGGGTGAGGTTCTGTGCCTGCAATGTGCTACTCCTGGGGCAATTCTGTGCCACACAATTAAATTCTGCAACAAAATGAATTCTGTGCACAATATTTCAAATTCTGCGTATTTTATTTGTCAAAATAACACAATATAATCACACCAGTTTTGATTATTTTTGGTCATTTATTTCAAAATACATGTCAGCGAGCATGTTTGTAACAATACAGACCACACAAAAAAAGATTCAGGAAATGTTTTGACAAATAGATTTCTTACCAGGCATATTAATACAGAACTCTGAATAATAATTCATTTAAACTAGAATACAGAAAATGTATTTCCCACACCCCTCAGAAGCAGTGCAAAGGCTTGGGGGAGGAGCTGAGGGAGAGGGAAGTAATTGCTGGGAAGGAACCTGGGTGTGAACTTGGAGGATTGTTGGGTATGGGTGGGAAAAGTATGCAACGGGGTTTTTTTGGGGGGCAGGAGAAAGAGAGACAGGTAGGGATTGTTAAGGAGCTTCACCCATGCAGACCCTGATTGATCCCTAGCCTCTCCCATTCAGTCAGGCACATCTGCCTATTCCCCATGTGTCCCTGTACCCTCTGTCCACATGTCCCTCCACCCCCAGACACCCCTTCCCCTATCCCTATGTGCCTCCACTCCCATTCAGCCCCTGCCCCAGTCTGTCCTCCCCAACTAGCCCTTCTGAGCCTCTGTCTGACCCCCGCAGCAGCCCCATGCTGTCTGTCTGTCTCTCCATATCCCGTCTCCTGACTTGGCTCAACAGGTGCTATGAAGAAGGCAGGCTCTCTCTCTTCCCTAGCTGGCCTGGAGCTGCTGATCTATTCCATTGTCATAGCACCCTCTGGTAAGCAAAAGTCAGAACTCTAGCAACTTTCCAGCAGAAGCTTTTTTCTGCAGAAAAAAAATAAAAATTTGCATGGCTCATCAATTATGTGTGCACGTAGTGGTGCAGAATTCTCCCAGGAGTAATGTGCAGGAGGTCAGATTATATGATCATGATGGTCCCTTCTGACCTTAAAGTCGATGAGTAAGTGTCAGATTGCCAGTTTGTCCTCACTGATTTCAATTCTGCCTTCAGAGATATGGTGGCATCTCAGTAACTTCTGAAGGCAGAATTAGGCCCAAACTCAATATCGGGCAACTATTGCACTGACTTAAAGTTGATTACTTGCTGCAGAAAAAAAAAACCAAGAGGCAGCATCCATATGGTTTCCAATGCTGTTGTATGTCTATGTTCTCCAGTGGTGGAATAACTATAATAGGTGACTTCTTCCTCATCCTGGAGTCATTGTACAGAATTCTTTAAGCTTGAGGATATTTTCCCCACTAGGGTTTGTTTCAGAGGGAGCACATTAAAGGAAGAAGTGAGAACAGGTTTGGCTATGCCCCTGTAAACACATCCTTGACATTATCTGTCCTGAAGGATATTTTGTTAGAGACTTCTGGGCAATTATATACATTTTAGATGTTACATTGGTACATTAAGTACTGTCTACTCCCTAAAGTGGAATTATATGTACAAAATTATGGCAGCAGTTTTCTATGAAGATCTGATCGAAAGCTCATTGAAGTCAACAGGTGTCTTTCCATTAGTTTCAAGGGGCTTTACTGAACAAGATAAGATAATCAATCTTATTCTGGACACTTTTACTATGCCAATTATATTGAAATATGATTTGCAGTGGACATTTTATATAAACAGGGATTAAAGGCCTCGTTCATCAACCACTTATCTGGATTTATGTACAATTTAAGTTAAACAATATCCTGTTCACACAGTATATCAAAAAAATCATATGCATTAAAAGAGGGACATTTCCAGTTTGTTTTTTTAATTAAAACAAGGGCCTGAGCTCTGAATCTGTTCCCAGTTAGATTCTGCTTGGCCCCAATACATTTTTAAAAGGGAGCACCACCTGATCTACAGAAGATGACAATTCAGGGCAGGGGTTCTCAAACTGGGGATTGGGACCCCTCAGGGGGTCACAAAGTTATTACATGGGGGGTCATGAGCTGTCAGCCTCCACCCCAAACCCTGTTTTGCATCCAGCATTTATAATGGTGTTAAACATATTAAAAAGTGTTTTTAATTTATAAGGGGGGGAGGGTGTAACACTCAGAAGTTTGCTATTTGAAAGGTGTCACCAATACAAAAGTTTGAGAATGACTGTTCCAGGATATTAGCCTTATCCTGCTACCTACACCCATCAGTTAACCAAAACATTCTAGAGGAAAGCTATTGATTACAATTAGTATTCAGAAACTTCTATACATGCCCTTTTGTGCCTCTCTCGAATCTACGGTCAAGTATCTGTCTAGACAAGATGTTTATAACCTCATTCAATGTAGTTATGGCAGAATGAAAATTCAAGCCTGAGTTTAAATGAAGTGAGATTATCCTGCAAAAAATAAAAACAGAGGAACACATTTACATATATAGATAGCCATAGCAAATTACACAAAAAGCCATGGCCTGCCCCTACCTGCCCTATAGTGTCTTTGCTACTAATGAGCAAAAAATAGGGTAAGAAAAGCCAGAAAGTCCATTGAGCTTGAATGGATGAACTGGACTTGCCAGTGCATCTATATCTCTCTCATTAGAGGTGCGGAGATAAAGGAAGAAGGACACATGCATCAGGGCCCCAGTGGTGCCCTGGGTGATCGCTACTTCCCACCACCCAACACAGATGTAATGAGGTTGTGCAGGGTCCGTATAAGAGAAACTAAAACAACTGATTATTCCTCAAAAAAGGCTTTTAATGACTTTTGACTATAAAGGCAACGCAGACAAAATAAGAAAAGCAGAATTAAAGACCAGCACTAAATAGGGATTAATATAAATGGCAAATTATACTGAAGGCAAGCACAAGTACATGTAATATTATGCATCAGGTACTTACTACTATTTTTAACACTGTAGTATTGATATAACCTGAGGTCAAATTAGCCCGACACTACTATTCTTAATACTGTAGTGTCAACACAACTTGAGATCAAATCAGCTCGAGCAACCCAGACTTCTTTACTCCATAACCTTACCCTGCATTCATCCGAAAAATACGTTAGCCTTCAGTCGGCCGTTTTCTGCACTGACCAGGTACAGATGGTCGCGAAGTGCACGTCCCTTCGGTTCAGGAGGTGTGGGTCAAGTTTCCCTTATGACCAAAACACACACACAGTCCCGTGCCTTCGTTCTTTTTATCTTATCTGTCGGCTGTGTTCCAAAACAGACCAACCAATCAGGGGAAGCCAAATTCTTATTGTGGTTTGTGCTGTTGCTTTTACTGTATAATTTATGTTTACTTATCTCCTTGTAGCCAATTGTTTTAAATATGGTTAATGTGGGTTAGACAAGCTGTGCCCGGAGGGTACAACTTATCTCACTTTATAGGAGTCAGCATAATGTGTTATCTGGTTGCAGCGTGTTTTGACCACAAGTCTGTTTCTTTTTGCAAAGCTTGCTTTTTAAAGCTAATTTTACAAGCTCACTTTGTGAAGCTTCCGGAAATTTTAGGCCTAACACTGACAATACTATTGTTCATTTCAAGCTTGACAATACTCTTGTTCAAATTATTCACAAGAGGGATTCCTCATTCAGGGGTTTCTCAGAGTATGCATGTGGGTAATGTTATTCTTTTTTTCTGAGGGACAGCAAACACTCTTGTCCTTTCTCTACTAGACACAAGTTATAAATTAGAAACATGAGGAGAGTCAAATCCATAGACAGCCACAATGATTAGTACGGGATCTGTAAACGAGCTCTTTTTGAAGCTGAATTGCCATTTGTCGGCCTTTTCATTCAAACTGGAAACTTGTTGATACCATAAACCATGTGAAAGAAGTCTGAAGACCTTGAGCACCC
The DNA here is from genome assembly GCF_027887155.1 of Malaclemys terrapin pileata. NCBI lineage: Eukaryota > Metazoa > Chordata > Testudines > Emydidae > Malaclemys > Malaclemys terrapin. Next base: position 91,964,213 of record NC_071512.1, read on the forward strand.
TGTCCAACAGCCTCTCAGATATGATGGAAGACATATGTCCTGCCTCCCAATAGGTTTCTTCTAGGTGGCAATTGAGCACCTAAACATCTGTAATCTGACTGGAATACAGTTTTACCTGTAATAGCCTTAAGAACACAATTTAGGTACAGATGGGCACCTAGTGGGATTTTCAAAAACATCAGGACAAATTAGGCACTTAACTGATTTCAATGGAATTAGTTGTGCTTTTGAATATCCCACAAGTTACCTATCTGCATCTATAGGCACCTTTGAAAATCTGGGTCTCAGTTAAAAGGATAAGTGCTAGAGGATAACTAACTGCATACATTTTTCAGACCACTACTAAACAGAGTGCATTTTAGGGACTGTTTTATATCAAGTTCTTTTAACTAAACCTCTGTAGGTTAAATTAATCTCATCTCAAGACATTACCAATAGGGGCATATTTGAATGATTAATTAAGGGTTCAGCCTTTTCTTCTTTGGATGGTGAATAAGATGCCTGAGGGTACCTATATTAGTACAATACTATGCCATAACTGTATGCCCCAGGCCATCAATATTTTATTTTTGTACAGTTTGCTTTGATTCCAAAGTAAAATGCAGATTAAGTTACACTGTAAATGTTTTTACTACTTTAAAACCAAACTAAGGGTAAAATCCTTCTCTGAAACCCACTTGTGGGATGTTACCTATGATAGTCTGATCTCCCTAAAATGTCCAGATCTCTCATTACTGCCACTGAAGATTTTTACATATGTAGGAAAAGCAGAATATCAGAGCTAAGCTTGGGGAGTGGAAAATTTTGCTCTAAAAATGTTGTTTAAAAATAAGGTGAGCAATTAAATAACTGATCGCCTCAAAGAATAGAGCACCTAAGGCTGAAGAATCAAAGTGCGGCTCTAATCCTGAAAACTTTTGCTACCAGCCAGAATACTTACTACCCTGAGTAATCCTATTGATTTCACGGACACTACTGAAGACACTAAACACTATGATGCCTGGATTTTCCAAGATCAGCTGTTTAGTTGTCATGAACTGGCTTATCAGTTATGGAACAGAGATGGAGTTTTTCCATGGCAGAACTTCAGAGACAAAGGGGACACATAATAAGGTGCAAAAGAGTGGAATTTAATATTAGCTTAAATATTAAGATCTATTAGAGTGTACCATATCATACAGCAGGGGTAGGCAACCAATGGCACGTGTGCCAAAGGCGGGCACGCGAGCTGATTTTCAGTGGCACTCACACTGCCTGGGTCCTGGCCACTGGACTGGGGAGCTCTGCGTTTTAATTTAATTTTAAATGAAGCTTCTTAAACATTTTAAAAACCTTATTTACTTTACATACAACAATAGTTCAGTTATATATTATAGATTTATAGAAAGTGACCTTCTAAAAATGTTAAAATATATTAGTGGCATGCAAAACCTTAAATTAGAGTGAATAAATGAAGACTCGGCACCCCACTTGTGAAAGGTTGCCGACCCCTGTCATACAGTAACTTTGATTTGCTAGCAACAAAGACCATATAACACACAATGTTTTGCAACTTCAATTTTACAAACCACCGGGCTCTCCAATTTGTAATCTATTAGTTGTAGTGGTGTGTCTATCTTCTGTAGACCAACCATTAGAAGGCAGTCATGCGGGGGCACGTTTAACACGTTCACTATAAGGCAGGTTTCAGAGTAGCAGCCGTGTTAGTCTGTATCCACAAAAAGAACAGGAGTACTTGTGGCACCTTAGAGACTAACAAATTTATTAGAGCATAAGCTTTCGTGGACTACAGCCCACTTCTTCGGATGCCTATAAGGCAGTAGCAGGAATAAACACACACAGAGCCCAATCTGAAGGTGCACAGCACAATACAGGATCAGGCCCATACAACTCAATCCTGCCTCCATTTAAATCAATGGCCAAATTCTCACTGAGGATTTGACCATTACAGCTACCACCACTTCTGTTTTTATGTTGTGCAAGACCTTTTCAAAAAAGTTATTTTAAATGGAGGACTGGGAATAAAGTTTCCTACTGTGTTGTGAAATACCAAGCTTAGGCAGGAATTCAATGAATAAGGAAACTTCAGTACTAGTTTAAAAAGTCAAAACAAAGGGGAACTGAAACACAGAAATGTCACAATCAATCCTCTAACTCCAAGCATAAGCTTTTGTGTAGCATGATAAATACCCTTTAACTTCTCCCCAATTCCTCAAATAGAAAAACAAAACCCCAAGCACAGTAATTCATTTATATGGACCAAGAAAATAACACTAACCTTATTCAGTTGGTGGTAAGTGAAATGCAAGCCAGAGAACACAAAATAAAGGTCATAGTCCTAGGTTTTAAGTCCAGAAAGGACCCTACCCTTATGATTTAATCTGTCCTTCTGCATATTAGGTCACAGAACCTCACCCAGTAATTTCTGCATTAAGCCCGTAACTTCTGTTTGAGCTAGAGCATCTCTCTCAGAACAATGTCCAGTCCTGATTTAATGACTTCATGTGATGGAGAATCCACCATTTATGCTTAGCATTTTTAACTTCACATCTGAATCAGTTCATCTAATTGTAACCATTCCCCAGGAAAACATGTTGTTGAGTAGTTGCAGTAAATACAATAAAACCTTAGTAATTTATACTAATGACCAGGAGAGCCATTGCAAATGAGTGAGTTAGTAAATGAACAGCCAACAAAAAGAAAGCTTCTGCACCACAAAATGGACTTGGATCACTGTAGTTTCATTTCACTTATTTGTGAAAATACCACACAGAACCTTAGTGTACAAAACAATTAATTCTTACTTTTCAGACTTCACTCTATTGGTGTGAAGATTATGGGGAAAGAGTGCAGATTAGCAAGATTGAATTGTACATAAAATAGCACTACCAGCCACACCTAGCATCAAAAATAAGAGACTGTATAAAGGGGCAATGAACCCTAGTCCTCACCTCTCTCATGTTCTCCTCAGAAATGTTCTGTTGGAACCAATAATCCCTTCCTCTTTCCTAATTGTTTTACCCTCCTAGGTTCACAAATGGCCTAACAAGCATTTGAACACTGAAGGCAAGCAAGCGGGAGAGACATCTACGACCACGAAGACGAGGACTGATGGCCCTTATAGAACGAAGTAGCAGGGAATGGTCAGTCGGTCTATGTGAAACTAACCATTGGGCTCAGATAGATTTCAAGAGCTTTACCTGGTGTCCAGAACATTCATGGAAATCTAGAACTGGTCTGTGAGGATTCCAAAATAGCAGCAATAGCTCCAGAAGTAGTTTTAACTGTGAGAAATAAGGAGCAACAGGTGATTCTGGGATGGAGCCAGGACAGGAGTAGAAGCACAATCAAGAAAATCTATGCATAATCAAGAGAACTGCTGCATGTACAATTTCAGATAGATGTCAGCTACTAGAATGGGACCAAGGATAGCAGAATAAGCACCATGATTGTGTCCTAAAAGTCTAGGGCCCAGATTTTTAAAGGTGTTGAGGCATTTGCTGTGCTCAGCATTGCAAACTCTAAGGGTCATTTTCAAAAGGGGTCTAGGCATTTAGGTGCCAAAAGCCCACTAACTGTCACCTAGGTCCCTTTATAGCTGCATTGAGCTCTCCAAGGGAGTAGATTGAGATTAATTTGGGCACTTACCAGTCCAGAACAAAATAGAACTCCACGGCTATTGCAGTGAATCGACAGAGAAGTATTGAAATTTCAGTAGAGGAATCAGGCTGGACTCTATGGTACCTGAAAGCCAACTATAAGTAGGACAAGGGGCTACAAACTGCACGATATATGGTGAAGTAGCTTGAACCCTAAGCAGAATGAAGCCAAAAAGAAGAGAGATGCATTTTCAACTTGCCAGATCAGACTCAGTAGGGGGCAGCAAGGGATGGCCGGCCCAGAGTTCTGGAGCATTATAAACCTACCTTTGGTGGAAGGAATTCTTTGCCCCAGAGAGTGAATACCATTTAACAACACTGAGCTTCTGCAGTAAAAACACTTTCTTTCTGTAGGTCAGATGGAAAGTTAAGGGTGCAGGATTGCAGCTAAAATACACCAGCCTTCCAAGCAAGCTGCTCTGCAGCCTAGTAGACTGTAACTGGCGATAGCTGTGTTATCTAAGCAAAGAGGATGTTTTCTAGGTAGTACTTTGACTGTATATGTAGATTGAAAGGGTATTTTTCCATTGCTATTCTGCCCTAGTAATAAACTGCTTTTCTGTTGAAATACTGGAGTCACTATTGTTTTCCCTTCCACTCTACCTCTAATAATCCAAACGTCCTTGTGGGACTAGAACATCTGATTTCCAGGAGGCTCACATTTGCCCTCAAAATCCTTCTTTTCTGCTTTCCCAATTACCCTGCGCTTTGGCTAAAAACAAACTTCATCAGGAAGGTAAAAGCAACCAGAGACACAAACTATGGAATAAAATCATCATCAAATACTTCCTTCTACGCCTAATTGGTCCTTAAATTCCAATGTAGCCACCATTCACCAGTCAGCACTTCTTTTCATATTTTATCAAGAGGCACTGTTCCCATCACTCACCCCCATTAAGCACCAGTCATATTTTAAGAGCCATTTAAATCAATCAACTAGCTGCTAGCACCTGTGGGAACCCATCTTAATAAAATAGTCTTTTCATGTAGTATCACAGATCAAAAACAATTACAACAGAGCCAACAATGCCACATCTTAAAATCATTCTGTGTAAACAATTAAGGTCAGTTTTCTAGGAATCATTATAAAGCTTTACATCATTTTAGTTTAATATAAAAATAACAGTATGTGGCTGACTCTAGTGTGTTTGTTTTTGATTGTTTGCTTAACTTCTGTGTGTGAATTTATTGCTCATTAAATTGAGAAAGTAACAGCACTATTTAGAGGCAGGAACCAGGAACATTTTCTCAGGCCTTAGGAAAGTTGCTCCTAGTGTAATCTAAGCTGTGAATGTAAATGGATATAATTAAACTAGTGCAAACTCTTCTGTGGATGCCCTCTTATTCCAAAGTGTCTCTCTTCAGTTTAATTTAGGTCAACTGGGAACAGGTTTAAGCTAAACTGCAATAAACCACTGAAACTGAAATGAGAGTCTCACATGGATTTGCATTGGTTTAACCATCTCAACTGACAAGATTATTTAAATTAAACTGGTTCAACTTTCCATGTAGACAGCTCTGCTACTGTGCCTAGTGCATGGCCTGCAAAACCCTTCTAATTCTAGGCCTAACTCTCTTGTGTTCAGAGGCAGTCAGCCATGTTCAGTGACATGTAACATTCTGTAAAGTGGACAAATGATCACTAGGAAATAGGATGAGATCAGAAGCCTCCTTATCCCTTGTGATCCATGCCACAATTTGAAACCTGTCCCTCAGGGTTGAAATGCTAACACATTTACACATTGTCCACCTTCTCTTTCCATTTATCTAAAAATGCATTAGACTCATCTATACTCCATTTTGGACTTGGCCAGGAAGGATCAAGTGCAGCATTATTCCTCTAGTTTGGTTCCTTGTGCTGTTTGGAGACCTGCACCTAGTTGTCAAATAGGTAAGAAAGTCTGAGTTCTGAACTTTAAACAAATTTAACAAATAAAATATGTTCCTAGATCGGGACCAACCCTCAGTCAAGGGTGGCTAGGTTCAGGAAATCTCAAGCCAAACAATTCCAAATGGGAATATGGAAGTACCACTCCCAATGCAATGTTAAAACTGAACAATCATGCTTAGGCTATGTCTACACTTAAAACACTACAGCACCACAACTGCAGCTATGGTGCTGTAATGCTTCAGTGTAGACACTCACTGCTGTGATGGGAGGGATTCTCTTGTTGCTGTAGTTAATCTACCTCACTAAAAGGTAGTAGTTAGGTTGACAGAAGAAGCCCTCATGCTCCTTTTAAAGCTTCAGTGAATCTCTAAGAAGCTAAAACTCTATAATGGTTAATTCCAGGTTTCTGTGATTCACTTTCAAACTAAAGAATGAGCTTTTCTAGCCTGAACAGCAAACAGATACAGTGATACTTAGAAAAAAAAATGACTAATGAACTAAAACTCATAGAATACTTGCTGCCTAAAAACTGCCTTCCAGCATGCCATCCATCTCTCTTCTAGATGTTAACCCTTTATTTTCCTTAACTCTAAAGTAGGCTGACCACCCGGGTTCAACAAAATATAGGTGAAAAATAAAGGGAAAGCTTATTTTTAAGCAACACCACCAAATTGTGCCATCTACACAATACCTCTGCATCACAATGTATGATTATTGCTGAAATATGGGGCAGTGTGACCTGTACTGATTTGAGTCAGGACACAAGACATTTGGCACTGAATAAATTATGGTCTTAAAAGAAGCAATGGATGGCCACCCTTTGCAGCACAGCAGCATACGTGGAACTTACGGCAATGGTGTTCGACACACCTAGCTACAATTATGTTAATAATGACATTCATTTTTTACAAGACTTGTGGATTTAAAAAAAAAATGCAAGTGAACTTAGTGCTGCAAAAAGGTGCTGGACTGACAGCAGCTGGAGCCTAAAGCTCTCTTATTTATCACAGGGACAGCACAAGCTAAGTTATTACCCCCAAGATATATGTCTCAGCCATGACCTGCAGTAGCCTCCTATGGTGGTCAAGGGTTGTAGCATCCATGGTCCATTCAGTCCTTGGCCATTCTGCTAAGGTTGCCAACAAGGCTCCCACTGAGTGCTAACTTTCATGGGAGCTCTGTGAAGCAGACTTCTGTATGTAGGGAACTGTCAGGCCGCAGCAACTCGCTTCACACAATGGCCCCTGAACAACTGACACCTGGCAAATACTTTTAGTCCTTACCTACCAGACTCTGGATTTGAACTAAAACCTTGCAGTCCAAGGCTTGAATCCCCTTCCAAAGCCTCACCAACCTTACCCAGAGAGGAACCAGCTCCTACTAAGATGAAAGGCTCCCGAGCCTATTTCCCAATCCTGATCCATCCAGTCTTTTCTCTACTCCCCACTGTAGAACTGGGGGCAGATTGAATTGGAGATGACATTGTTCCTTTCATGTTAATCAGGGGTCATACTTGAACACTGTTCCTGTTGCTATAGAAAAGAATTAGTCAGAAATATAATGCCATTATCTCACGTTGTGGTACGCCCACACCTTGAATACTGCATGTAGGTCTGGTTGTCCCATCTCAGAAAAGAAAAAAAAATATTAGAATTGGAAAAAGTACAGAGAATGGCAACAAAAATGATTAGAGGTATAGAACAGCTTCCATCTGAGGAGAGATTAAGAAGACTGTGACTGTTCATCTTAGAAAAGAGATAACAAAGGGGGGGGATATGATAGAGATCTATAAAATCACGAACGGGGTGGAGAAAGTGAATAAGGAAGTACTATCTACCCCGTCATGTAACACAAGAACCCAATGAAATTAATAGGCAGCAGGTTTAAAACAAAAAAAAGTTGACATGGTTCACTCAACACACAGTCAACTATGGAACTCATAGCCAGGGGATGTTGTGAAGGCCAAAAGCATTACTGGATTTTTAAAAAATTGATACATTCACAAAGGAAAAGTCTATCAGTGGTTATTACCCAAGATGGACAAGAATGGAACCCATGCTCTAGGTGTCCCTAAAACCTCTGACTGCCAGAAGCTGGGACTGGACAATAGGGGATGGATCACTCAATAATTGCCCTTTTCTGCTCATTCCTTCTGAAGCATTTAGCACCAGCCACTGTCGGAAGACAGGATTCTGGGCTAGATGGACCACTCATCTGACCCAATATAACCATTCTTATGTTCAATATCTGTAAAGGAGGGGAGTCCTCTTGTGAAAGGTTCTCCACACAAGCTTTGAGTGGCAGTTATGAAGTTGAGCGCCAACATGGACTAACCTACCGAAAGAATATCTGGAACCAGCTTCCATTTGATGGGAAACAGATGTTCTCTCAGTATTAACATATACCCAGGCACATTATTTAATTCACTAGTGAGTAAGCAATGAACTGTGTATATTCTTTGAGAGTCCCATAAAGTGTGGTGACAATTAGTCTAGGAGTACAAGGTGGTCTATAAAAAAATAAATTAGGCCTCTGAAGACCCCAGCTCCATATTGTTACCATTTTATGGATGAAGAAACCGAGGCAGAGGAAAGTTAAGTCAATGCTCAAAACTGCACAAAGCAAGCTAGTTGCACAGCTGTTGAGAGCGGGGTTAGCGGATACAGTGGTAAAAACACAAGCGCTCAGTCAACATTCTTGCTACCACTCATGCAGCTGTTCCTCTGCTAGATCAATAGGAGAAGAACGTGAGGAAAAACTTCTACAGAGCACTCAATTTATATTAGTGATAAGCTCTAAAGGAAAGACTAATTTCCAGGAGGGCCCACCTCCACCACATTTTCACCAGGTTTAATAAGCATGCTAGAACGTGATTTAAACTCAGGTGCAGTGGAACAACGTTCTTAAGATAGTTTTGGTGGCAAGTGCCAACAGAATGCAAGCATGGCAGAACACTGTTCCAAATGCATATTCTAATCTAGGCAGGAACCTTTACTAGATAATGGGAACTGTTCCTACCTGAATTAGAATACGGTTTTTGAAACTTGTTTCCCCATGCTTTGATCCCATCAGCACTGACCATCTAGGCAGCTCATTATCCTTGCTCTAAAACGTTAATTATGCTTTTGTTTCTTAGCCTCTCTCTTCATTAGGTGTAATAAAAGGCAGAGAATTTTTTAAAAAATTCAAAACACAACCAACAAAAGACAGACACAGGACAACTTGAGTGTCATCTACATTTAGGCAGTTTTATTAGACAACTTGAAAAAAGTTGAGAATGCTTTAATTTACAAATGTATTAATGATTTCAGTAACCTGGCAATTATGGAAAAGAAATCTTTTACAAACGTTACAAAAGTTGTACTGTATTTTGAAATACAGAAAAGGCTATTAGTCAACAGTAAAGATATATATTATGTGATGATAGTTTTTCAATCCGATTGCAAAATAGTGTTTTTATGTCTATGCCTTCTCAAACCTACAATAAATCTTGAGGCTAAGGCACTTTGCATATATGTTCACTAGCATATAAGAAAAAACATTAGAAGGAGACTGCAATAAATGGATGCTCTTATGCCTAGTAGTGGCTGTCAGTGCACCAGACTCTTGTGAATGGGCACAGCTCTTGACAAATAAACTGAAGGCTATTTCTTCCTACTTCTGATAATTTAACTAAAGATTAATTCAAGCAAATTTAGATTTAAGGAGGCCAGAAGAGTATTCTGAGATTTAAACTCTTTATTGACTTTAATTATTATTTCAACTTCTTTTAAAAAAGGAAAAACTATGATGATAATTGCATGGAAACCGACAGTGAGAATTAGCGTATGTAGCAATTTTTCAGAAAAAAATGTTTACTGTTTCCACCCAACGGCTATCTACTGATTTGTAATGAACCCACCCTGATGGCATGTAGGTGCAACACAAAAAGTCTTCAAAGCATTAGACCAGCCTCAGTAGGACCTTGTTTTCTTTTTAAAAGATTGTTTCTGATGCTGATTAAGAAGGGGATATTGACAATTAATGTCTCACAATCTCTATATTTAGATAGAGCACCTGCCCATACAACAAACCCCCCTTTCTGAGTAAAAGAAAAAAATCACCACCACCTTAAAGAAAACTCTGGAGTGGTAACTTAGAAATGTGTTTAGTGCATCCTATTCATTTCTGTGTATCAAGTCCAAAGAGTGAAATATGAAACATTCATTTAAACCATGAGGGACCAATCATTTACTCACATTAGTTCCGTTAAATTTAATGGGGCAACCCACAAGCTTAGTTATCTGCAGAATCCGACACCATTTGTACTTTAAACTATCCTTTTCTTATTTTTCACTCCACTAAATGGTGGAGTTAAAGAACAGCCATCTGTAATACAAAAAATTACTTCTTCAAAATCCAGGCAAAACAGATAAACCAAAAGTGAATTTTCCTCAAACAGCTCAACTCGTAATTTGAACACTTAATTTCCCTGAGTAATAGCGTACAATTATAACATTCTACACTAAAGTCAGCATGGTGCAACAAATGTTACCCATAAGGATAGTGGCCTTGATTGTGAAAGTCATGAACAAAAACACAAGAATGTTTGCTGATTTTTGAGATCATACTCTTCTGCTAAATGTCCTACAGTGAAGCCTCGCAATGATCATTTTAAAGAGGCCAGGAAAATTAACCAGAAAAATTGTGTTTTAGATACACTTAATGATTTTCAGTTTCCTTCAATCTGAAAATGCAGCAAATAGCAAATGTTGCATCTAATCGTCAGTGCTGTGGAAACTTTCATCACATCAATATAGTGCAGTCTCAACCTGGAAAATAAAATAACGGTTTTGTGTCTAAACAAATTTAAAACTATACCTATGTGAAATATATGATAAGCAACATATTCCTATCAGCAAAGTGAAATTTGAGTACATTGCATTATTTGTGTTTCAAAAATATTTTCAGTTTACATTTTTTTCACTGATAAGAAGGATAAACCAAAGTCCACAGTCTCAGAGTACTGACACAGCAGTAATTACTTTTCAAGCCTTTATTTGTGTGGAACTCCACAGGATGTCAATTGTGAAAAGTTACTTTGGACATCAAATGCTTGTGCAGATATTTTTCTAGGTTAGGGGAGATAGCATCACATCAATTCTCTTCAAGGCTGTTACATATTTATTCATGGTATTTTATTCTCCAGATCATCACAGGCTGGAAACATTCAGTTACGAATGAATAAGCTGAAAATATGCAAGCATGAAAATTGTTCCTTCTCAAATTGCTATTCCACAAAACTAGTGGTTAAAATATCTACCCAATCTAAATATTCAGTTTCTTCTAATTGCAAATGTCATAATTTGATGCACCTATTTTTCTATGACAAAATAAATTAGAGTTACTGGTTCCTTGCTCCTTTTCAGGTGTACTGAAATGTATTACATATGCCTCTAAAGTTAAGGTCATGCCAGAATGAACCTCTACAAAATTAAATGCTTCCTTCATTTAGGATTCTCTATCTCATAGTAGTAAAATGTGTTAACATAATAATAGTGTGATTATATGACTGTTTATTAGAATAATGACATTTAAAAATATATTGTACTGTTTGAATATTACCATTTTTTCTTACAAGAGTTGAAAGTAAGGGTGTGCGTAAAAGTATTTTTAAAAAACTGACAAGAACTGAGGCAATGCCGAGTCCTGTAGCATCTGCTGTATTAAAGATGTCTAACTGGAACATTTCACTTCTTTGTAATTCAGGCATTTGACTCACAACACAACAGAGGTGTTCAATGCATTCTGATTATAAACTTTGACAGCAGTTTGAAATATTTCTTTGGTGGGGAAACTATACATACTGTATATACTCTATCATAAGCCAGTTCCTTTATAAGATGACCCCCCCAAAATGGATAAGTAAAAATGGAAAATTTTTATAACCCATTTATAAGCCAACCCTATAATTCAGGGGTCAGCGAACTTTGGCTCCCGGGCCATCGGGATAAGCCGCTGGTGGTCCGAGATGGTTTGTTTACCTCGAGCGTCCGCAGGCACGGAGGTAAACCTAAGTAAACAAAGTGTCCAGGCGCGCCAGCTACTTACCCTGACGGGCTGGGACAGCAACTGGTGGGGAAATTTTTTGGGGGGGAGAAGCTGGGAGTCAGGGGCGTAACCCCTGTGACCACCCTGCACATGACCCCACCCCTAGCCCGGGACCCCCACACTCTCCCCATCCCATCCCTTCCCACCTTATCTGGGGAAGGCCAGGGGAGGATGTCTCTGGCCTGGCTGGAGCTGCTCCGGCAGGCTGGGCAGCGCGGCCGCAGCCTGCTCCGGCGGGCCAGACCGGGCGGTGCGGCCGTAGTATGTTCCAGTGGGCTGGTGCCGAGTGGCACAGCCGCAGCGTGCTCCGGCAGGCCGGGCTGCACGGTCACTGCCTGCTCTGGGGGGTGGGGCCAAGCGGCACGGCTGCAGCCTGCCAGCCCCGGAGCTGCAGCTGCTTCGGAGGCTGCGGGGAGAACAGTGTGGCCAGAAGTGGAGAGACTCTGGCCCCGCCTCTTCCCTTCTGTCTCTGCTGGCTGTGCTGCCTCTCCTTGCTCCCTCTGTTGGGGGGGAGGGGCTGTACTTCTCCATACCCATTCATAAGCCGACCCCCGTCTCTGATGCTTCCCTTTTTTACTAAAAAAATTCAGCATATGAACAAGTATATACGGTAAGAAGTAATGTCAGTTTATAACACGGTAAGACATTAAAATGGAGTTATCATTAGATTACCCCCAACATACACCCATAGTTACAACTAGAGTGGGATGAAAACAGAATATTTTCCGTTTTTATTTGTTGAATGCTGAATAGGAGTATAGGGGAGGGTGTTTGTTGAATCTACTTTCCCTTTACCTGTTGTAGTGAGATCCAAGACCAGATGTGATTCTGGTAGTGCACTATGGGCCATTAATACAAAGGTGAGCCTGATCATGCAGAGAAATTAGAACATAGCCTCCTAGAACATCCAATACTTCTCACTCTCCCTTTATCGTGGATAGGACATGAGATACTTGGCAGCAGCTATTATAGGTATTCAATGGGTTTTTTTTTTTAAATTGAGAGAACAAGCTACTGAAAATTACAATTATTTGAATACAAAGGCAAATATTTGTTCCATCCTAGTCACATAACAGAAGTTAATCAAGTTAGCGAAAACAGGAGACTAAACTGTGCAGTCAATATATAGGCCCATTTTGATTATGCTGTTAAAAATGTCAGCTATGTTAGCTGACTCCAACATACATTCCAATGGTATTATATCAAAATTAAAAACTAAAAATCAATAAAATAGTGCACACTGTGTAAACAAAGATTTAAGGACAGATTTAGCTATTGTGATTTCAGCTTATTCTGTACCTATTTAAAAAGCTGTCAGAAGGCTCTTTTCCCCTTAATTTGGCTGACATACAAGTGTAAAAAAAGCATATTATGTTCGGATAGCATAAGGCTACATGTGCAGGCACAAACATTCCAACGTACACACATACATATATACAGTATATAAACATGTATGTTGCATATCACCAACATCATAGTGAAGTCCTACCACTGCTCCCAGCTAAAGTCATCTCCTCTACCAAATACAAGAAAAAAGCCTAAAATGGTAAGAAAAATGACTGCATTGCCAGCTAGCACAAGACCACAGGCTCCCCACTTGATCTGAAATACAAGATGAGAAGAAAAGAAATCCTTATTTGGTTTACATGACGTGTACAGATCTGTGTTACTTTCATGCATTAGATAAGCTAACTGAAATATCACACACGGGTGCTAAAAGCATAAGAGAAAAGACCAACGAACAATTGATTCAGTTCAAGCATTCAATTAGCAACCACTGAAGTAACTAGTATTATACTTATACATTCTCCCTTCATTAGACAGTCTTCTGCAATACACTATCTTTCAGAACTAAATAATTATCTTAAAGCAGAATCATCTTGGCAAAAAGAACAAATAATACAGGATACAGAAAATTCTTTTAAACTCAATGCTTTCTCCTAGCGTCTATGCATTACAGATCGGAAGATATTCCATAAAATCAAGGCAAGGAATAACAATGAGCAATAATTTGCAAAAATAAATAGCAATAGCTTGTTGTAGCCAAACAATCCCATGCCCCAGTCTTAAAAATATTTTGCTCTTAGGAGATGTTGCTAGGGATTAGAGTGCCCTCTTGTGGACATTTCTGGTTTTGCCTACTGTCAAAAACCTACAATTGCTAAAACAATTTGGTTTTATATAGTGTCCTTCATACAGAGCATTACAAAATACATTAGAATGAGAATAATAAGAAAGAGTCAGCAGAACGTACCGCTTCAACACGTGCAAGGATTATAGGCATTCCAAAGGCAGAAACAACAATTCCAGTTGTGAAGAAATAGGCCAATTCCCTGCAGGCACTGCTAGCTGCATCAGTGTCATCGCTTACTCTTTTTGCAATGAAGTGAGGAATGGGACAAAGGATGTAAAATATCAAGACAAACAGGGGCCAGTAAACACTGTGGGAGAAAAAGCCCCAAAAAGAAAACAAAGTTACTTTTCACATTGAAATCAAATCAGACAGACAACTTTATAGATTTCAAAGGGATTTTCACATGCACAAAATTAAGTATGTGTGTCTTTGTAAGATCAGGACCAATGTTTCTACTAAATAACCTACTTTTTAGCCTTCTGATGATCAGAAAACAATTGCTATGTAAGCATGTTTAATGTTTTTGCCCTTCAGTCACTATTGGAAAAGTGTATATCTAATAGTTAATCTTAAAACTCAGTGAATTTTACAATTATTTTTATATATTTTTTCAAAAATAAACCATCTGGTTGTTGTTTAGAATTAGTAAAATTTAAATATGATTTGTATTTTGTTTAATGCTGCTTGTGCATGTCAGATAAATTCACCTCTACTCCATTAATTCGGTATTACTATTTTAATAAAATCAGTAAAATATTGATTAAAATCAAATCAATACTAGAGAAATCTACTGCAAAAATACTTCCACAAAGTTAAAATTACTGACTCATTAAACAATACTATATTTCTACCCATCCGAGATTCAGTATACAATGATTTTAGTCCAGTTTTTACAGGAGTTAAACATCAATTAAAATAGTGTATTTTCAATAACTAGAGCCCCATTACCATGTGTTGGTTCTGGATCTTACAATGGTGTTCTAGGATAGTAGGCTTAATATGAATTATCGTAAATGCAAAGCTAAATGGGTTACAAAGCCATCCAATCAGAGTCCACAATTCTTAGTTAACAACTACTAAACTTATCTTTTAGCTAATAAAACAGTGGTTAAATGTGCATGCTCCAAATTATATGGGACCGACATACAACTAGACTGCATATGTGTATTGACATGGGCAGTTCAAGAACACAAAGTTAGAACAAAGTCAATTTTTATTTTTGAACTGAATTATTTCTTACCCATAATATTCTAGGGCACATCCCAACATAAGAAACGTTAGACCAATGGCTCCACTGAAGGATAATCCAACAAGGGCTGTACAAGAGCAAAGAAATGGATTGTTATGTTGAAAACTCAAAACGCAACAATATTATAACTTTAAGAGGAAGTCACCCTGACATTGTCACAGCAAAACTTTCTCCAAGAGTCAGTAAAAACTGGCCTTGACTTGAATCAGCAGCTGCAATGCAAAGTGATTCATTATTTCAATTCATTGTGTGATCTGGTTACTAATGATCATTGTAGCAGACAAGTGCATTCCTCATTCGTTTGATTTTTATTCTTCATCTTTTCTGCTCTTGATACTATATTCTTCCTTGAATGACCATAGCAACAACTTATTGATGCTTCAAAATAGAAGTTAGGGGATTTTTACTCTTCTTAAAATTTCATTAAAATCGAATAATAGCATTTTTATATATTGTGAAATCAAGACACACCATAACACAAATAAGGCTTTTATTGGACTTTAAACTGTTCCCTACTGTGTTTGCAATCCACACACTGTACCACCCTAAGAGTGCATGGAAAGCAAAAAAATGAAACCAACAAGTCTCTCTCATTATCCCCAAGCTAAAAAAGGCCAAAGTATCATCAGATCCTGATCTTTGAGGATACGCTTTTGTAACATCACCTCAAGCCTTTCAAAACTATTCACAACTTTTACAGCTGTCAGCCACTTCAGGGAACACCTGCTGAAGGATGGAGGAGTTGGGAAACTACTCTGGGGGCAAAATGAGAAACAGAGGATCTAGAGAACTGAGGGGGACCAGATTTGAGGACAGGGAGGATGGGGAAGAATCAGAGGTGTGCGAGGGGGCCGCAAGGGAGAACTGGGGGTGTCCAAACTCGGAGGCAAGGGGGAACAGCGGGGAGAAATGGAGGGGTGTCCAGGATGGAAGGAACAGGAGAATCAGGGATGTCAGGGAGACTCAGGGGGCAAGGAGGAGAGTGAGGTGAGGAGGAACTGAGAGAGGGCGACCCAGTGAGGGAGAGGCGCCAAGGCTCAGGGAGGAGGGAACGGGAACTCGGTGATGTCATGGCTCCAAAGGAGAAATCGGAGTGTCCAGGCTCCAAGCGGGAGGAATCAAGAGTGACACGGCTCAGGAGAGTACCGTGACTGGGCAGGGAGGGAATCGAGGGGTGATAAGCCTCATAGTAGGGAATCGGCGTGGGCAATCGGAGTGTCCAGGCTCAGAAAGGTATTGTAGCTGGGGGGGAGGGGCAAATCAGGAGGTGATGAGGCTCAGAAAGGGGAATCGGAGTGTCCAGGCTCACGGAGGATGGGAAGAATCGAGGTGTCCAGGCTAGGGTTGCCAACTTTGGTTGGATGAATTCCTGGAGACTCCAGGACAATCCTGGAGGCCTGGCAACTCTAGTCCAGGCTCGGGAGGGTACTGTGGCTGGGGGGCACAGGAAGGGAGTAGTGGGGTTAGGATGCTGGAGGAGGAATCTGGGTGTTCAGGTTTGGGAGTGCCTTGAAGAGGAGGAATCGGCGGGTAGGAGGTGTGACGAGGCTTGGAGGTGGGGGGGATCGGGATGTCCAGACTCAGGAGGGTAAGGTGTTTGGGAGAGGAGGAATCGGGGGGTGACGAGGCTCGGCGGAGGGGATCGTGAGTGACGAAACTCGTGAGGGTATCGTGGCTGGGGGCAGGGAATTGGGGTTGACGAGGCTCGGAGGGAGAGTCGGGGGGGTGACAAGGCACGGGAGAGTATCATGGCAGGGGGGCAATTGGGGGTGACGAGGCTCGGGGCGGGAGTCTGGGGATGACGAGGATCGGGACAGTATCGTGGGGGGGAACACTCGGGGGGGGTGACGAGGCTCGGGGGGGAAATGGGGTTGACGAGGCTCAGGTGGAGTCGGGGGGAGGGGACGAGGCTCCGGGGGGGGGGGCAATGGGGGGGAGGGGACGAGGCTGGGGACACCCGGGAGCTCCCCAGGAGACTGGGTGAAGATCTCTGGGGCAGGCCGCGGGCGGCACCGCTCGGTACCTTTCACCCCCGCCATGGTCGCGGGGAGCAGAGAACGGGGCGCGAGCTCCGCTTTTTGGGGCGCCGAGCGGATCTGCGGCCTGCGGCTACTTCCGGCTTCCGCTCGCGGAGACACGCCCCCCCTTAGCTCCGCCCCGGCCCCAACCCACGTGGCCACAGCGGGCAGGCGCCGTTAAAGGGCCAGCGGCCCGACACCGCCGCCTCAGGCTCAGCCCCGCCTCTGCCGCCCCAGAGGAGCCTGTGGCCATCCCCGCCCCGGCCGCGGGTGGAGCTGCGCTGGTCCGCGCCCCCCGCGGGTGCTTTATTCCCCCCGTGAACCAGCCCTCGGTTCGCACTGGAGCGACGGGGGCTGC
Source organism: Malaclemys terrapin pileata (assembly GCF_027887155.1). Classification (NCBI taxonomy): domain Eukaryota; kingdom Metazoa; phylum Chordata; order Testudines; family Emydidae; genus Malaclemys; species Malaclemys terrapin. Next base: position 91,981,612 of record NC_071512.1, read on the forward strand.
TTGGAGCCAAAGCCCCGAACATCTCCAGCGGGCTCGTCCCCAGCGAGCCTCCGACCCCAGCCGCCCTGTCTCCGTCGCAGCCCGCCTGGGCCAGCTGCAGAGGGAGGGCGACACGGCCCGGAGCTGCATTGGGGGCCGGTGGCTTGTGCCTTAAAGCGCTCGGTAGCATCACGCGTGGATTTGGCTGGCGGAGTCCAGAGGGGGGCGTGGGGCTGGCAGGCTCCCTTCCGCCCACAGTCCCCCTGCCGGGGGAGCAGGAGGGACCTGCCCCAGAGAGACTTTTTCTCCCACGTGTTTCGGTGCAATAAGCATTGGGCAGACGAGCGTTTTGAGCAGGCTGAGTAACTATTACCGCTACATCAGGTTTTGCTTCTATTTGCTACCCTAATCCTGCTCCGTCCCCCATCAGCCCTATGAGAGTCTTGCAGGTAGACAGTCTGCAATTCTCACCTGCAAAGAGCCTTAAGAAAAGTTATTTTTCTAGATAAATTGGCCTGCTAAACCCAGGGTTGTAAGTTCAATCCTTGAGGGGGCCACTTAGGGATCTGGGGCAAAATCAGTACTTGGCCCTGCTATGGGAAGGCAGGGGGCTGGACTTGATGACCTTTCAAGGTCCCTTCCAGTTCTAGGAGATAGGATATCTCCATTATTTTTATTTATTTATTTATTTTTAGATGCTGTCTTGTAGTATTGCCCCTGCCTTCGCTCATCTAAAGAAACAGTCCCACAGAAGTCAGCTGGTTTGAATTTAATAATAAAGTTGTGGGCTACAGCCCACTGATGGTACGAACCACAAATCCGGATCAGGGGTTACCACCTAATTAAAACATGAACACCAAATTTATTAATTTGTCTCCTGGAGAAAATCAGCATCAAGATTATCCAAGAGCGCTACAACTTATTACTTAATTAGATCAGTCTTGCTGAAAGTCATAGTCACTGACATGGGCCCATTAAATGAGGTTTGCCATTTGTATGGTAGCACAGTAGGAGTAGTACCGGCTCTTGCTGGTATGCTGTAGTGGCCCATACCAGCTTACTTTCACCTCCGACTACCTTAGGCCTTGGCTACACTGGCAATTCACAGCGCTGCACTTGCTGCGCTCAGGGTGTGAAAAAACACCCCCCCGAGCGCAGGGCTGTAAAGCGCCAGTGTAATCAGCGCCTGCAGCGCTGCACACTCGCTCGCAGCACTGCAAGCTATTCCCCTCGGAGAGGTGGAGTACTTGCAGCGCTGCGAGAGCTCTCGCAGCACTGTGAATCCGCAAGTGTAGCCAAGGCCTTAAGAGTCCTGAACATACCTCCCTCCTCCCAGGGAGTGACTAGAGCCTGTCTTCCTGCTACACCCAGCTCCTGGGCTTTACACAGGCCCTTCCAGTTCCTGCCCAGCAGAGTCTGCTTCCACTTAGCAGCCACTTCACAGCCTAAATCTCTCCCCTTGTTGCTGCTTAAGTGGTTGATTCCTCCCACCCACCCCATTCAACCCTCTCAGGGCCAGTAGGGGGAAAATACACCCTATCCCACAGTGTAATAAGTATAAATGTATACCAAGCAGTGCATAACTCAGGTGTATTGATAAATTTACACCATTACACAATTCATAACAGCCCCCAACACCTCATAGCCAGGTCAAGCGCAGTCCACCACACCTCATTACTGTGGCTGGCCATTAAAGTGATCTTTCAAGGCCTCCCTCAGTTGCATAGCTCTGCACTGAGCTCTTCTAGCAGCCTTTGTATCTAGCTGTTCAAACTCAGGAGACATCTGCTCCACCACTGCATCCCACCCTCAGAATATCAGGGTTGGAAGGGCCCTCGGGAGGTCATCTAGTCCAACCCCCTGCTCAAAGCAGGACCAATCCCCAGATTTTTGCCCCAGATCCCTAAATGGCCCCCTCAAGGATTGAACTCACAACCCTGGGTTTAGCAAGGCCAATGCTCAAACCACTGAGCTATCCCTCCCCAGCGGCAATTCCCCGCCCCTCCCCCCCCCCCCCCCTTTGCTTCACAGATGTTGTGCAAGACACAACAGGGAGGGATATTTTGCTCACTGAGATCCAATCTAGTAAGTAGCCAATGCCAGCCTCACTTCTATCTACCTAAAGTGCATTCAATGGTCATTCTGCACCTGCTGAGCGAGTAGCTGAATCTTTCCTTAGTGCTGTCCTGGTGGCCCGTGTATGGCTTCACGAGCCAGAGGAGCAAGGAGTAGGCTGGATCCCCCAGGATCATTATTGGCATTTCAACATTGCCTCTGGGAAATCCAATGGTCAGGAAAGAAGGTCCCTGCTTGCAGCTTTCTGAACAATCATATGTTCTTAAAGATGCAAGTGCCATGCACTGTCCCTGACAGCCCACACGGATACCTGGGAAGTATTCCCGGTGATTCACCAACACTAGAATAACCATAGAAAAGTAGCCCTTTGTATTGATGTACTCTGTGGCAAGGTGGACGGGTGCCAAAATAGGGATGTGTATGATTGCCGTCTATCACCTCACCACAATTCAGGAATCCTAACACTGCAAGTTCCTCCACTGTGTCCTGCACAGTGCCAGGAGTCAGTGGCACTGGAACCAGGGATACCAAAGCCCTCTCACTTTTTGAAAGTGGACGGGCCTGGCATGACCCATCCACTTCTCACCAGGGTGGATCCTGCCCCCTGCCTGTCCACTTCCCCCCCCCCACAAGACCCCAACCCCCAGCCAGGCCAGCATGGAGCCCGGCTGGGAAGCCAGGGCAGCTGTGTGGCCCGTGTGGCCCCTCCATCTGCCTGCAGCGCAGGGGGGCTGACAGCAGCCCCTGGCCAGTGTCCCCACCCCGCGGGCTCCCTGTCTGGCCCAGGGCAGGTGGAGGTGGAGAGTCCACGACTCTGTGCCGGCTCCCCACAATCTGGCTCCGGTTGGGGGGAGAGGGGGTGCAGGGTTCAGAGCTGCAGCCCAGCCATCGTAAGAGCCGCGCTGGCAGCTGTAGGGGAGCCATGGACCCTCCACCTGCCTGGCCCGGGAGCTGCTCTTGGCAGGCCCCCAGCACCGCAAGCAGGTGGAAGGGCTGCCGTGGCTCTCCACAACTGCCCGCATGGCTTTTAACATGGCCAGGCTGCAGCTCTGTGCCCCCTCCCTCCCCCAGCCAGAGCCAGATTGGGGAGAACCACATGGGGAGCTGTGAGGAGCCCCCCCTACTTTTGGGAAGGCTCCGATGCCTTGGCCAGGAGTCATAGTCCTGCATAGCAGGAGACAATTATTAGCCCTACAAACTTGCATGACAATAGACCCCACTGTGGATTTTCCAACTCCAAACTGATTACCTATTGACTGGTAGCAATTTGGCATTGCCAGGTTCCAGAGTATGATCACTACTCACTTTTCAACTGTCCATGCTGCTTTCATTGTGGTATCCGTGCGAAGGAGGGCTGGCGTTAGCTTGGCCCACAGACCTAGGAACATGGTCTTTCACATCTGAATGTTCTGCAGCTACTGCTCATTGTCCCAGACCTGTATTACGATGTGATCTCACCAGTCCATAATTGTTTCTTGGGCCCAGAAGTGGTGCTCCACCACTGGCAGCTGCTCTGTGAATGCCACCAAGAACCTTGAATTGGTTTTCACTACATCCCTGAGCAATCTGTCCTTGAAGAAACAGTCATGTCGCCCCCTTGTTGTGGTTCTCCCTGGGGCTCTGCAAACAGCGGAGATCCTTGGTCCTGTGTTTGCAACGTTCAGGATAATAGCGCAGCACTCTGTGGGCTCCATGCTTCGGTCAGAGATGGTGGAGAGTAAAGAGTGCCAGGTGGGTGTGTAGAATTTAAAACACACAAAAAAGTTACAGGATGTGGATGTTATTATGGGACAGAGAAAATTGCAGGATGAGAGCTTGACCCCTAGCTCCTAGTCACCCCTGCAAGACTTGATTTCTGCCCCACCATGCATTGTGAACATTTCCCAAAAGACAGTGCACCAGATTGGTGGTGAGTGCTACATTGAGATACCTATCCATGGTACACCACACTGTGCTTTGACACAAGCATTCCTGGTGAGTACAGGCAGCGCTGACCCAAGCAGCCAAGTGCTCACACACAAACACAGTAACTGCAGCTTTCCACCACTATAGCCTGCATTGACCAAAGTCTGTAGTGTAGACATGGCGAGCACAAACATACAAAACCCGATTTCCACTTACACCTCTCTAAACACTAGTATAGATATAAATGAAATCAGACTCTGGCCTTTTAGGTTTTTTTAATATAATTGCTTTTTTTAAAAAGCAATTTTCTAGTTGTGTATTTTTGCAATATATCTGTTCTTCATATGCATCAAGATATTATTGCCTTATTAATCTAGTTTGACTTTAGCAACAGAAACCAAAGCTGACTAACTTCCTTGCTCAGCTTGTTTGTGCTAGAGCAGTGGTTTTCAAACTGGGGGTATGTGAGAAAAATCCTGTAATGGCAGACAACACATTTTATTTAGTATAGAGGTTTTCAAACGGTGGGGCATGCCCTGCTAGGGGGGCACAGAGGAACATTTGGGGTCGGGGGGGAGGGTAAGCAGCAACACCAGTTACTTCTTTGAGTTACTATTTTTGGTTGCACTTTCTAACTCAGACAGGCTGGGTGGCCCGCTGAGGTGAGTCAGGAAGTGGAGGTGGCACTTCCTCCCCAACCCTGTGAGGCAGGGCTGGCCTGAGGCCCCTGGCATTGCCGCTCCCCTCCCCCCCATTTTCCACTGCACCACCACAGTTTGAAAACCTCTATTAGCAGTTGCTAAATGGAAGGCAAAATTCTGGGGGGGAGGGCACATGCCCCTGCATGCTCCCCCACATTGCCTCTTCCTATCTCAGATGGGGATATGTGGTAAACTACATTTGGAAGAGGGTACGCAGCCTAAGAAGTTTAAAAACCATTGCTCTAGAGGAAATGTAGCCTATGCATAAGTCTCTAGAGAGCACCCAGTGTTGATTTGTTTCTCCAGAAAAAAGTAGCAATAGGTACTTCAGGTGCATAGCTGAGTGGGTCCAGTCCTCCTGAGACGTGATTACAAAGGGGTCTGTTTAGGCACATGTAAAAATCTTGCAAAATACAGTTTTAACTTCATCACTAGCTCTCCTGCTTATACTGTATTTACACAGTTTTATTCCCACAAATTGTATTCAGAATAATAAAGTGGATGTTTCTTTACAAGCACAGAACATACCTGAATTTATTGAATGAGCTTTTTAATATATATACAAATGTTTTAGACTAGTCACATTTCATTTTGAGTATATAGCATATTTACAAAAAAATTACAATAATTTTAGACAAACAGTAAACCTGAACATTGATAAGCTCTGTCACTACAAGATATGAAAATAAATGAATTGCTGAGTTAACTAATTTTGAGATAAGTAGGTCCCAAAACTTTCATGCATCCATAAAAACATTAGGTTGGAGGAGAATCAAAGTTTAAATTTGGGGAGGTTTTTTTTCCTGGGTTATTTAAAGTTTAATGATAGTTCGTATTTTGTGAACATTGAGGTGTTATCCAGAGCTCTCTGCCATGACAAACTTGATACAAAGCGAATGTAGTTTATCATTTCAAAAATGTACATTACATCAATGAGATCCTTTTATTATATAGGCATAGTTCACACAATATCTACAAACGTGAATGAGAAACAAAATAAATCAACAAACCACAGGAACATGATTCACATTCCAGTTATCTTTTTAAATAAGACAAGCACATACTGGATCAAAAAACAAACATTTCATAATATGTTAATAAATAACATCATTTGTTATGGTTATCTTGAACATTTTAAGGTCTTGTATATAAAAAGGAAAAGTGTGTGTTGGTATCACATTGTCAGTTAATGGTAATAAATAATGGACCAGTACAACAAAAAGATGAAGTTTTATACAGAAAGTAACGTCCTTTGACATGCTGCCTTTGCCGTAACTATTGTGTCACTGGAAAATTAAAATTTAAAGTAAATAAACAAAAATGGATTGTCTTTAAAAATACCAGCTTTCCAAAGATTTTCACATCAGATATAGATCTTTTCCTTAAAGAATTAATATGGAAACCTTTCTGCCCATCCTATGCATATGCTGAACTTTTAAAGCTAAAAGCAGATATGAGATTTCATCTCAACCATGAAGTGTGGTAAATAAACCATTATTTCTAGTGACTTTACAAAAGGAGAGATAGCCTGGGTCAAAGGAACTTGCCGCATAACTAGGTAAGAAAGGCTTCAGCTTCAGCATCAGACACGCCTGTATGTTGCCATTATTGCTGTGGACCAATGCAACTTTTAAAGATGCAAACTGCCCTGTTACTTCTAAAAAGGCCAGACAAATTCCACATGCCTGGATAACTTGCGTACTGTGATCTGCAGGGTGAAGTGGTAACAGATTCCATTTCTATCATGACCCCTTGCCCAAGTGCTCTGAGAAACTTTTAGACAGTTGGTTGGAACTGATCAAACATGGTGAAGCAAGATCTTCCAAACCCTCAAAATGGGAAATATTTTTAACTAATGTGGGGAAGCTTCTGAAGCAGCAGCATAACTGACATAGCAATCTTAAAAAACATGGGCTATCAGACAGTTCTACTTATGGGTAGAGCTTCACCAGGAATGTGGTAAATGCTTACCATTCCTGTTCTACAACTATGGACTCACCCCACGCCCACACAGTTCACTATTCCCTGAACATTGCATCTTAATAGGTGTTTAGCTTAGGCTGGTGTAACATCAAATATTTGATCTTCAGTTTAAGTCACTCTTTGCTCTACGGTGCTGTAGAATTTGTTCTAAATATTTCACTGATTGGCTGTAATGTAAAGTACAGTTCTCTGCTTAAGGCGTTAAGTTGCCATATTGACTTATCCAGTTGCTCAGCTTCGTCTTTGAGAATATCCTAAAAGTGATTAGATATCAAATGAGAATTATTATTAATTATTATCAGTGCCTAAACCAGGTCCCTGGAGGCGAACACTTACATTTGGATCTCAGCTTGGAAGGTTGGACATAACCTCCAGTTATTACACTCACTTGAAGTGGGGGGTCTCACTAGAATTCATTGTCAGAAGTGGGATGTCAAGTGTCCCAAGACAAAACGGTTCCACCTTTGTCTAGAATGCATTCCTCCCTCACCCCACTTAACTCTGGAAATACGGGATACGTTTCCAAAGTATTATGAGCAATTTTAGCTACACAGGTCCCCTTAGGAGACATGTGGCTAAAATTCTCCTGTGCTTTTGAAATTTGTGTGATGTATGCATGAGGGAACATCCATTTTGCTCTTCGTGATAAGTGTTCGGTTCATGAGCAATTTTGAAACTTCCAAATTTCCAGCCAGATTTTGGTTATCTGTGAAAATGGCAAAGTTGTGATCAGAGACTATACAAGCACGAGCACAGGTTGAGAAAGTAGCTTAATATAAAGGCTTTTGGCCTTGGTTTTCAAATTCTGACCAGGCATCATTTAGCTCCATGAAGATCATCTTTGCATACTGTTCATATGGCTGCCCTGTAGCCTAAAAGAGAACAAAGTAAAGAATCCATCACCCAACTGCTAAACTAGAATACATACAACTGACATTTAAACACTGTAGTTTAAAGTAGTTTGTTTGTTTTTCTTGAAGTAAAAGGCTTCTCAGTTTGCTTTTGCTTCACTAAGCCTACCTGCTCTTACTAGGGTTACTCACCCTGAGTACAGCTTAATGAAACTTCAAGGCTCTCCCGTTCCCCCATAGCATTTCAGTATACGAGGGTGCCTCACAGCTAGTCTGAAGGCTGCCTGCAAATCCAGAATATAGCACTACAGCCCCAAGATTAGGGCAATGAGGGTTTTAATCTCAGGCTTTTGTGAAAGGACACTGAATTGGCCATCATCTTACACACAATGAAGGGTACTGCTGTCTGACAGCAGGTCATTCTAACTCCCCAACAGAAGCATCTCCCTCCCTATCTTGCCAGCCTCACCACCCAAACATTGTTCTCAATGCTGGTTATGCAAACTCAGTCTTGGGGCCACGGGTAGAGCAAAACCAAAGCCACCATCCTCTCAAAGCATCCCCAGACTACCAGGGATTAATGGATCAAATCTGAACATCAATATCCTGTTTCATGTCACACTGTTGACAGACTGTAGCCTGTCTTCTATTTTCAATCATAAAAGTAAAGATCACTTTAAAAAACAAACAGCTCTTCCCATCTGCATTCATTATAAACGAATGCTCTGCAGGACATTTGATAGTATGGTAGCAGTTCATGGATAATCGGTCTTAAAAACTAAACTGTGAAGATGAACCAAAACTCTGAATCTGAACATCCTTGTATTTGGGGGAAGTTTGTACCCAATTTGAACCGCCTGAGGCTCATTTAAGGGGCTGGTCCTGAGAACACGGTTGGCACTTTTTGGATTCAGTTTCCCTATTCAACCATTTAACGAGTTGGTGCAATCACATCTCATGCTTTCTAGCTCACCTTTCAATTGTTCGTGAGATTTTTATTTATTTATTTTAAATAACTAGAGATATACGTACTTTGTCAGGATGAACAACAAGCACTGCTCTCCGGTAAACCTTCTTCACTTGTTCTGGAGTTACAAGATCTGCCATGCCGATGGGTTTCCATTTAGTCTCTCCAGCCCATAAAACAGTGTGCATCGTTGATAGCAGTGCTCTTATGTTTCTCTCCTTCCCTTCAATCCATTCTAGGATCTGGAGATAAGAGACAATTCTCAACAAGAAAGCATCCATAACTGATGCAAAGAGTGTCAAATCCACATTTTGCCATTTAGATAACAAGGGTTTCCAAGGATCACTCCCCCACAACACTCAGGCCCAGATTTTAGAAAAGGTTGAAGAACATGTTATCAGAGAGTCTCAAAGTGGGGCAAGCTTTTTCTTTTAAAAAAGCACCTCTTACAAGGCTTGACTGTCTTTTTATCGCAAAAGCATAGGTGGGAGGAGGCTTTAAAAGCTAGTAGTGTTTATCTAGGGAGCAAACCCTATAAAGTTTGAGAAAACAATAGGATGAGTCCCATTTTTCCAATTTTTGAAGCATCCGTTTAAGGAGTCTCTGGTGTATTGGGGTGGGCAGGAACAACAGTTTAGATTCCACTCACCTTCTGTATATGACTCATATGAGTACAGTCTCGGCGATAAGTATTTCAGGATCATCAAAGTGACTGCACCACCACTGTAGCCTTTTGTGGCAGTCTGACCTGGTTACTTATCACCACCACCCTCCCTTGGGAATAGATTGGTGGACTTCTCATGGCAAGCTTTGATGCATAACTGTAATGACTGAACAGCCCCTTTAAGCATTTAATTGTGAGAGATAACTATGTCCCAGCAGAGCAGTTCACCAGACACTGGTGAATGCAGTCACGTAACTTACAGAAAGAAGATCAGAAACTGACTGAGCCAGTACCACTTCCTTTCCTCCCCATCCCATTCTTCTCGTGTTCCACCTTTGGAATCTGTTCCTTTTTTAGAAAGTAATTAAGTCATTAAAGAGTCTGCATCCATTTTTCCCTACAATACCTCCCTTATGACAACCTTCGGTCACTCCCACAAAGCACTGAACGGATACCAGATTTTAAAAAAAAGGATCTACAGAATAGCATCTTTCAGAAGGGCATATTCAGTGCTAAAGGGGAATGTCCAACAGCCGTCTGTGACGTTGGACTCTATATGATTTTATGAAAGTATGCTGAGGAGTGTGAATATAATGTAACAAAAATAGGCTTCATGCAAAAGGTCTCTTGTAAGGTATCATTACAAAGCTTACAATCTACTGAGTGTGGTCATCCTATTTGTATAAATGTATCACTCTTGTATCTGAAACTAGAAATATATGAAATATAACGCTGAGGGCCTATTGTAATTATGCAAAGTGTGGGCCATTAATGGTGGTTTGGAATCTTGATGGCTCCCCATCAACCAGGACAATTGACTGTGGATGAATCTGTTTGCAGGCAAGCCTTCCTGTGAGTCAGGCTGGGAGGAATGAAGGCTTGGGATCTTAGAGACATGTGATCATGTCACCCAAACTGGTGTTTTTCCATTGAGGAGGGGTGGGAACCCAGAGGGACAAAGGATTCCCGCCTTATGCAAAAGATATATAAATGGGTAGAACAGAACAAAGGGGAGAGCCATCATGAGAAATCCCCTAGCTACCACCTGAGCTGGAACAAGGGCTCTACTAGGGGAAAGGATTGTGCCCAGACTAGGAAGGCGTCCAGTCTGTGAAAGAAACTTATTGAAACATCTCTGAGGGTGAGATTTTACCTGTATTCAGTTTTATTACTGGCTTAGACTTGCGTGTTTTGTTTTATTTTGCTTGGTAATTCACTTTGTTCTGTCTGCTATTACTTGGAACCACTTAAATCCTACTTTCTGTATTTAATAAAAATAAAACTTTTTAACTTATTAATTGACCCAGAGTATGTATTAATACCTGGGGGGGGGGGGGGAAGAGCCAAACAGCTGTGCATAACTCTCAGTGTTACAGAGAGCGAACAATTTATGAGTTTACCCTGGATAAGCTTTATACAGGATAAAATGGATTTATGTAGGGTTTGGACCCCATTGGGAGTTGGGCATGTGAGTGTTAAAGACAGAAACAGTTCTCAAGTTGCTTTTAGTTAAGTCTGCAGCTTTGGGGCACGTGGTTCAGATCCTGGGTCTGTGTTGGAGCAGATTGGTGTGTCTGGCTCAACAAGACAGGGTGCTGGAGTCCCAAGCTGGCAGGGAAAGCAGGGGCAGAAATAGTCTTGGCACATCAGTTGGCAGCCCCCAAGGGAGGGTTCTGTGATCCAACCTGTCACACCGTTGGCTGACATTTACAACTCTAAATTGCGCAGCAGCGTCAGAGTTCTTCAATGTGAAGCCCAGCTCTAGTAACTGGGCCTCTGGATTTGAGCAAAACGTCGCATCTTTCAGCCTCAGTTTCCCTATTTGTAAGGTGGAGATTATGTTCCCCTCAAAAGGCTGTGATGAGGATTAAGTGCCATCAAAAAGTGTGAAATGGAATTTCAGTCTTCACTGTGGTAAATCTTTCATTTATCCATAGAATAGGAACAGCAACTTTTTTCCATTGCTCCTCAGCTCTGACTTGGAAGCCCCAACCTTAGGAATCGGAGAGTAATTCCCTCTGTGTCCATTTATTCTTTGACATCTCCGCTGAGGTCACCAATAAGAGTGCCACTAGGAAGAGGACTGACCAGCTCACACTGAAGAGCTCTCTGTTGGACCGCTACTGCCCTAAACAGGATATGAACCAGCCAGCCAGATGGGCAAGGCCCTATGCTATTAGCCCCCAGAGTACCCAGGTGACCTGAAACTAGATATAGATCTGTTGCTATGTTATACTGGCACTTAGCCTCCACTTACATCTGTGCAGATTGAAATCCAGATAGGTGGCAACGTAGGGGGACTATGCCAATGATGAGCTCGCTCTCAGTCCTAATGTGCTATCCCGTCAGTATTGTGCAGACATGCACCAGGAAAGACCACACTACATGCTAGAGGTGGTTCAAGAACCAGGTAATTTGTTATTGCTTTCTCAGACAAGTACTTTAGTAGTGGGGTGTATGGGGGATACTAGGGAGGGGTAGTACCTCTGTTGGAGAACACATTATGCTCCTTAGGGAGCAGTTCTTCTGCTTTGGTCCCCATCTACACTCAGCTCTCACTTGTGGCTCCCAAGTAGCTGTTTGCATGCGACAGCAGCCACACCCCGCTAAACTGCTTCAATGAGTGGGCTAAACCAGGTGAGGTTAGCCGATGGGTCGTTTGCCCTTGGCGAGATAGAGAAAGGCAGTTTCCCTAGCACGCAAAGACTGTTCTGACGGACTGGGGTGGAGGAAATCAATTTGTGATTCAACAGCCATGAAGGCGGTTCAGTAATGTGCTATGGGGGATGGTCAGCACGACAAGGCATGGACGATATCCTGGTCACCCACTGCAGCTAAAGGAAGTCCCCAGCCATAACGGATTCTTTGTGCCACTGGAATCTGGCTTCCACAGCCAAGAGTGGGATTGCCCCTGTGCAATGGCTTTCTCACAAAAAATTTCCTGCACAGGTTTTGTCATCGTCATCGATGGACTAACAACGTAACACACTCTAGTGGTTGAGCGCCATAAATTCATGCTCCATATGAAGCTTGAAATATGTACATTCCTTTGAATGTAAGGTGTACAACCAAAATAATCCTTTTACAGGAAGCTGAGAAGAGCCACATTTGGGCATGTAACTTTTAGAAGACATGCATCTTTAGATTTCGGAGGACTTTGCCTTAAGGTTTCCCTTCATGCTGCTTAGCAAGGTATATAATCCAATAGCCAAATATGGTAGTTATACACTACATAGGCAATCTAGTAATCTTTAGCTGTTGTCAATTTCAGCCCTACTTCCCCATTAACAAGACAGACAAAAGTTACTATAAATAGTTCAACAGCTCTAAAATAAGAGATGACTCACAGAAGTAAAAAGCATCAGAAGAAAAGGACATTGTGAAAAATCAGCTGGACTGGTGATTTCATTTGCTCTGCAAGACGCTAATGGGAAGACAATATTGCATGCACTAAACTCAAAACCAGCTGAATTACTAGAAGAATTATGTAGCCTATACTAGGTAAGAGTAATATCCAATAAATATGAAGATTACAACTACACCTCTACCCCAATATAACGTGACCAGATATAACACAAATTTGGATATAATGTGGTAAAGCAGCACTCCGGGGGTGCGGGGCTGCGCACTCCAGCGGATCAAAACAAGTTCGATATAATGGGGTTTCACTTATAACACGGTAAAATTTTTTGGCTCCCAAGGACAGCATTATATCGAGGTAGAGGTGTAGTTGTAATCAAGCTGGTATTAGTGTTTATTGTTGAATGTTTAGAACATTTTGCACCTATTACCTGCACATCCAGACTGATCCCCAAGCCTTCCACTGTCAATTTTAACAAATTGTATTTTGCTAACGAAGTTTATTTCGTTTTTGATTGAGCTGTTCTCCTCCCTCCCCATTCTACCTAGATAGCTTCAGTAGCAACGTAGTTTCCCTCCTGGAATGGCTCACCCAGGACATAATCTGGCAATTCTATCAACAAGTCTGCTTAAAAGAGAAAGAATTTCAGCAGAGGAAACAGGAGAATGCTAGAGCACGTGGGATCAACAAATACAGAGAACAAAATGCAGCCCTGACTTTAGCAGGTACGGCTAACTGAAGTCCTGTGGCAGACCACTAGCCATGGCGATGTCACTGAGCAAGAAACTCAGTTTACTACAGAGACTGATCTAAACCATAAGCTAGAACTCCAGAGGACTGTTCTCAAATCCAGAGCATATTTAAGGATTTACTGAAAGACCTGAACACTGTCAAGTTCTCCTACCCCCTCATTATGGATGGGGGAGCAGGAAAGGAGGGCGGGGGAAGGAAGAGGGAAAAATCCTAGGTGAAAGAGCAGCTTTCAATTGGAAAGGCTGCTTTTGAAGTTACAATAAGAATTCTCCAGCATGCCACCTTATGAAGCT